>NC_090939.1:26700276-27029443 GCF_040938575.1 Ambystoma mexicanum | reverse complement strand
GTGATGGTGGTTGGGGCTCATTGGGGGTAAGGGGTTGGGGGAGTTATCGAATGATAAGGCTCTTGAGCTCCCTTCCTGCGAGTAAAGGTCTCTCTGACCGGCATCTTGAAGCTAGTCACCCTCAGCTGTGGCTGGCTGGTGAATTGTTAATTGGAGGGGCGTAAATAGTCCCCACAAATATGCCAGGGTGACCTGGAAGGAAGCAACCAAGGGGTTCTGGGTGGGATGGCGAATCCCCAACCTCCTTATACCCCTGCCGCTGTGAATATATATTTTTTTATATTGGGTTAAAATGGTGCATTTCACAGGACAATTTCTGTGAAAAACTGTAAAATGCCAAACAGTTTGCAATTGGCTTTGTAGAGAAACCCCAATCCAAAAATGCTACGGCTGCAAGTCTCCAACAGTGCACAGGAACCTTTGCCAATGCACTTCAATTTCATGATGCCTTTGCCCACAATAAATACCGGTATCTCATTGTTTCACACTGGCTGTGCCCATACATGTCCATGCTGGCAGCACCATTATGTGCCAGAATTCCGATTTAAGAACATCAGTATGAGAAGGGATCGCTCAACGCTGAGATGTGATCTACTTCTTCAAAATTCTTTCTTCTCGACGGCCATTGATAATTGTTTTGTTGATAAAGTTGATCCGCAGCCTATTTTAAGACTAAAAACAGGACAGGGAGCACCTGGAGGTCTGGGTTTGCAAGCAGGTAAAAGACCCATGCCGAGTCGAAATCCCAAAGGGACTCCAGGGAATTGCTTGGAGGCGTTGATGCCGACTAACACTGCCACATCTCTTCTAGTATGAAGCAGTATGACTATATATATATGGTAACCCGGCCAATAAGCTGTTAGCATACAAATTGAGGAAGTTGATATCCAGGAACCATGTAACGAGTATTAGGGACCTCTCCAGGACCATACAGTACTCAGAGGGCGGGAAGATCGAGGCGTTTTCTTCATTTAACGGGTGCATGATGGCCTCTGAAAATCTGGCCTTGGGTGAGCAGGATTCTTATCTAGCTTTCGCCGTCCTCACTAGACTCTCCCAGTGGCTCCGGGACCATTCAGAGCTCCCTATCACAGCAGAGGAAATTGATAAGGCAATAAGATCGCTCCTTAATCAGAAGGCCCCGGCCCTGATGATTTTACTCCACTGTTCTATAAACCATTTAAGGCCCAGTTGTTAGTTCCCTTGACATCACTTTTTAATTCCTTCTTGCACTCAGGGCCAGCTTGGACATGATGGAGGACTCCTTGTTGTCCTTGATTTTAAAGCCTAGCAATGACATTACATTGTGCGATTACTATCGCCCAATATGCCTCTGCAACACAGACGCCAAGATTTAATCTAAATACCGGCTTCTCAGGTAACGGGGGCTCTAACCTCCTTATTTCACCGGCATCAGACAGGATTTATTGTCGGTTGCAGTATGCATAACAACGTCAGGCAAGCCATAAATGTTGTGTAGGCAGGGCATCAGTGTGGAATGCCAATGACGCTGCTGGCACTTGACGTTCATGAAGCATTTGTCCGCGTAGACAAGGGCTTCATTCAGGCGACGCTCTGGTAGTTTGGGTTTGTCCCCACATTTATTTCCAGGGTCTTGGCCTGTTACAAATTCTCAAAAACAAGAATATACCTCACTGGGTTTCATTCCCGTAACATAACAATGTCTAGAGGCCCCCGTCAAGGGTGCCCTCTATCCCTCCTCATCTTTGCCCTGGAATTAGAGGTTTCCCGATAGAAGGGACAGAGCAAATGGCTCTCTTATAAGCGGATGGCGTTCTGTTGATGATCTTGCATACTCACTCATCACCATTGGCATTTATGTTGGTACTGGGACAGTTTGGACAAGCCTCCGGCTTTCTTGTGAATCTGGGCAAATCCAAGGGACTAAATGTCTTGGTGTCCTTGGATAAAATGGCCAGGATTTGAAGCGAGTTTCCCTCTACATGGAGTGATGCTGAGTTGCAATATCTGGGGGTTAGATTAATGCCTACCTACACGGGCTTGCACCAGCATAATATCCCCTCCTTGCCTAAGATCTGGCTGATGATTTGCTGCGGTGGAAAAACCAGGAGATTTCCTAGATGGGTCGGATCATGGCCGTCAAAATGAAGGTCTTTCCCAGACTTTTGTACGCCACGATGGCTCTTCTGATGCCAGGCTCCGCCATTTGATTCCTTCATCGAAAGATGATGATATTTGTGTGGTCGGATTGTAAGCCTCTGGGGGTCGGACAGGCTGGAAAATATGGAAGAGACTTGGGCATTCTGTTATTTCATCATTATGTTATGGCGGTCAATTTATCACACCTGTTGGAGTGGAGGGGGGACTTGAAGGGGACCATTGAGTGAATTTTGAGCAATCGTTCTGTGCACATTGTGAGAAACCGGAGGGTATCCTCACACCTACTTCCCTTGGATCCTCTTCTCAGGTGGCCCTCAGGGAAAGGCATCGATTTTGGATCCTGGCCCTGGGGGTGGAGAAGCGAGGAAGGATCACTAGGTAGAGGATCTTTGGGGATTGGGGACACGATGTTCTCAGGTGAGACATTCCGAGCGGCTCCACCGAACGAAGCAGACGCCTCCACTGAAGACGCAGAACAGAATTACCAGCCAGCCTGTGACAGACCCCCTCCAGCACACATTTTGTGCATAGAGGAGGAACTTGTCCCCGTTTCAGACAACTCTGAAACATTCGGATTGATCTCCCTTTTTCGAATCACGGTCCTGATGAAGATGGCCCTAATTATGAGTGCCATTGAAACCGGTCGACCCCACAGGTCATGAGGGCTCTCATGACCTACACCAAATATCTTCACGGAAAGGAATAAGATATTGCGAGAGTGTGCAATTTTTATAAGAGCCTTCCCTCACCATTTTGGCCCCTTGGCCATTTTTAATTTGTGCATTTCCAATCGTTGAACCTCAAGTATTCCTGACTCCCTGTGACCCACGGGAACCATTAAAATAACAACACAGGAAAACAGAATATAAACAGTTGACCTTTTCCAGGTCGGATTACCACCACACAGCTACAGAATCTAATCTTCAGTTCTGGACAGCTATGTACCAACCCCATTGGATTTGCCACTCTTTTGTCACCCCTTGCACTTGAGTTTTTTGCTTCAGATACTCTGAGTAATTAAATACATTTTCCTACAAAACTGTTGTTTTTGTGCTACCACGATATTCAGCATTTCCCTTTCATGGAGAAACCTTTATCCCTGAGGCAGTTATGGGACATTGCTATCCCTGTGCCACTGACCAAGAACATGTCAGGAAATATTCTCCAACCAGAAGAACCAGAAAGAGGGTGAAGAAGAGAGGGTGTAAAGGTGATGCAGGCGAGACATGGTATCCCCTTTCCCTATTGAAGACCAACCTAACCCTCCCCCTGCCTTTATAGGCTGCTGTAAAACCTCTCCCCTCTTTTTCCCATCTTTTACCTCTGACAGTACTGGGATGAGAAAGAGGCGACTATGAAGGATGAAAACGAACACCTAATTTCGCCTCTCTAGTACTGGGACAAAGAAGATGCCTGTAGAGTGGTTTAAGGGTCAGGCATGTCGTTTTAATTATGGTCAGGCAAGCCCAATTGAAAATCCAAACCCGCAACCTGTCAAGGGGTTGCAGGTGTATAGAGGGAGACCGAAAGTGCAGCAGAGGGGGAACCAGGGACTGTGACAGAGACCAGCAGGTGGCCTGTTTCATGAGGAGGCAGCCGTGGTGGGACCTGAGAGGAAGCCAGGATGCCGGCCGGGATCCCAGAGGAGCTGTAGAGCCCAGGACAAGGTGGGCTGTGAAGTTACCACAGGTGTGGGAGCCTCTGTGTTGGAGAGAAAGCAGCTGGAGCTGCGAGCATGAAATGAAGAAGAAAGAACACAGTCCGCATCCGAGCCAAAGCCGCAAAGTCACTGGCATCTGAAGGACGGCATCCGAAATGCGAGCAGGGCTCACGAAGCCGGCCCGCTGACCTACAAGACAGAGGAGGAGAAGCGGGGCCACCCGAGAGGAGCGCCAGGACCGGTGAGTGTCAGGAAAGTCACCCAGCACTGGGGCACTCAGAGATGGCAACGCTTTGGAAATTAAGTGCTGTATGCAGTTATTGAATACCGTACTAAATGGAACTTTGAAAACAAGAGTGCAAATGTGAAAGAATCCCACAGAAAGGTGGGGCATGAAAAAGACCACCATAAAGTGAACTTTATAAATGGATACAATACGGCAAGGCCAAAGGCTAGCAAGAAGTGTGTAATACGTGGTGACAAAGCCAAGAGGCTATCCAGGAGAAACCAGGAAACTGCAAAACTGCGCACAGAGCCAAGAGGACGATAAAGAGAAACCAAGTGTTTGTTAATCTGTGCGCAGGGAAAAGGGCAGAAGAACCAGTGTGGGCTGGAGAGCCTGGGGTTCCTGGTTGCGTGACCTGTGATGGGTGGACCGTGTGGTCTGACATCTGTGCCTAGACTAATGAGCCTTAAATGGTGAAGGTCAAAAGACACCGTAAAATATACCATGGAGCACTGCGGGTGAACTGGTAAAGCGAACCAGAAGGAGGGTCAAGTTGACCTGATTTTGTGTTGAACATTGAAAGATTGAAGCCAGTTTAAGCGCTACATTGAAATCTTGGGGGAGGGAACCCTGAGATTTGAGGAACTGAAAATACTGTCTTGTGGACGCAGCCTCAAGACCCCTTTCTGTGTGAACTGTGTTCATTGAACTTGGGGAAGGGAACCTCAAGGATTGTGAATTAGCTCCTGCTTCTTCGCTCCCCTAATTAGCTCCTGCTTCTTCCCCCTTTGTGTCGCTGCAGGAGACGTTTGATCCAGTTCAGCCACTCTGAACTTCCGGATTTGGTCCGTACATGGAATCACAGTCCTGACGAAGATGGCTGCATCCACACTAGCCATTGAAACCGGTCGACCCCAGAGGTTATGAGGGCTCTCATGACCCAACACAAATGTCCCCAACAAGAGGAAATGGACATTGCTCCACACAATGGCTCTTACGCGCACTTATGGTGAAAGTGCGTACGCTTTTATAAGAGCCATTTTTACACCTCCAGGCCTCCCGGTCTTTTTAGTTTTACCTGTTTCCAGGCTTTTCCAATTATCGAACTGTTAGATGCTCCTTCTTAGGCGACCTATGGGCAAGAATAAATTACTGAACACAGAAGAAGGAAGACACACAGTTGACCTGCTCTCAGGTCTTTCCAATTACACCCAGCCAGCCACAGAATATATTACAAAGTTCTGGACTTTGCTGTTAAAAAAAACGAAATTGGATCTGCCCACAGTATCGAAGACTGTCTACAAGATTTAAGACTCAATAAAAATCGTAGCTTTTCGTGCGTTGAGTGGTCCTTCAAATTGAATACGTTGATCACCAGTAGAATAGTCCAGGGGCAGCCATCCTTTCTATTCTCTGCTAGACAGGCGCCACCACACACGTCACCTAGGGACAGGCACTCCAGTTTAGGACAGGGTGTTTTTTCTTAGAGACAGGCACGCCGAGTTGGGTGTTCATCCCCGGCCCAACCTTCCCTCTCCCTTCTTCACCCTCCACCCTCCACTCTGCTCCGAGTGGTCCAAAAACGTGTTCTTTCATCTACATTACATTTGAGTCACTTTTGTCCTACAAAACCGCTGTCTCTAGCAGCAACACCTGGAGAAGCCCCCAAGTCCTTTTTGGGGTATCGGTCAAAAATACCGACTTGAAAATGCTGAATGCGCAGTTACTGTGCATTCAGCATTTTCAAAATTTCAGACTCCCATTGCAGCGACCAGGCGGAACAGGGGTTGCAGGGGTTTCCCCCGCTTCCATTAGATGGAGAGGTTGCAACACGAAATAACATTTGTTTTTTAAAAAGAACCCTGCGGCGCCAGCTCCGTCCCACGTAAGTGGGAGGAACTGACCCTGCAGGGACAGATAGGTGTTGGCGGCACGCACAGAAGTGTGCTGACAAAAGGTAAGTAGGGAGGGGAGGTGGGTTACGGATGCGGGCCTAAGTGATCTATGTGAACACTGCGCCGCACCCTAAATGTAAGTCGTCATTTTGAAAGTCGACATTACGGCGCAGTGATGACATAGATCCCTTTTTGGCCAGGCTGCATATGGCAGGTACAGTCCAACACTCAGCAGCATGGGGTGGGGTGTCCCTTTATGCATGATGGCTGGTCTGCATAAGCCAGGTGCAGTCCGGCATCGATGGCAGCGTGGGGGGCCCAACTCAACGCTCCATCCAAGCTGTATATGCCATATGCAGGCCGTGGAGTCTTGGTGGCCCGGCTTGGCAGGGGTGGGCCTTAAAGCATTACAAGGGGCTCCCCTTCCTGAGCGTGGAGCGCCAGGCAATTCAGATGCAGCATGGGTGGGGCGGAAGTTAATATTGGGCACTCCCAAATGGTGTGCCGGGAGTTTTCAGTGACGTTGGTGCTCCCTTCCCTGTCAGCAGAGCACCACACTTTAAGCCTAGCAGCAGCAGTGATCTTTTGTTTTCTTGGAGTGGAGTGCCATCTCGGTCCTCCTTTGTGAGGGTCGGGCTTCACAGAATAACGGCACTCCGTTCCCGCCTTTCTTAACATTTTCTTGTCTCCATGCGGCACCACGCACCAGCGTTCCTTTACTCTTTTGTTTCTTGTTTGTTTCCCTTTCTGTATTTTTTCCCATTTCCTCCCACAGGGAGTTACACTATTACTCCCTTCTTCACACTACTTCTATCTCCAACTACTAAAGCACCCTTGTTTCACTCAGTACCATCCACTTCAGTCACTCCTTACACTAATATTTCTTATCACACTGGCCACACAAACATGCACACTCAAACAACAGTACCACTTTCACTCTCTAACCAAAACCTCACCTTGTCCAGAATTCGTCTCAAAACTCTGCTGCTCCTTCCTCCCTCTTGCTGGTCTCTGGATCATCCTCCATCTCCACCTCTGACCTCACCCGAATTAGCACACTTCCTACTTCCTGTTGCTCCCTTTTATGCTATCTTCTCTCCTGACATTGGTCTGCTCCCCTTGGCCAATCTGGCTCTTTCTTCACCACCCAGGGCATATTAGAAAGGTTGAAGTTCATATATAATGGGCTAAGTCCTGTCCAACTCTTCCACGCGGGTCTATCACAGAAGAACAATGCTGGCTCAGGTAGGCAATTGTTCAAGTCTGGTCTCCCTTTGTTAAGTATGATATGATATGATATGATAGGGCATTTATAACGTGCCTATACACAAGTGTTTCAAAGCATGAAACAGTGGGTGGGGGATTCCATGAGCTCCCCCTTTTGTCCCTGGTGGTCTAGGGTTTCTCTGAATTCTGGCGTGAGCTTGCAGGTGTCCATGACCGCTCTCTTTGGTCCTTCTGCTGTTGGTTTGTTGATGCAGCTTCTCTTCACAGTTCCTTCTATTCTTGTTGGCCTGGACTAATGTTGTGGTGCAAGACCACCTGGGTGTGGCGGCCTCTCTTCCTCCTTCCGGGCTTCTCGTTCTGTGCTGCGGATCCCTGCTGAGTGATGGTGGTTGGGCATCAGGCTTCTTACAGGTATGCAGGGCGCAGGGCACTGGATGAAGTTTCACGCTGTGGTGGTTTTTGGTTTCCTGTTCTAATGTTGTTAGGGAGAATTCTCCAGAATGGCTAATTTCCCTTACCTACTGAGTCCCTCAGCAGCTTTGCTGGAGGATTTCTAGGAGTTATTTTCTTCACCTGGTAAGAGTGTGAGCCTTTTTTCCCACTGTTACATGTGTTTAGCTGTGTGTGTTTTAACTTTCTTGTGTTCATAGACTGTGGAGCCTCACCTACTCCATAGGCATCATCTTTTTACTGTGTGTTACACAGCACCTTCAGTGCAGTGACACAGGGTTGTCTTTTTAGACTTCCCAACTCAGACTCCATTTCCTGGGGCTAACTACTGTCTCCCAGAACATGTAAAGTTGCCATTGACTTTATTAGTCTTTTTAAACTCACAGACCCAGTACAAACTATCTTACATAGAGTTCTGGAAAGGGTTAATCCTTATCCCTTTTTGTCTGTTTCGCATGGAACATTGTTCGTTCCCTTTTCATTAAGATTTGGCTGGTGGCAGTGGTAACTACCCTATTTTTCCTACAGCGGTTATTCTAAATAGCCTTGGTATTGTTTTAGGCTATCTTGGTAGCCTCGAACTTTAACCCGCTGGACCATATACGTTAATATACGGTTCCGGCTGGGTTTATTCACCATTTCTTTTTGTAAACGTATTTCTCGTGTTTTACTCTGCGTGCCAAACCAGGTTTGGTTCCTTTGTTCGCCGACCTTTGGCAGGCTTCTGCACAGAAGCGCTACTTAGGTGCCTGAATGTCTGAGGGGGACAGGATGTGAGGGAGGGGTTTGAGACTCCCTGCACAGGGTCTCCTTGGAGACCAATGTCACACTCTAGCATGATTGGCTGAGGTTACTGTCCAGGCAGAACAGCCACCCTGCTGTGTGCTTGACAACCAGACTGGGTGAATGGGGGAAAACTGAATAAAAAGCAGGTCTCTGGGGCTAGGAATTCAGAGTTGCCACTGGAACGAGAGAACCTGAAGAGAAGCTGACAGAAGAGGACCTCTACCAAGACTGAACCTCCGGGTGAAGCCCTGCTGCGGGTCCGAATCTCCAAAGTTCGACGACAGGGAAGATCTGCAAGGAATCTTCTCCCCTTGAGCTGGTGGGGCCAACCAGTTCACCAAACTGCTCTCCAGGCCTCCCTCCTCTGGTCGAATTTGCTGTACAGAGCTACAGTGAACCGGATAGGCAGGACGAACGGACCCTGCTTGCGTTTTAAGGAGTGCACCTTTTATTTGTCGCTTTATTCTGCTGCTGGTTTCTTCCCTAGGCAGTGCAGGTCCCTCCAGTCTTCCTCCTTCTTGTCAGTCCAACAGTCGCTTCAGGAATCGTGAGCCTGCAGGAACTACCAGGAAAGTCTGCCGCAGCTACAGCATTCTTCAGCTCTAAAGGGACTGTGCTAACCCGGTTGTTTGTTTCGTCCACCCGCGGTGAAAGTGTGTGAAATCTTTCACCAATCCGAGGGCTTGTCCTTCTCTATTCTTTAAAGTAACTTTTCTTCCGACCAACTTCGTTCTGAACTCTTGGCAAAGACTTAACTGCGAACTACCCTGAACTGTGTGATCCTCTGCAAAGACTTTGGTCCACTGACATTGGCCCTGGCCTCTTGATTTGATTTCCTCACTGTAGTTCTTTTTCTAGAATGCCCTGCTTATTTACTTGTTGGTGCTGCTCAACTTCTGTCTAAATTTGTCTTTCCCTCCCTTTTAAATTACTGGAGTGCCATTTTGCACACACTTCATTTTGAGCCTAACTTGTCCATAATCTATTGGGTGCAGTGTAGTGTATTAGTAATGTGATTTATCAACTGCTTGATAATAGTGAAATGTTTAATAACTGACGTGTAAATAAATGTATATTCTTTTACTCATAAACCTTGAGTCAGTGTTTGTTTGAACCATAGTAATTGCTGTTCTTTGTGTAACTATTGATACTGCTCACTTACTCTTGAGTCAAGCCTGGCTGCTCAGCCATCGCTACCACTTTTACTGTGTAGTACAGGCTTGTACCAAAGGTGAATTTGTACTGCCACTTGTCTTAATTGTATGTAGTATTCCCAAAGGGTACTGCATATAATTCTGCCTAACAGATAATGCGCTTAAAAGAAATGCAAAAGCACTGGCAAGGATCTTGTAATGAAGGCATGGCTCGAGTCAAAGGTGGACTGCACCGAGACATGTTGGCGGGGGGATTGGTGCGCTCTCAACTCCCCTTATTCACTTTAGGGTTTGAACTGGGTCTGTGTTTCCTGTGATAGGCCTCCCCCTCACCCCCATCGAGAGGGGCTTCTGCCTCCCTTTACAGGAACAGGTTACTGGCCTTGTCACCAAAGACGTTGCTATGTTCGCTGTGCCACTATATGCCAGCCTTGCCCCAAAATATGTGCCTTGTGCTCGGGGTACACTTTGTGGTAGTATTCCCATGATAAATCTTTACTGGCAACTACATGACACTCCTATGCCCTTGCACATGCATGCACATAAACAGATCACTCACACACACATTCAAACGTGCACTCATGCACAGACCTATACAATCCGTTGCTTGCATGTATACCTACACATACACCGTTTACACACAAAGATGCTTGTTCCCCTCCTTCCCCTTCGGCTGCAGTAGGGGGCTCCTCACTCATGCCGCTGCCTGATACTCTCCCGGTTGACCCACCCCGCGCTCAGGAAGCCAGGAGCGGTGCCATCAGCACCTCCCCCTGAGCCCTGGTCCCTGCAGCATGAGTTGAAGGATCAAAGTGCCATGGAAAGGCGTCCAGTATGGTGATCCCCAGGAGTGCGAGTACCTCAACACCATTTTGGGCCGGCATACACACTATGGGCCATGCTAGGCTCGGGATGCGAAATGGCGCCTTTGTGTGGTGCAATGGTCATGTGCAGCTGGTACCTACCTCAAGCCACAGGGGACCTGGTTTCCTCCAGCACACCGGGCAGCCCAGCAGGGGCACTGCCTCTGCTGCTCGCTGCTCCTCACAGCCTACTTACTTTTTGCACTGGCCGGCGTTGGCTCCCCCATAACGGGTGGGAGGCCAGTGCCCGGTTGCCCAGTATGGATGAGCCGCACAGACGACCATAGGTGCTTTTTTTCTCAGTCGACTCCTTTTTATAGTCGTCATTTCGGTAAGGGAATACCGTTACCGGTAACGAAATACCGGCAACGTTATTCTCCCAAGCCGATCACGACCCGGACCCACCGCTATTAGTGGGCCCGTAAAGTACGGTGCCACTAATAGCGGTGGGGCCGTGTGCGCGCGACGCCCACACCGTAAATAGCGCCATGGCGCTAATAGCACGCAATCACAACCCATGCGTACATGGCAATACCGGCATCCTAAAGACCCAAAAAGCAGTTACCGGCATGGCGCTAATAACATCAACGAAAACCACACGTTAACAGACCTGAGCAGTGTTCCCATCTGCCACAGGTGGACACAATCAGCACAGGTGGAGGCAATGGAGACAGGCAGCACTAAAGAGCACACCACACCCATTCCCACACTCCTTCCCACAGCAAGATGGTCCCAATACCAGCAGCATGACATGGGCTTGTGTACATGATTGCAGTGCAGCACCAACAACAACAGGCAGCACAGATGAGACGAAGGAGGAGGAGGAAGAGGGCAAGACTGGCGCAGCAAGCACCACCAGGGCAGCACCCAGAAATACCACAAGGGCAGCCAACAAACCTCCGGACTCAAGGCGAAGATGACCATGGCATGTGTAAGGCTCATCGGATAGAATGTGCCCATGCCACCATGCAACCACCAGATGAGCATGATGTGGATGCGGATGGGTGAAGTGCCCCGCCAGGACATGCAAGCGGCGATGGCACGGCGGGACAGGATCAGCATCATGTACAAAGGTGGGATATCATGGATGGAGAGATGTGCATTGTTGCCCTTGTGCCCATTTTGAGGCCCACAAGGGCCCCGTTCCCAAAGAAAATCACACATACACAATGATGGAGACCATGCCTGTGTTTCAACCTCAGAACAGTGTATTTCGAACATAATGTGAACAGAAAGTTCATGACCCCAACTGTGCAAACACCCTTACCCCCCACCCCCCACAACACCCCCGAATACACCCTTACCCCCCTCCCCCCACAACACCCCCGAATACACCCTTACCCCCCTCCCCCCACAACACCCCCGAATACACCCTTACCCCCCTCACCCCACAACACTCCCACGTGAGCCTCAAGGCGTGACTGTGTCCCTCTCCACATGTGGCAGATAGTCCTTGAAGGCCCTATTTGTCAGTGCCTGCTCCGTCTTTGGGTGGTTGCGATGTGGTGCG
This sequence comes from Ambystoma mexicanum, assembly GCF_040938575.1. Classification (NCBI taxonomy): domain Eukaryota; kingdom Metazoa; phylum Chordata; class Amphibia; order Caudata; family Ambystomatidae; genus Ambystoma; species Ambystoma mexicanum. Next base: position 27,017,530 of record NC_090939.1, on the reverse strand, counting down.
CCTCAGGTTGCACATAGACCGGCATAGGGGGCTAGTTTGCCGTGAACTCCCTGAGGAGGTGGGGCCCTGTTCTTCCTGGGTTGGGAGTGGGCATCTGCGCTCAATTGCATCTGCAATGCGGTTCATGGCCTGCCTTAGTTGGGCCATTTAATCGCAGATCCGGGTGGTGCATGCCTCCATGCACTCCCTTGTCTGCTGTGCAAATGCACCAATGTCCTCCCTCAGGCGCCCTGTCTCAGCCACATGTTGCCCTACTAGACCAGTGATTTCGGTCTGCCGCTGAAAGATGGCTGGGAGGTCATGTTGCATGGTGGCTGCCGGTGGGATGGCTGATGCGCCTGGACCCATTGCACTGGCATCAGGTGAGGATACCTGGGGGCTCCATGACACATCTTGGTTGTGGGTGGGTGATCCGCCTTGGCTAAACGGACTTGGTGAGAACATCGGGCTTGACAGTAAGGGGCATGTCGGTATGGTGCTCTGACTCAGATCCTCAATGCCAATGCTACCTCTGCATCCGAAAGTGGAGCAGTGGCTGCTGCCTCACCATTGAGCTGGTGGCAGCAGAGTGCACTCCCTCAATGCTGCCTTCACTTGCCGGGAGACACACTCCCGTGGGTGCCACGACGGCAGCAGGCATGGCCTCTGGCTGCGTGGAACTGCTGCTCCTGCTGCCTTTGTCCCTGTGATCATGGTCACTCCTCCTGGGTCCCCTAGGGGATGTGGCGGTGTCCCCCGTGGCATCCCTCCTGGCTTTTTTCCTGGGTGCGGGAGCAGGTGTTGAAGTGTGTGGCTCCTCAGTTTCCGTGTGTGATCCTGCAGGGGTGAGAAAAGGGGAAAATCATCATCTATCGGTCTACCTGCCTTATGCAGGATGCATACGTCATGCCGTCCAATGCATTTGGGGCTCTTCAGTGTGGAGGCAGGTAATGGGGATGTTGGCTGGCTCATGCATGATTGGCCCTGTTTTGGACGGGTATGTGGTGATGCATGCATGTCTTTTTGTGGCTGGATCCACGGCATTCATATGGACACATGATTGGGGGACCCCTCACCCTTCAATGCGCTTTGTTTGGTTTATACACTCACCTCCATCGGATGAAATGGCCACGCCAAGCTCCATATCTCCGACCCATTCGATCGATTCGACTCCAGTCGTGGAGGCACATATCTCCTCCCACTCCTTCAACTTCAATGGGGACTCTGCGCCACCTCCTGTGCCCATTGCCATGTTGTGGTTCACTGATAATATATTCCGCACACGTACCCGGAGGTCGTCCCACCTCTTGCGGCAGTCCTTGACACTCCGGGTGGTAGTGCCCACTGCACTGACTTTTTGTGCGACTTCGGCCCAGATGGCCTTTTTCTTAAGGAGGGCCTCCCTCCGCATGTCATTCACAAACACTACTTCTGCATTGGCAGCAAGTGTGGTGGTCAGCATCACAATCTCCTCATTGGAAAACTTTTCTTTGCGCTGGCGATCAGCTGTTTTTTTTAGGGCCTTTGGCATCTTCGGGCTGTCCGGTATGGTTCCTGGACGGAGTTCCCTGGATATATGTCCTGGATGCAGAGGATGGCAATGGATTGTGTTTTTAAAGATGGCCGCTGTGCTCTTTCCCGTTCCTGTGCGATGGTGTAATTTCCGGTTACGCTTTTTAACGGTGACCGGTAATAGCGGTGACCGCTATTTACAGGTGGCGGGAGGGCGGAGGCGCTATCGACGGTTTGGAAGACGCCGGTAAGGGGCGTTTTGGGGAATTTAGCGGCAGGGCGGTACGGTCATTTACGGCATGGCGCTATGCTCGTGTCCGCGTACTCGTGATGGGACGCTATTAGCGGCCTCTTGCGAGGGCGGACACTCTGATAACGCCATGCCGTTAAATTCCGATTTTTACCGGACAACGTGTAATGAGGCTGACTGTCTTTTAAATGGGGCTAATAAATGCGAGGACGGCCTTGCTCCTGAGGCGGTCCCTGGATAAGGCAGTTAACGGTATTATAGCCCAGTTCTAGAGCCCGCCTCGTGTGAGCCTTCGAGGCCACAGCCTAAGGGGGAGAATGGCTGTCTAAGCATGTTTATTCTTACACCCATGCAGAGTTTCATGTGTTGTATGGGGCTTCTGATTGTATTCACTAATTCTGTATTTGTTTTTCCTATATGCTATTTAATAAAGTTATTGAGAATAGTTAATTGGAGAGAGAAATAGAGAGAGAGGGGGAGGGAGACAGAGAAAAAGCGAGGGCGGGAGAGGGAAAGAGAGAGACAGGGGGAGCGAAGGGCGAGAGAGGGAAGAGAGAGAGAGAGCGAGATGGGTGAGAGAGGGATAAAGAGAGAGTGCAAGAGAGAGGGAGATGGAAAGAGGGAGAGGGGAGAGAGAGAAAGAGAGAGACAGGGGGGATAGGGAAGAGAGTGGGGGAGGGGCTGAGAGAGGGGGGGCAGAGAGAGAGAGGGAGCTGGAAAGAGAGAGAGGGGGGCGAGAGGGAAAGCGAGAGCGCGAAAGGTGGAGAGAGAGAGAGAAAGAGTGCGGGGGGGCAGAGAGAAATGGACAGAGAGATGGAGACAGGGAGAGAGGGAACGAGAGAGGGAAAAGGGTGGGGGGAGGGGCAGAGAGGGAGATGGAAATAGAGGGATAGAGAGAGACAGGGTGAGAGAGAGGGGAGAGAGCGGGGGAGGGGCAGAGAGAGAGAGAGAGAGAGGGGGAATCATATGGCGCCGGCAGCGGATTTTCCCCTTTGCATACTTGCCAACCCTACCGATTTAGGCGGTAGGATACCGCTTTTTAAGCAGTCCTACCGCCTACCGATTTTTGGACACCAAATACCGATTTTTTTTGTAAAAAAAAACAAACATATATTTTTTTTTTTTTACATTTTTTTTTTTTTGCCCACGCCAGCTCGGGGGAGTCTTTCAAGGGCTCCCCCGAGCTGGCGTACCGGGAGAATGCCCGGCATGCAGGCTTTTAATGTCAAAGGCACCCACGGCGGTGGGCTAAAGCGCCCCTCCGCCGCGGGTGCCTTTGGCAAAAGGCGCCATTAGTCCCCCACCACGCCAGCTTGGGGGAGTCTTTCAAGGACTTCCCCGAGCTGGTGTAGCGGGAGACGGCGTGGCATGCAGGCTGTTAATGTCAAAGGCACCCACGGCGGTGGGCTAAAAGCGCCCCTCCGCCGCAGGTGCCTTTGGAAAAAGGCGCCATTAGACCCCCACCACGCCAACTCGGGGGAGTCTTTCAAGGACTCCCCCGAGCTGGCGTACCGGGAGAATGCCCGGCATGCAGGCTTTTAATGTCAAAGGCACCCACGGCGGTGGGCTAAAGCGCCCCTCCGCCGAGGGTGCCTTTGGCAAAAGGTGCCATTAGTCCCCCACCACGCCAGCTTGGGGGAGTCTTTCAAGGACTTCACCGAGCCGGTGTAGCGGGAGACGGCGTGGCATGCAGGCTGTTAATGTCAAAGGCACCCACGGCGGTGGGCTAAAAGCGCCCCTCTGCCGCAGGTGCCTTTGGAAAAAGGCACCATTAGCCCCCCACCACGCCAACTCAGGGGAGTCTTTCAAGGACTTCCCCGAGCTGGCGTAGCGGGAGAAGGCGTGGCATGCAGGCTGTTAATGTCAAAGGCACCCACGGCGGTGGGCTAAAAGCGCCCCTCCGCCGCGGGTGCCTTTGGCAAAAGGCGCCATTAGCCCCCCACCACGCCAGCTCGGGGGAGTCTTTCAAGGACTTCCCCGAGCTGGCGTAGCGGGAGAAGGTGTGGCATGCAGGCTGTTAATGTCAAAGGCACCCACGGCGGTGGGCTAAAAGCGCCCCACCGCCGCGGGTGCCTTTGGCAAAAGGCGCCATTAGCCCCCCACCACGTCAACTCGGGCGAGTCTTTCAAGGGCTCCTCCGAGCTGGCGTGATGGCAGGAGGCGTGGCAGGCGCCTCATTGTCATTGAATGCACCCGCAGCGGCGGGCTCATTCAATGACAATGGGCTGCTGACGCGCCCTATTCCTATCATTACCTCCTCGTCTGACTATTTTTGAAACTTTAAGGTTCCTACAGATTTTTGGTCACAGAATGTTGGCATGTATGAGAGCCTTTGTCAGAATAAAATCATCTCCCACTCCCCGATTTTTGTCTATCGAGGGATATTCTCTCCCAGGGGCTGCAACTCTCCCCGGAAATGATACTGTTCTCCCCACATCTTCCTGAAATGCTAAGAGATGTGAATGACAAGGAACACACTCAGAGAAATTGATCAATTTTCTGAGATGGGGGGCTGTCCTAGCTGGGCTTTTAGATTGAGGGTATACAGTATCACAAGCATATTCTAGTGCGCACTCCCTTGTTACCCCGTGTCATTCACTGCTCTCTGCCAAATGTTCTGCCTGATTCACTGTGGGCCATTCCAAAATGGCCGCCTCGCCTGACCCGGAAGTGCCTCATGGCACTTGCCTCTGCCACAGGGCACTAGACCGGTTCGTGGGTCTGATGCTCTGCGGTGCGAGTGAAACGTTTCTGACGGGTAGGACTACACAGGTAACTGGGGGAAATTCATGTGTTTGAAACTTTGGGGAGTTCATCATTTACAGATCCATGAATATTACAGAAGTCTGAGTAAGAGAAGGCCCTTTACAAACGGTCTGCACGTGCTAGATGACTTCTGAGTGGGTGTTTCTTGCCATTGTGATAGAATCCACCAGTTGAAAGGTTGGTGTTGTAAGCATTATTATTTTTACATGTTCTTTACACATGTGAACTGATGTATGTTGAGACTTTACACCATAGATGTTAGGAAGTTACAGGTTGGCAGCCGTGAAAAGGGAATTCGTGCTTCCGAAGGGTGTCGGCATATTGGAATGTTTTGCCACTGAGACTTATCAGAATGGTCCTTCCATCTTAACACTGTGCGATGACTATCTAGACGAATGTTTGATGTTGTCATCTGACCATATGTACATTTCTACACATGGAATGTGATTTAGATCCTTTGGATTCAAATTTGTTTTTGGATTTAGAGAAACATGTAGGATTGTATTTAATAGCACCCATTCATGTGATTGATTGCAAATAAACACGCTGGTGGTACCATACACTTACACTATATATTTATTAATGTTGGTACATAAATTACATTTAACTACAGAGGGTTGTTGGGCCCAGAGGAGTGCATTCAGGGTCACCAGTCAGCAGCAACTGGTTAGTTGATGCCGGAGCCCCAACAGGTCAGGGGGCACCCCTCGATTGCACCTGAAATGTTGTGAACCATTAGAGACATTGCTATTGAATTCTCCTCACACCTTTTGGGTTTCAGTGATTGTCACTTTGGTGCACCTCTTATCTGTTCAGAATGCCTCATTCACTGCCACAGTTCCTCCCTCATTCACTGCTCACTGCCACATTTGCCTCATTCAATGCTCACTGCCACACTTGCTGCCTTATTCACTGCCCACTGATACATGTGCAGCCTCATTCACTGCTCCTCACAGCCACATGTTCCTGTGGGGTGCACATTCAGCCCCAGAGGGACAGAGACTGAGAGGCTTTGCAAGGCCCTATTGTGAGCATGAAGCTGACTGATGATGAGACCAATTGGAATATGCAGGCCTGATTCCAAAATGGCTGCCGACAGGGAGATTAAGTGCTAAGAGCAGCTCGTCACTCGCCCTCATCTAAAGAAATATAAAGCAGGTGCCCAGCCCGCCCACTGCAGTTACCAGGAGCAGTGGACCACCCGCCCATTGGGACAATGAGAGGGGCACCATCCAGATTGGGAGGAAATCTGCACCGGCACAGAGGATGTCCCGAGTACCAGAGAGGGGCGTGGCGGCCGCGGCTGTGGGCCGGAGCAGCTCCGAATTGGAAAGGCCGGTTGCAGCAGTGCTGGAGCTTTGTAAGTGGCGCCTGGAGGGGTGGATACTGGGGGAAGGCGGGCACATGGCAAGGAGTGGACTGAACCATTGGAGGTGAGCAGAGCTCCTCATTCCGTGTCTATCCTTGAGACAGCCAGTGGAGACAAGCATACAGATTGATCTTATGGGAAGGAGTCCTATAAAGTGACACTGAGAATACCTAAAAAACCTGAAACGCAGCTAACGGACGCTGGAGAGGGGTGGGGCTCCTGTGCCCCAGAGGAATGGTGTATGGTGGCCCTGCGGGAGCTACTTTCAACTTCTTCAACACTTGTGGATTGGGTCAGTGGAAACACCTACCCCCTCCCACACATGACTTAACATAGCAATTGACGCTCAATAATATCGAAGAGGAAGGTGCGAGTGAATGGCATGAGGCTCTGCTCTGTTTTGGGAAGGCGTTTTTCTCAGGAGCCCATACAGCACAATTGTAGGTGAGGAGGACTGTGGGGAACCTTGCTATTTAGACTGCTCTGGTGAATGGCTTTGCTCTGCTGGGAGATTTGTGGAAGAGGCCAGGGAATACCAGAATCCAGATCTTGCTTAAGGGAGTGCCCACGGGTGCAATACGAGGCTGTTAAGGCAGGTTTGAGGGACGACCGCACCATCGTTCACCCTTTGCACCTCCTGTACATAGTCTGGCTTCAGTAGCTGCACAGGACATCATTCCTTCTTCCCATCCCTCCTTGGATTTCACTCGTCCAAAGACTAGGACTTGAGTTTGCTCTGAAATCCAGGTGATCCAGCTATTTCTGTCACATCAGGGAAATTCATTTTCTTCATCTCTTCAATGACCACCTGATACTGTCCTGCTGCAGTATATACAAGCATCTTGCTCTTGAATCCAGGTTCCTTCTACACCTGTGTGGTCTTGATATAGTAATCCTGGTATGGAAATGACCATTTCGATCTCCATCGTAAAGTGGCCCAACTTCCTTGAAATTTTCCTCTAGTCGCACATGCTGCAAGATGGCTGAGGCACCTACCATCGTGTTCTGGGACATCTCTGACGATGAAAGTTTGCACTGTATTTATGGCATAGGGGATGAGAGGGCAGGTGTAGCAACTCTCCTTGGATGCTCTCTGCCTCACTTTTCTCATGTGCTGCTACCACATTTTGTTCCCCAAATGTGCTGCATTATCTAGATAGGTATTTATCCCCTCACTATCTTCCTCTGCACTTCTCTTCTTGTGTCTTTTAGAAACCTTGTACCATTCATGAAGCATTTCAAAAGAAGTTCTCATAGTAGCAAGAGAAAGAAGTAGGCACCTTGTGGAATGCGAGGTACAAACAAGGGCACACACAGGAACTAACACGTTATTTTCAATTCTTCGATTTTCACCACATGAATTCGTTTTTCATAAAAAGTTTTCTTTATACATATCTAATGTTCATTTTAGGTAACAGCAAAAAATACAATACAGTATTGTCCGGGAGGATAGCTCAGCGGCAACGTGCTCGCCTTGGAAGCAAGACGACACGGAGCAACACAGGTTCGATCCCTGGGTCTGCGCTTAGAAACCTCTGGGTATTAAGCGCGTTATAAATAACCTATCATTTCAATCTCCTATCATATCATAATAACATAATGCCAGAAGGAGCGTGCTTCACAGTTATACACATTAGGCTCCTGGAACACGCGAGGCTTCAGCCACTTGTTTAACAGTGAGTGGTTGGGTGACTTGTCTATTTTCTGTCTACAGGAGACTTGGCTAAGAGTCATTCCAACAGCACTGGAATTCCAGATTGCATTAAATCCTGCCATTTAACCCGTAAAGGGGCGCGTCCTATGGCTGGACTTATAACTTTGGTATGATGCGCATCAGGATTTGACATCACTAATTCAGCAAATCACTCTCCATTCATCCAGGAGTCAACAATTGTAAAGCTGGACTCCATGTCACAAACAACTGAACAAATGACCATTATAAATGTATATTGGAACCATGGAAAAGCTGGGAAGGATGAGTTTATCGACGCAATTTCCACTATTATAGATCAGTTACTTGTGGATCAAAAGGCCTCTAACATAATACTATGTGGAGACTTGAACGTTGATTGTTTCAACTTGAAGACGCCCCAGACTAAAAATGTATCGTCACAATGGATGAAAGAAATGAGTGCAAGAAACGTACAAATGTTGAATGAACACATTCAAGGGGATATACCACCGGCCCCAACATGGAACAGGGCACATTATGGCTCCACAATCGATTACATATTTGTATCTGCAGACCTTCATCGACGGGTGAAAACACTAAAAGTGGCCCCAAAGGAAAGTAGTGATCATGATATGTTAATTATGGAATTTGCAAACCTTACTAGAACTGCTAAAACAAAATGGTCACAGAAGATCAACGTGGAATCGAGCAGAGTGAGGCTAAGGTTAGCTGAAGATGAGGTTGTTCAGATATCAAAACAATACTGTCTGGGAGGAACCTCGCTCGAATATGCAGGATTACTGGTCAACTTCAAAACAAGCAATGGTGGCTTAAAACACTTGAACACGACACGCCTTCGCTGCTTTGATCTAGACATATTAAAACAAAAAAGGCTAATGAGACGCATCATTCGTCAAGCTCGGACAGCTGACAAAAGCACCTGTGTAGTGAAGACAAAGGCCGCCAAACAGCGGTACAAAAATTGGATCAAAACACACAAACATTTAATGTTGCAAAGGGATTCAGAGCGTATGCTTGAAAGCCTACAAAACAAGAACACCAGGGAATTTTGGAACTTCATCAATGACACACAAGCCCCTCAGGCCGCCCTACAAGCATCTATGGTTTCCGAAGCAGCATGGATAGCCCACTTTAATGAACTATATAAAGCTAACACAAGATCAACACACTTGTATGTTCCAACTAAATCAAAATGGGCCCTAACATTTCCCAAAGACGATATTGTGAGAATAATTACCAAAGCCAATAATTCCCGTGCACCTGGACCACACGGCCTGACAAACTTCACGCTCAAACAACACCCGTAGTTATGGGCAGATATTTGTGTGACTCTCTTTCAGAGGGTAAATGACCAGCGTCAGACGCCAAACTCGTGGAAAACAGCTGTTATTTTTTTTGTTAATTAAAATGTATTATTGGTTAAAATTTTTAACCTTTAACATAACATGATGTAAATCCTCTTTAATAAAACTTAGCATAAATCCCCTTCAAGTCCAGTCATTGCTTTAGTGAGGCGTCCCATTTTGCCATGTTTAAAATCAGGAGATTTGGGGCGGGGAAAACATCTTGGCACAGACCCTACTAGATGTTCCAGACTAATCAGGTCTGTTACGTCTTCTTTGCCCTCCAAAGTTCTTTAATCTGTATATGAGTTGTTTATTACCAGAATTTGTTCTATAAACTTGAGGACATCAAGGGTTTTGCCGAGCTTCTCCACTGTTATCAACCTTTCCCAATATTCCTCTTCCGTGCTTGAGTTAATTAATGAGACATATTCTCCCAAGCATTGCTTTCTTTGAGCTGCTAACTTTGGACAAAACAGCCGTTATTGTGCCAGTCTTTAAAAAGGGCGACAGAACCTGCCCGAAAAATTACCGTCCAATCGCCTTACTTGATGTCTTGGGGAAGATTTACGTAACCATGTTACAACTCATACTAACAAAATGGGCCACATTGTCGAATCATGTTGATATTAGACAGTCTGGATTTGTAAAGCAGGTGGGCTGCTCGCTGAACCTGTTGCTGCTGAATTTATTGAAAATGGAGGCGCTAAGATCACAAACAATGGTATATCTAGCCTTCATTGACTTCTCCTACACTTTCGATATGATTGATCAGGGTCTGCTATGGAGCAAACTGAGTGCATGGGGTTGCCCAGAAGATCTATTGGCTGCAATCAAAGAACTGCATACTGGCACCTCAATTAGAGTACGATTAGATCAAACTGGCACCCTGCCATCATTGATTAAAACATTTAAGGGATTCAAACAGGGTTGCCCCCTGGCAGCTGCGATATTTAGCCTGTTTATATCGGACATTGGCAATTCCATCGAGGCAGTAAAGTCTTTTCCCCCAAAGATGCATAGATCCAGTTTGAGTTGGTTACTTTATGCAGACAACTTCATATTGCTGGATTTAACACCAATTGGTCTGCAAAGAAAAGTTAACGCAGTACAACAATGTGTGGTCGAAAATCATCTTCTCATCAACATAAAGAAAACCTCGAAATTCTTGTGCTAAAAACCTCCAAGGTGGTAGGACAAGAACGACAAAAAGCTTATCCTGGTTTATGGGGCTCGAAAAACTACTGGTATCATCAAGTGTAAAATATCTTGGCATGACTATTAGCTCAAGTCTCAATGACAGTCCATGGATAACGGTGATAAAACACAAATGCAAAAAACTAGCAAACCAAGCTCTAGTGTTAAAGAAGAGATTCGGAAGGTTCTCTCTTAAAGTGGTTTTGCGATTTTATCAACAAAAGGCAATACCAGTATGGGGCCGAAAACGCCCTGGGTTGCTCATGGGATGTGTGGTCCACGCTTGAGAACATTTTTTGGAAAAAATTACTCTGTATTCCAAAAGGAACTTCGATGGCCTCAATTCGCTACGAACTATCGCTTTTCTCAATTCCATGTTGGAATATGTTATCGCTATATCGGAAAACAAAAGTATGCATACAAATTCTGCAATTCAACATTTTCCATAGTGCCATCTCGTCAGCCCCAGGTGTAATGGCAATGTGGCTGAAACAATGTGAAAATTTAATGGCAGAGTATGATATCAAGACAGAGCTGCTTCAAGGAAAACAAGAGGCAGCAAAACTAAAAATTTGGCGGTTGCACTGGGAGCTGACATGCTCTGAACGAGGGGCATCTAAAATATTGTGTGTTGTTCCACCGTAGGCTCGGGCATTTAACAGCACGCAAAAATACATCGAACTATTCCCAGACCCAAATGCTAGAAGGTTGTTTACGTGCTTTCGGCTCAACATGTTTAAAACCAAAGAACGTTTGAAAGCATGGGCAGTCAATGCAGATTTAAATTCTACGTGCCGCTGCTGTACACAGGAAACTGAAACCTTAAAACATTTGGTTCTATTTTGCAACAATTTACGAACAGAACGTACCCGACATTTGGACTCTTGGAGCGAGTCTCACCCGTCTCTTAATGCAGATGAGTGGTGGCAACAAATGTTTAATGGAACAGACATGAAATTGATCCTGCCATTGACACAATTTTTGGCAATAATTGAAAATCAGCTTTTGAGTTAATGTGTATCATACTTGTCATGTGTCATTTAAAATTATATTTAGAGTTTAAGAATGTAAAAAGTCTGGTAAGGAAGTGGACTGTAAAGAGATGTAATGAGTAAATAATGAATGGTCTTATTTTAAAGGTTTGTATGTAAACCAATAAAATGAATTAGAAAAAAAAATCATTTAATCTTATCTTCAATGACCATAAGGTATTATATTGGTGATGTTTCTGACTAATTATGTATTTTGTGGTCTATTAAAACCACAATAGTTCTCATTATCAAATAAAACAATCAAATAAGTTCCTGTCCACAACTCAAACTATTAACGTTACATTAGTCAATCATTTAAGTATTACGGACAATATCTATGGTAGTTTGAATAAATATCTTTTCAGCAAACACAACAGTACGTCCAGTGATTTGTACGTCCCAATTCAGACATCTGGGACAATCAAGTCTACCTGTACTCGACTCACACAACAAACGCTAGGTGAGTGTACTAATGAACACCATTAAAAGAGATGATGAGAATGTAGGTGGTCTTTTAGTGGGACACAGCAGTACTTTAGCAACTTATCCCACAAGAGACCACATTTTATGCGATGTTTATCATTGTAGTAACAAAGTGCTTTTATTCACAGAATTCGCATCTGTTTACAATCAGAAGGTTGAAGGGCAACGTCAGTAGACAGGCCCATTCACAGGTTAGTGCAGAAATACCCACCAGTCCTTTTCCAATAGACAAATGAATCCCACTTGACCTTATATGATTAAAACACTATTTAATTTTATTGAATTAACAGAACCCAACTTTTCCAGATATCTATACCTGAAGAAGGGCTTATGAGCCCAAAACGCGTAGTAGCAAATAGGTGGACAGTTAGTCCTTTCAAACCTGCATAACTCCTATCAAGATATCAGTATGTTTGTTGTTTAACATTATGAACACTATTGAAAATTCAAATGTATTAATGAGAAAAATCTATTACTTTTGAATGTTATAATGAGATTAATTAAACAATTATTTACAGAGTAATGTTTTGAATTACTAGGGGCCTCATTATAAGGTTGGAGGTAAAAACCGGCAAGGCTACCTCCAAACCGGCATGAAAATCCGGCACCCGTGAATGGGCAATTACCGGGGTATTGTGGCACCACCGGACCCGGTAATTGCCCTTTCGCGGGTGCCGGTATAGGGCTCAATGGGAATGGGGATGTCTGTAGCACCGTTCACAACGGTGCCGGTGCTACAGGCTTGCTGTGCTCGCGGGTGACTTTCATTCCGCCAGGGCAGACCTGGCGGAATGAAAGGCACCGGCGGCACAACTCGGAGTTTGCCGGTCCGGATACAACGCTACTGGTAAGCTTACTGATACCATTGTATCTGGACCGGCAACCTTGTAATGAGGCACTATGTCTTTCGAAAAACACTTGTATAATTAATTTGAAGAAAAGAAAAATTATTTATTTTTTGTTGTGACCTAAAATGGACATTGCATATATAAACAAAACTTCTAATGAAAAACTAATTCATGTGGTGAATATCTAAGAATTGAAAATAACTTGTTTGTTACTGTGTGTGCCTTTGTTTGTACCTCGTTTTCCTTGAGGTGCCTACTTGATATGATATGATATGATATGGCATTTGTAACACAAGTGTTTCAAGGCGCGACGAGGCAGGGAGGGGGGAAACAAGGGGAGGACAGACAACGATCCTACTGGGCCAGGTGTCATTCAGATTGCGCAAGTGCAGGGGTAGGGGGAAGGGAGAAGTGCAAGGGGAAGGGGAGGGGGGAAGTGCAGTACAAGAAAAGGGCCAGCTGGTGGCAAGTGCAGGGTAAGTGCAGACAAGTGCTGGGAAGGGGGGGCTGTAAGGATACAGAGACAGTCCCGCAGTGCAGGGGTTGCCAGGGAGGCAGTGCAAGTGAAGAGTGACTGGGCCCAGGACCGAGGTTGGTGAGGGTGGACCAGTTGCAGATTCAGTGCAGTTTCAGTGAAGAATTAGCAGGGGAGAGGGAGAGAGAAAGCAGAAGCAAAGAGGAAGGTTTTGAGGTGCTTCCGGAACCGGAGATGGTTCTCCTCAAATTTCAGGGAGGCAGGAAGGCTGTTCCAGAGAGAGGCCCCTGCCACGGAGAGAGATCTACCACCAGCTCGTTGCTTCGAGAAGCGGCTGACCCTGAGGGAGTTGGAGATGGATGAGCGAAGGGCTCGGGAATGAAGATATTTAGGAAGAGAGAGTTGAAGGTATTTAGGCCCCAGGCCCCAGAAGGCCTTGTGGACAATGCAGAGGGTTTTGAACTTTATCCTCGCAGCCACTGGGAGCCAGTGTAGAGATTTCAGTCCTGGAGAGATACGGTCCCTGGGCTTGAGGCCAAGGACAAGTCTTGCAGTTCTGTTCTGGATGAGTTGCAGAGGGCGGAGAGTGGAGGCAGGCAGATTAAGATAGAGGCTGTTACAGTAGTCCAGCTTTGAGAGAACCAGGGCTCGGGAGACAGTGAGCTTCTGGGGGAAGGAGAGGAAGGGAAGAATACCTCTGAGGAGGTGCAGCTGGTAGTGTGACTTCTTAGAGACGTCAGATATATGAGGAGAGAAGGAGAGTGTGGAGTCGAAGATGAACCCGAGGTTTTTTGCCTTGCAGGTAGGAGCAGGAAGAGGGCCAAGAGAGGCCGGCCAGAGAGCTGCAGGGAAGGAGGGAGTGGGTGTGCCGATGAGTAGAATCTCAGTCTTACTGGCATTAAGGCAGAGGTCATTGGCGGCACACCAATCCTGGATAGCAGACAGACAGTCAGAGATGAGGGAAGGAGAGGAGGAGGCCGAGGGTATCCTGAAAATGAGTTGGGTATCGTCCGCATAGCACTGAAAGTTGGGGCAGAGAGCGGCGATGCGGTGGGCAAGGAGTGCCAAATACTGGTTGAACAGCCAGGGAGAGAGATTAGATCCCTGGGGGACACCACAGGTGGAGAAAAAGATGTCAGAGAGGAAGGACCCCAGTTGGACCTGGGAGGGACGATTGGAGAGGAAAGATGTCAGCCACGCCAGAGCCTGACCAGTGATACCCAGGTTATCACGGAGACAGTTGAGCAGGATGGCATGGTTGACAGTGTCAAAGGCAGAAGAGAGATCAAGCAGAATGAGAACACACGGAGTGTTGGAGTCGAGGTTCAAGAGCAAGTCCTCACAGATGTTCAGGAGAGCAGTTTCCGTGCTTCTGGCAGCTCTGAAGCCAGATTGATGGTCATGAAGACTACCAACAGATTCAGCATGGAGGTTAAGCTGGGAGATGGCCAGTTTCTCCAGGAGCTTGCCCAGGAAGGGAGTGATGGAGATTGGGCGATAGCCGGGCAGGAGGGGTCAGAAGAGGGTTTCTTAAGAAGAGGGTGCACAAGGGAGTGCTTAAGGGGGGATGGGAAGACTCCAGAGGCGAAGGAGTGGTTGCAAAAGTCAGCCAGGGCAGGAGCCAGGGAGTCGATGTGGTCCTTGATAGTTTTGGAGGAACAGGGGTGGACCTTTTTTGACGAAACTTTCATAGATCGGACTTGTCTCGAAACCTCGTCAGCAGAAAAAAGGGGAAAGGCAGAGAAGGAGGGAGGAGGGGTGGCTGCAGAAGGGCCAAAGGGAGAGCAGGGAATAGAGGAGGGGAGGTGATAGGGGGAGAGTGAGGACAGGATGTCCTGAGTTTTTGAAATCAAGTGAGAGGCCAGTGCCATGCAGAGGGCCAGGGAGGGGACAGCAGAGGTGGAGACTGCAGCAGGGTTGGCCAGCTCCTTGCAGATTTTAAAGAGTTCGGCTGAATTGTTAGATGCCGCAGAGATGCAGGCTTGGATAAGGGCTCTCTTTTTGGTGAGAACGGAGAGACGGTATTGCCTTTGGAGCAGGCGGCAGGCCAGTTTGCACAGAGGATGAACATGAAGCACGCCATTTCCTCTCTGCCACCCTGCACTTGCGTTTAAGGGTGATGAGATCCGAGTCGTACCAGGAGTTACATTTGGCTTTGGGCTTCAGGTGGATTCTCATGACAGGGGCAAGGATATCAAGGGTATCAGATATAGCAGAGTGGAGAGTGGAGAGGGCTGTGTCAGGGTGGGTGTCAGCCGAAGGGAGAGGGGGGGCGAGAAGGTGAAAGCGAAAGCCTCAACTGACACGCACTTCATGGGTCAGATGACCGCGAAGGTGGGTGGCAGTGATGAGGGTGGCTTTGCCTGTGGGGTAGGGAAGGTGAAGTGGGAGGATAGGAGAAAGTGATCACTCCAGGAGAGAGGAGTGGAGAGAGGGACAGAGAGGGGAAGGTCAGAAGAGATCAGAGCATCAAGAGTGTGGCCTGCAGATTGGGTAGGCCCAGATGGGAGAATAGAGAGTGAGAGAGAGTTGCAGAGGTCACGAAAGAGTCCCGTGGGGGGACAGGAGGCATCCAAGTGGATGTTGAAGTCACCAAGAATGAGGAATTGAGTGGTTGAGGACAGGAGTGAGGAGGAGAGGTCAGCCCACTCAGAGAGGAAGGAGGAGATTTGACCAGGTGGCCGATAGATAGTAGCCACGGTAAGGGAATGGCTAGGAGAGAGAGAGAGTCGGCAGACAAGACACTCAAAAGAGGAGTAGGTCTGCGTAGGAGTGACAGTGGCAGGAATCCACTCAGGGAAGATAAGGGCCACACCCCCCGCACGGTTGGGCCTGGGCACGGAGAGGATCTTGTAATCGTCAGGTAGGAGTGTGTCAAAGCTGGTGACAGAGCTGGCTGTGAACCATGTCTCAGTGAGACTGAGGACGTCAGGGTCCAGTTCCTCAAGAAGGTGACAGATATCAGAGTAATGCTTGATTGCAGAGCGAGAGTTAAGAGTGGCAATGTGGAGAAGGTTGCCATCCTTGAAGGACTCCCGGGGAGAGGTACAGATCAGAGGTACGCCCTGCGGAGGTGTAGAAGCGGGAGGTGAAGAAGGAGCACGAGAGGGGCAGGGAGGGTGGGTAGGGGCAAGGTAGCCGAGGACAGAGGAGGAGGGACAGCAGGAGAGGAAAGGAAGTTGATGAGGCGTGGGAAGCGTCTATCAAAGAGGTGAAGGTTGGCCTGAGGGCCTTGGACCAAGACGGTCCCATTAGCGTAGACATTAATGATGCCCTTAGAGGAGTGGAAGGAGGCCAAGAGGACATCCCAACGGGTGCCACCATTAATGGGAGAAGAGGAGAAAGGAGAGAGCACAGAGACCATATGAAGGGTCCATAGGTCAGGCGAAGGCACGAAAAAGAGGATGTCAGTGAGAGTTTCCTTGGAGCAGGCACTAGTGTAGGTGTCAGCGATAGGGAGGCCTGGGTTGGAGACCAAGATGTCCTTTTTAAACTTTTTCCTGCCAGATTTAGTGAGGAGAGCAGGATAGTCAATAGAGAAGCAGTTAGAGAAGATAGGCGAGATAGAGAGCACCATGGAGTAGGAGGGAGTGGGGGGGGGGAGACAGACGATACGAGAGCACGCAGGCAGGAAGTGAGCGGCAAGCCCAAGTTTACCACATTTCAGAACAGTAAAAAGCGTGTTAGGTACAGAGGCCACCTAAGTTTGAGAATCCTGCGAGGGGAGAAAACCCTATTTTACCACATTTCAGAACAGTAAAAGCTTGTTAGGTACAGAGGCCACCTAAGTTTGAGAATCCTGCGAGGGGAGAAAAACCCTATTTTACCACATTTCAGAACAGTAAAAGCGTGTTAGGTACAGAGGCCACCTAAGTTTGAGAATCCTACGAGGGGAGAAAACCCTATTTTACCACATTTTAGAACAGTAAAAGCGTGTTAGGTACAGAGGCCACCTAAGTTTGAGAATCCTGCGAGGGGAGAAAAACCCTATTTTACCACAACTGTGGAACACATGGGGTGAAGACACCATGCGAATGAAGTGAACAGGTGTAGGTGGGGCGGGCCGGGTGAAGGTGGAGATAGCAAGTGGAACTGGCGCCTGGCGTCCCCTGCGGACACCTGCAGACACAAGGGAGCCGCAGCAGTAGGAGCCGCCCTTTGCCTGAGGGGCCCTTAGCCGTGGGGGCTGCCGGGCAGTGGGGCTGCCAAGGAGGGTCAGTAGATAAGGGGGGGGTGGACGGGCAGGGAGGCGGGCTGGAGGAGGGAAGCAGGAAGAGGCTGCAAGGGGAGGGGGAGGGAGAAAACACACACACAACGCGCAGTCAGAGCACAAATGGAAACAAAAAGAAAGGAAAACTCACTACTGTCCCCGATGGACCCGCAGGATTACTATCCTGAAACTGGGCTGCTCGGCGAGCTGCTCTCACCCCTGGAACTGCACAAAGAGGCGAGCAGGGGAGAGCAGCCGTCGGGCAGTCCAGAGGGACACGCTAGGAGGCCAATCAGAGAGGGGGGCGGGCAGGGAGGCGGCCTGGAGGAGGGAAGCAGGAAGAGGCTGCAAGGGGAGGGGGGAGGGAGAAAACACACACACAACGCGCAGTCAGAGCACAAATGGAAACAAAAAGAAAGGAAAACTCACTACTGTCCCCGATGGACCCGCAGGATTACTATCCTGAAACTGGGCTGCTCGGCGAGCTGCTCTCACCCCTGGAACTGCACAAAGAGGCGAGCGGGGGAGAGCAGCCGTCGGGCAGTCCAGAGGGACACGCTAGTAGGCCAATCAGAGGTGGGTGCGGGCAGGGAGGCGGGCTGGAGGAGGGAAGCAGGAAGAGGCTGCAAGGGGAGGGGGAGGGAAAAAACACACACACAACGCGCAGTCAGAGCACAAATGGAAACAAAAAGAAAGGAAAACTCACTACTGTCCCAGATGGACCGGCAGGATTACTATCCTGAAACTGGGCTGCCCGGCGAGCTGCTCTCACCCCTGGAACTGCACAAAGAGGCGAGTGGGGGAGAGCAGCCGTCGGGCAGTCCAGAGGGACACGCTAGGAGGCCAATCAGAGAGGGGGGCGGGCAGGGAGGCAGGCTGGAGGAGGGAAGCAGGAAGAGGCTGCAAGGGGAGGGGGGAGGGAGAAAACACACACAACGCGCAGTCAGAGCACAAATGGAAACAAAAAGAAAGGAAAACTCACTACTGTCCCAGATGGACCGGCAGGATTACTATCCTGAAACTGGGCTGCCCGGCGAGCTGCTCTCACCCCTGGAACTGCACAAAGAGGCGAGCGGGGGAGAGCAGCCATCGGGCAGTCCAGAGGGACACGCTAGGAGGCCAATCAGAGAGGGGGGCGGGCAGGGAGGCGGGCTGGAGGAGGGAAGCAGGAAGAGGCTGCAAGGGGATGGGGGAGGGAAAAAACACACACACAACGCGCAGTCAGAGCACAAATGGAAACAAAAAGAAAGGAAAACTCACTACTGTCCCAGATGGACCGGCAGGATTACTATCCTGAAACTGGGCTGCCCGGCGAGCTGCTCTCACCCCTGGAACTGCACAAAGAGGCGAGCAGGGGAGAGCAGCCGTCGGGCAGTCCAGAGGGACACGCTAGGAGGCCAATCAGAGAGGGGGGCGGGCAGGGAGGCGGCCTGGAGGAGGGAAGCAGGAAGAGGCTGCAAGGGGAGGGGGGAGGGAGAAAACACACACACAACGCGCAGTCAGAGCACAAATGGAAACAAAAAGAAAGGAAAACTCACTACTGTCCCAGATGGACCGGCAGGATTACTATCCTGAAACTGGGCTGCCCGGCGAGCTGCTCTCACCCCTGGAACTGCACAAAGAGGCGAGCGGGGGAGAGCAGCCATCGGGCAGTCCAGAGGGACACGCTAGGAGGCCAATCAGAGAGGGGGGCGGGCAGGGAGGCGGGCTGGAGGAGGGAAGCAGGAAGAGGCTGCAAGGGGAGGGGGGAGGGAGAAAACACACACACAACGCGCAGTCAGAGCACAAATGGAAACAAAAAGAAAGGAAAACTCACTACTGTCCCAGATGGACCGGCAGGATTACTATCCTGAAACTGGGCTGCCCGGCGAGCTGCTCTCACCCCTGGAACTGCACAAAGAGGCGAGCAGGGGAGAGCAGCCGTCGGGCAGTCCAGAGGGACACGCTAGGAGGCCAATCAGAGAGGGGGGCGGGCAGGGAGGCGGGCTGGAGGAGGGAAGCAGGAAGAGGCTGCAAGGGGATGGGGGAGGGAAAAAACACACACACAACGCGCAGTCAGAGCACAAATGGAAACAAAAAGAAAGGAAAACTCACTACTGTCCCAGATGGACCGGCAGGATTACTATCCTGAAACTGGGCTGCCCGGCGAGCTGCTCTCACCCCTGGAACTGCACAAAGAGGCGAGCGGGGGAGAGCAGCCATCGGGCAGTCCAGAGGGACACGCTAGGAGGCCAATCAGAGAGGGGGGCGGGCAGGGAGGCGGGCTGGAGGAGGGAAGCAGGAAGAGGCTGCAAGGGGAGGGGGGAGGGAGAAAACACACACACAACGCGCAGTCAGAGCACAAATGGAAACAAAAAGAAAGGAAAACTCACTACTGTCCCAGATGGACCGGCAGGATTACTATCCTGAAACTGGGCTGCCCGGCGAGCTGCTCTCACCCCTGGAACTGCACAAAGAGGCGAGCAGGGGAGAGCAGCCGTCGGGCAGTCCAGAGGGACACGCTAGGAGGCCAATCAGAGAGGGGGGCGGGCAGGGAGGCGGGCTGGAGGAGGGAAGCAGGAAGAGGCTGCAAGGGGATGGGGGAGGGAAAAAACACACACACAACGCGCAGTCAGAGCACAAATGGAAACAAAAAGAAAGGAAAACTCACTACTGTCCCAGATGGACCGGCAGGATTACTATCCTGAAACTGGGCTGCCCGGCGAGCTGCTCTCACCCCTGGAACTGCACAAAGAGGCGAGCAGGGGAGAGCAGCCGTCGGGCAGTCCAGAGGGACACGCTAGGAGGCCAATCAGAGAGGGGGGCGGGCAGGGAGGCGGGCTGGAGGAGGGAAGCAGGAAGAGGCTGCAAGGGGATGGGGGAGGGAAAAAACACACACACAACGCGCAGTCAGAGCACAAATGGAAACAAAAAGAAAGGAAAACTCACTACTGTCCCAGATGGACCGGCAGGATTACTATCCTGAAACTGGGCTGCCCGGCGAGCTGCTCTCACCCCTGGAACTGCACAAAGAGGCGAGCGGGGGAGAGCAGCCATCGGGCAGTCCAGAGGGACACGCTAGGAGGCCAATCAGAGAGGGGGGCGGGCAGGGAGGCGGGCTGGAGGAGGGAAGCAGGAAGAGGCTGCAAGGGGAGGGGGGAGGGAGAAAACACACACACAACGCGCAGTCAGAGCACAAATGGAAACAAAAAGAAAGGAAAACTCACTACTGTCCCAGATGGACCGGCAGGATTACTATCCTGAAACTGGGCTGCCCGGCGAGCTGCTCTCACCCCTGGAACTGCACAAAGAGGCGAGCAGGGGAGAGCAGCCGTCGGGCAGTCCAGAGGGACACGCTAGGAGGCCAATCAGAGAGGGGGGCGGGCAGGGAGGCGGGCTGGAGGAGGGAAGCAGGAAGAGGCTGCAAGGGGATGGGGGAGGGAAAAAACACACACACAACGCGCAGTCAGAGCACAAATGGAAACAAAAAGAAAGGAAAACTCACTACTGTCCCAGATGGACCGGCAGGATTACTATCCTGAAACTGGGCTGCCCGGCGAGCTGCTCTCACCCCTGGAACTGCACAAAGAGGCGAGCGGGGGAGAGCAGCCATCGGGCAGTCCAGAGGGACACGCTAGGAGGCCAATCAGAGAGGGGGGCGGGCAGGGAGGCGGGCTGGAGGAGGGAAGCAGGAAGAGGCTGCAAGGGGAGGGGGGAGGGAGAAAACACACACACAACGCGCAGTCAGAGCACAAATGGAAACAAAAAGAAAGGAAAACTCACTACTGTCCCAGATGGACCGGCAGGATTACTATCCTGAAACTGGGCTGCCCGGCGAGCTGCTCTCACCCCTGGAACTGCACAAAGAGGCGAGCAGGGGAGAGCAGCCGTCGGGCAGTCCAGAGGGACACGCTAGGAGGCCAATCAGAGAGGGGGGCGGGCAGGGAGGCGGGCTGGAGGAGGGAAGCAGGAAGAGGCTGCAAGGGGATGGGGGAGGGAAAAAACACACACACAACGCGCAGTCAGAGCACAAATGGAAACAAAAAGAAAGGAAAACTCACTACTGTCCCAGATGGACCGGCAGGATTACTATCCTGAAACTGGGCTGCCCGGCGAGCTGCTCTCACCCCTGGAACTGCACAAAGAGGCGAGCGGGGGAGAGCAGCCGTCGGGCAGTCCAGAGGGACACGCTAGGAGGCCAATCAGAGAGGGGGGCGGGCAGGGAGGCGGGCTGGAGGAGGGAAGCAGGAAGAGGCTGCAAGGGGAGGGGGGAGGGAGAAAACACACACACAACGCGCAGTCAGAGCACAAATGGAAACAAAAAGAAAGGAAAACTCACTACTGTCCCAGATGGACCGGCAGGATTACTATCCTGAAACTGGGCTGCCCGGCGAGCTGCTCTCACCCCTGGAACTGCACAAAGAGGCGAGCGGGGGAGAGCAGCCATCGGGCAGTCCAGAGGGACACGCTAGGAGGCCAATCAACTTCTTTCTCATTGTTCAGATCCGGTAGCACAGGTTTAACAAGGCGCACCTGGAAGTTAATTTACTTGATAAAGTACATTAGTTACATATTGCTAAATAACCTGCGGAAATTGAGTGCACCCCTACACCTCACTAACACCCACAGTTGGAAGAAACATAGGGACATCTGCCTCAGTGGGAGTACTAACTTGATAGAGATTGTGAAAGATGGGGAACAGAAAGACAAAGGTCCTCATTACGAGTAGGGCGGGAAGGGATACCGGGCACCGTTAAGGAGACCGGTGCCGGTAATCCCTTACTGCCCTACTACGAGTTCCCTTAATGGGTCCCTCCTTCAACACCTGGTTTTACAAGGCGTTATGGACGGGACCCGCTAAGGGACCTCAGAGCTAATAACGGTACCGCAAATTGTGGTACCGTTATTAGCGCCTTCCCCCTTCCCATTGAGCCCTATGGGGGCTCAAATCGGAATGGAGAATGGCTTTTTCAATGGGGATTTACCGGTCCCATAAAGGTTGGACTATACCGGTAAGTCCCCATTGAACGAGGCCGGTGCCGATACCGTTATTGGAGGCAGTAATGGGGCAAATAGCGCCATGACTACCTCCAACCTCGTTATGGGGCCCTAAGAGAGTAATCGTACTGGCGTATATTATGCATCAGAACATAGGCATCCATCTCTCGCACCACCCAACTACTCGTTGCACTGTTCTTCACCTAGAACCGTGCCATTTTCTTTATTTCTCATTTTTAATACAGTCATCAAATTTCTTTATACTTGTAACTGTAAAATGTGCTCAATTATTGCAATAAGAAGCCTTCATATCATTGGGCCATTTTTAGGATCCTGTAAAAAAGTGCGAATATCAACGTCTCTTCTGACAAGAGCAGGGTAAGATCGAAGTATGAACACAAAGACATCTAGCAAAGCCGATGAACGTCACTATCGGTAGGTACCATATGTTTAACTGCTTAGAACAGGTATTCACCACGAAATTAATCTTGTTTCCAATTTCTGATCAAGAACTGACATTTAGGCATAACTTCTGATGCTTCAATATATTTCTAAAAGTTAATTTCAAAATTTCTAGAATTCTCTGCAAGTTTATGCACTCTCTGCTAAAATATCTATAAGGAGTGTCCACTGAATTCTAGTCCAATACAAAATCTGTATCAACCGCTGGTTGCTTTATCGTCCTTCTTCTTCATCATCGATCGAGTCTGCACATGCTGAAATTCTTCTTCTTGTCTTGCTTCTGGATCAGCAACGGTGGGAGGCCGGGTCACACCTTTATAGGCCTTTAGGTCACTCAGGTGAAGCCAAGCACACCTCCCTTGGACCTTCACAGCTGAAGGGGTTATATTCTCAACACAAAAAGGACCATTAAAATGTGGCTCATGCCACCTTCTAGTAACATTCTTGATGAGAACTACATCTCCAACATATCATTTAGGTGCCGAAAATAGTTCAATTGGGTTGGTTGTTCAATTGTCTTCTGCTGTGTTCTTAGACCAACCCTCCTGGTGCTTGATTTGATCGGAAATGAAAGAAATGCTAGATGTCATACATGTCAAATAGTCGTGCATTTCATCACGTAAGGTTTTAGCTACACTCTGGGCATCATTCATCTAGATGGAGGTGTAAGGGCTGTTCTCATTTGACGCCCCATCACTAGCTCGTGTGGGGTGAGGTGGTGGGCCGATCCTGGCTGATTCCGAAGGGCATATAAGGCTAGGGGTAGGCAATTTGTATTTGTATTTGTATTTGTTTTATTTGTAACGCGCACCATCCGGCATCAGGGCGCAATTTAGACATGGTTACATAAGCATACAATTAAATATATTCAAAGCATTAAACAGTACATAGTATACAAGGCATACAGAAATATACATATTTACAGAAGGTAGATTAGAGCAGGAGTTTCCCAGGGCTGGTCCGGACATCATGGATGGTTGGAGAGCCAAGATTTGATTTTAGCTTTGAAGGCACTAAAGCGTTCTTCGGACCGGTTGGTGAGAGGGAGGGCATTCCAAAGCTTAGAGGCTAGGACGGGGAAGCGAGATCCACCCGCCTTTTGTAGTTTGAACCTAGGGATGGTTAGGCAGTGGGTCTGAGCCGTTCTTTGCGGACGGGTGGGCGCGTGTCGGGATAGCCGGCTACAGAGGTATGGTGGGGCTTGGTTAGCTAGGCATTTGTGGGTGAGTCCTAAGGCTTTCAGTGAAATTCTCTGTTTGACCAGTAGCCAGTGTAAGTTAGATCTAGATTCCGAGATGTGGTGGTTTCATGGGATGTTTAGGGCTGCTCTGATAGCGTTATTCTGAGTAATTTGCAATTTGTTCATATTCTCTTGGCTCGTTCCAAGGTAGAGGGCGCTTGCATAGTCAATTTTGGCCATGATAAGAGTTCTGGCCAGAGTGACTGCGTTGGGGGTGGTCAGGAATGGCCTGCAAGCTGCAATGAGTTTGCAGGTGTATGCTGAAGAGGATCTGACTGCATTTGTTTGTCTGCAAAGGGATAGGGTGGCGTCAAGATAGACACGTAGGGTTTTGGTGTCTTTCGAGACTTGGATGGTGTTGCCATCGATGACAAATGACTGGTAGGATGGCTCAAGTTTACTAAGGCATTGCGTAGTGCCAAGATGAGGAGCTCAGTCTTGTCGTCATTGAGGCATAACTGGTGTTGTGCCATCCAAGCTTGGATAACCAAGTAGACCTCGTTCAAGGCCTTAGTGTCAGCCAGGTAGTCACCAGTGATGGGAATGAGTATCTGGGTGTCGTCAGCGTAGTTCGTATAGGAGACACCCAGATAGTCAAGTACATCAAAAAGTGGTTTTGTAAAGACGTTATAGAGCGTTGACGACACACAAGAGCCCTGGGGGACGCCGCAATGAATTGGGGAAGGATTTGCAGCTGCAGATTGAGAGAAGATCCGCATAGATCTATTACTCAAGAATGATTTGATCCAGACCGTGGCTGATGGTGAGAAATGGGCGGCTGAGTGAAGATGCTTGCATAGGATTTGGTGACTGACCAAGTCAAAGGCCTCAGAGAGGTCGAGTAGGAGTAATAAGGCAAGTTTGCCGTTGTCCTTTAACACTTCGATTTGGGTTTTTAAGTCAAGTAGAGCTGTCTCTGTTCCGTGTTTGGGTCGGAAACCAGATTGTCTAAGGCCTAGAAGATTGTTGGCTTCCAAGTGCTCTTGGATTTGCAGGTATGCTGTGCGGTCTAGGATTTTTAGCAGGAACGGGACAGTGGTGATGGGTCGGTAGTTGGTGGGTATGATAGGGTCGAGGGAAGGTTTTGTTGAGCAAGGGTATCACCCAAGCATCCTTAAGGTTGTCGGGGACAGTTCCGGTTGAAGGATGCGTTGATGAAGGATGTGATAAATGGGGCCAGGTCGTGGGCGGATTCCTTAATAATTCGGGAAGGGCAGGGGTCGCCCTGGCAGTTGGACGGTTTGATCGTCAGGATAATGTTTTCATCCTCCGCAATGGTGAGCGGTGAGAAGGCAAATCGTTTGCAGTTGGGGACGTCAGGAGGGAGGGCCCCTGCTGGGATGGGAGGGCGTTTGTCCAGTTTCAGGCTAGCATGTTTGGCTGTGATTTTAGATTGAAGCATGGTGATTTTATTCAGTAACGCTGCCTGAATGTTGGCACACCATTTGCTGTCTTTAATGCAGGTGTCAGGGGGAGTAACGGGGGTTTCTAGCTCTTTTAAAATCTGAAATAGTTCCTTGGAGTTGGAATCAGCATGCAGAATGCAATTATTGAGGGATTCTTTTTTTGCCTCTATAATGGCTGCTTTGTAAGTGAGCGAGGCCAGGAGGAAGCCGTCTTTATGCACGTCAGAAGGGTGGCTTTTCCATCGGTTTTCGGCGCAGCGTTTGGTTTTGCAGAGTACTCTTAGCTGTGGGGTGAACCAAGAGTTCAGGTGTGCTCGTGGTTTGGCCTTCCTCAGTTTGATGGGGGCCATAGAATCTATAGCTGTCAGCATGCTGCAGTTATAGATGTCAGCTAAGGCAGTCGGGTCGTTACAGGAATCAGTAGCTGCTTTAAGTGGGGGGAGTAGTAGAGGGAGGAGTTTCTCTTTGGTTATGTCCTTTTTGTTTCTGGTCGGGAGAGCCGGCGCTATCGCGGTTGGGATGCAGTGGGCGGTTTCAATATTAAAGGTGATAATGTGGTGGTCTGACCAGAGGCAGGGGGTAATGGCCAGGACATTGATCTTACAATTAGAGCTGGCTAGCCAGTCAAGGGTCCTGCCTTTAGAATGTGTAGGCTCTTGGATGTGCGAGGTGAAGCTGGAGTTGGAGAGGGAGTTTTCCAGATCAAGTGCAATAGGATCTTTAGGGTCACCTAGTCCCAAGTTGAGGTCGCCCAGGATGTTGATTTGTGAATTGGTTTTAGTGTTGTCAAGGAGGAGGGTGGATATGTCGCCGACAAAGGAGGGTGCAGTGCCTGGGGGCCGGTAAATTAGGTGGAGGGTGGCTGTTTGGTTGGATGTTAACATGAGTTTGACTGACAATAGCTCAGCTGATTCAAGTTTGGTATTGGTCGTTACTCTTAGGTCCAAAGTGATTTTATGGATGATGGCAAGGCCCCCACCTCTAGAGTGGGAGGCAGAGGTACGGTCACATCTCAATATGCTAAAGCCAGGTGGTATAGCAAGGGACAGTGAAGGACAGGAGGCAGCATGTAGCCAGGTTTCAGCTATGGCAATGAAATCAAGATCTGACGATGTTATAAGGTCTGCTATGTCTAAAGCGTGAGCTGGGAGGGATCTAGCGTTAATAAGGGCGCCTTTGATGACAGGCAGTTTCACTTCTGTAGAGGGCGGTTTGCTGTTGTTGAGGGCCGAGGGTGGGCCCGGGAGTGTGTGGCGTGTTTGTTTGGGGAGGTTGCAGCGGGTAGGGCGTATGCGGAATCTGGTGCCTAATCTTTTATTTCTAAGAGATGAAGGGCACGGTTGGTTCGGCGTAGGTTTGCTAGCAAAGTGTTCCAACCAAAGGGCTGGGTCATTGAGGTAGGGATTGAGGTCGGTAGTGAGGTGTTGGAGGCCTGAGGTGGGTGTCATAGCGGAGGTCGCCATACGCAGGGTCTGTGGGCCAAGACTGAGGGGAGACATAGTGTCAGGTGGCTGAGGGTGAATCGGCCGTGTCAGGTACGTGCGTGGCTGAGTGAGGATTGTTGTTTCAGATGGCGGAGAGTGGAACAGTAAAAGGAGGAGCGCCCTAAAGAGCATGGTAGATGAACACCAAGGGGGTAAGCTTCTTAGCTATGGGCAAGTGCAATTGCCACTAGGGCGATGCAAAATCAACAATAGGCAGGTTCGATTTTAGCTAGGGCAATGCAAAATCAACATTAGGCAGGATTGAATTTAGCTACGGCAATGCAAAATCAACAATAGGCAGGGTCGATATTAGCTAAGGCAATGCAAAATCAACAATAGGCCGGATTGAATTTAGCTACGGCGATGCAAAATCAACAATAGGCAGGATCGATATTAGCTAAGGCAATGCAAAATGAACAATGGGCAGGATTGAATTTAGCTACGGCAATGCAAAATCAACATTACTAAATTTGACAGTCCCAGCAGCAACTAAAAGTGTGCATAGCAAGAGCACCTAGATTTGACAATCCCAACAGCGACTAAGATGCATACAGCAGAGTGCACCTAAATTTGACAGTTCCCGCACTCTAAGTGCAGTAGTAAAAACAGTTGAGCAGAATCAAGAATACTATGAGTGTGGATCACTGCTATGACCAAAATCAAGACAGTTTCAAATCATCTAGATATAGTTACTAGGAAGGCATTCTATGGGCAATTTTAAATGGCACGATGGCGTGCGACCAAAAGGGTCTCAGATAGGTCACAGGGTGCAGTAGCTAGCGAGCAAAGAGTCTGAGTAGGTCACAGGGTACAATGGCGAGCGACCAAAAGGGTCTCAGATAGGTCACAGGATGCAGTAGCTAGCGACCAAAGGGTCTAAATAGGTCAGGGCAGAGAGCAATGCCACGTTTAAGGCAGGGGTACCAGACAGTAGTGAGGCAATCGATAGGTTATGCTAGTACACTACGTATACATCAGGCGAGGGCAAGTAGGGAGCAGTCTAGAGAACCATTCCAGAGTATGGGACATCAAAGAGGCATGGTGCGTCGAAGCATTATCAGGCAGAAGAGCAGTGTGACAAAACATGTGGAACAGATCATAATATGTGAGCAACAAGTTTGGACAATGCAGGATATAGGCAGATTAATTCAGGAGGCACACATGTTAGTCAGAGGCAAGTGCAATCCGGGAGCATAGCAGGAAAACATATACAATATGGCACGTGTTAGGAAGGGCTGCTGCAGATGAGCACGTTGTTTGCAGGCTGAAGCGGTCACTTTAGATGATAGGCAGAACGCTGTATCTCAAAGACACTGAAGTACATCAAAGGTAGTGCAAGTAGCGTAGATTACCTTACATTGTAGGTGGTCGGTTTAGCAGGAAGGGTGCTGGAGGCCAGATGAGATATACACATTTTTGGGCATAGGGACAGCGCCTTGCAACTGGCTGCGCTCGGTCAGACTCAGTCAGGGTGTAGCCTTTGTCTGTTGCCTTCGTCGGGGGCCGGCTTCGCCTGCCGGTGCACCCCGATTGGTTAAGATGTGGAGGACAACCAATCACAGGGCAGCAGGCTACTGGGGCTTCACAACAAGGCAGAGTAGGTGAGAGGAGAAGGCGGCGGCCATTTTTAAAAGGCAAAAACCTTGTGTTTTTGCAATAGCAAATCTAGGTGCCATACTGCCATCCCTTCTTCAAAGTCAATTTAATCTTGGCAATCCTTTCTTTAAGGAGGCTGTTGAGTCGCTCACATATCCCGTTCACTTGCTGGTGATAATCAGAAGAAAACATATGCTTAGTATTCAATAGAAGACCTATCTGTTCGAATAGCTTATTAATAAAATGAGGCTGATTGTCGGCTCTCAGCACTTCACACACACACCACCTCAGGAAAACTTTGTGCACTTAAAACTTCGCTGCACAAGTGGTGTCGGGGAGTGTATACAGACCTGCCTCGATCCACCTAGACAAGGTGTATAGAGACCTATATCCATTACATACTTGCAGCATATCGACATAGTTGAGATGCAAATGCTAAAACGGACCATTCGGTCGAGATATTACCCCTCTAATCATTCTCAGTGTATGCCCAGTAGTAAACCTTTGACACACGATGCAATTTACCATAAATAGAACAACATGCTCCAAAAAATTAGGAATTAACCAGTCTTCTGCAATTGTAGCAGCAAGACTCTCCCTAGTTACATGTTCTGGGTAATTCAGCTGTTCAAGCGCAACCTTTAATATTGCTACTGGCTTCACCGCCATTCAAGTGCTGTCTTGTCGCCATAATGCTTCTGTGGAGGATAAATAACACCCCGTTGGTTTGCACAATTCTTGCTCTTCGAGTGGTGCACTGCCCTGAATCTCTGTTAGTTGGGTTATCGATAATTTATTAAACCCTTAAACCCTTCTTGCACTAACATGGTTGTAACTACTTTTTCTTTAATGTTCTCTGTATCTTTTTTTAAATTTTTATTTGTTTTAGTTGCAGCGCAACTTTTCAAATCATTACTACAAAGATACATTAAATCAGACTTCCATATATTACATCAAAAATCATTCATAAAATGTAACCTTCTTAATTAGGGTACAGATTCTTTGAATCAATGAACTTTAAAATTCGATCACAACAGATTAGTAGTTATTTAACACAATAACATAAAATCACAAACCATCATAAACAAGGGGAACCAGACAGACAGATCAGCAACTCTAAGGTATTAGACTTATACATGGGTACCAGCGCCACTAATCTGTTCTCTACCATTGGTCTCAGCACATAATGCCATTTATATTTCCTCCACTCGCGGTAAAATTATTCATAAAAATGGAACTCGCGCTATCTGTACCCTCACACGCGTATTTGAAACCAACATTTGCCATATTTGATCACTCTCCAACTCTGTATGAATTGAAAACACGTTATTAAAGCATCTTGCTCGCACTCCATTTAAAGCACTGCATTCAACCAACAGATGTTGTAATGTTTCACTTTGTTGCAGAGATAAACAATATCGACAATAGTTTCGATCAATTGGCAATAGTTTCCATTTACAAAGAACCTCACGCATGCTCAATAAATTGAGTCTAAACCTTAAATAGTCAGAGCGGACCTTAGGTGACGGACATTTCAGTAAATAGGACGTGATCATACCATACCGTTTCATTCCAAATGACCAGATGTTAAAGTCTTTATATTGGATGCACCTTGATATATTCCTAGCCCAATCAGCTTGAAAGATTTTGACTTTAGCTCGAGCAGGGTTCGATAACAACAATTCTAAGGACACATCTGCTTCGACCAAGTTATCCAGAATCTCATTTTGCCATGTTCTGGTAAATACATTACCAGATTTAAGCAAATTGTAGCCTATTACTTCTAGGATGCTTACACTCTTTAGCCCCAGCAAGCATTTACGGAAAAATGCGCACTGTCTCAACAGTGCCTGGGAGTAGAGGGATAACAAGCCAAATTCATAGCGTATGATCGCTATCGGAACACTGTTTGGGAGGATGTCTTGAAAAGGGGAAAATCTTCCTCGGGACCAGCCCTTGAGAGCAAAAATTACCCAATTCAGCCCAGAATACAGGTTCTATCGTGATGAGCAGTGAACTCATGCTAGTGAAAAAATGACACCTTCAAAATGTTTAGCATTTATTAGACAAAAAAGCATAAACGGTGAATTTAGCAACACTTTGGAATTCAAGTATTAGCGAAGATTACAAAGCTCATTAGAGCAAACACAAAATGTAGAGAAACATAGAACTTAGAAACATAGAGGTACACAGTTTTACACCCCTTCAATCAGTGCTGGGAGACCCTGGCCCTCATAAACTAGCTGTTACCAACCCCGCTCAGATGACAGCGCTGCAGGGTGCCTACAGAGCATCAGGTTCTTGCTCAAACCAAGTCCACGGATCGATCTCCCTCCCAGTTCTGGGTGAGTGCACCTTTTGTGCTCTCGTGCCGTCAATCAACATGACGCACAGTTCCAGAACTTTCCCTGTGCAAAATATAGGCTTGCTCATGGAAAAACCCAACTCTCTCTGAGATGCTCCCTCCTACCCCACCTTGGAGCCCTCTCCGTGAAAGCACTGGAATGTCCTTATCAGCCTGTGGGCAAGGCCGTACCAGGCCTTCTCAGGGAAACAGGATTTGTTTACGAAGCCATGCAGGGCTACAGTTAGAAAGGCAGAATATTCTAACAGAAGCTGAGATGAATAAACCCCATGTGAGCAAACTCTAAAAGGCATGCACTCATAGCTTAGTGCCCATAGCGCTTCAAAGTTCTAAGCGCTATATAGGTGGTATAATGCTCCAAACCCTCCAATAATGTCTCTATTAGCTACAGAACTGGGGCCTTCACTCTGCCTGTCTATGCACAATGCATAATGTGACCTGCCACCCCTACTAGGCCTGCATATTCCTTGTAGCTCACAAAAGCGTAATGGAGGCGCTACTTTCAGCATTAGCATTACTTTCAGCATTTACTTTCAGCATTTCGTTCAGCATTTAACACATACTTTGAATAAACTATTGGCTTTCAGCGGCTAATGCTGTCATCTAAAGCCCTAATTGGCAAATTGGCACTTTGTATATCACGACAGAGGACTAGGATCTGCTTCCAATATGTCGATTCCAAAGCATCCCAATACTGCCGTTTCTCCAGCAACCTTCCTTCTGCACCATATATAATGATTGGCAGCACCTTCATCTTATAAAATAACACAGTATGCTTGAAGAAAAATTTCCCACATTTATTGATTAAGATTCGAGACTGGGAGATTAGGTGCTGGAGTTTGTTCTGGGCTATTGCCGCGTCATCACTCTTCGTCTGTCTATTCTTAATAGCGACCCCAAGGTATATGCATTGGGTAACGCTTACCAAAATTGGAATCCTGAAGAAACCAAGAGAATACAGGGCAACAACTCATAGCCCCCGCTCTGGCAGTACAGCTTAATATTTGGGATTTCGTTACATTGATCTCCAAATCATTTGCGACCACAAAGTCTCCCAACCGTGACAACATACGTTGAAGGCCGTGCAGTGTTTATGAAATAAAACAAGGTCGTCCGCAGATAACAAATAAGGGATGATGGTCTGGGCCCCTATCCTAGGGGCATCACCATTGCAATTTATAAATTCACGATTCAGATCTATAATGAAGAAGTTAAATAGGAATGCTGCTAAAGCGCATCCCTGTTTTAAACCACGTTGAGTTGGAATTTCAGGAGATAATTTGCCATATAAGGTAATACGCACTCTCATGGATGTTTTTGAATGAAACAAAATTATTAGTGCCATTAGAGAATGGGGACACTCATACGCTTTTAGCTTTTGGTACAGCAAGGATCTATCAACTGAATCAAAGGCAGCTTTAAAGTCGATAAACCCCATATACAAGGGCTGCATTTGGACCGCCTGCTGGGCTTGGATCATGTTCAGAGTGATTATATTCGGGGTAGTTCCAAGGCCTTTTACAAAACCTGATTGTAGCAGATCAGTTCATTTTTTGCTCTTCACGCATAGCTGTAACTTCTATAAAATTAACTGACAGAACACTTTACCAGGAACATCGAGTAGTGAGATGGGCCTATAACTGCTTGGGTCCTGTCTATCCCCCTTTTTGTAAATTGGGATTGTAATCGCCTGGGTCCAAGATCTAGGTAGGGTCTGGGTCGCATTGACAAGTGAAAATATTTTAAACAAGATCGAAGCCCATAATTCAGGGTGTTTTTTAAGGGTATGGTTAGAGAGCCCTTCGGGGCCTCTAGCCTTTGATTTGCTAGCTGTATTAATGCGGAATAGGATGTTCGATAGCTCAAACTTCAGATGAAAAGCCAACGGATACCTCAGTTGCACTAGTGTCTCACTGGACATGGCTGGGGCATACAGACGAGTGAAATGAGCCCCCCATACATGCGTTTGAACCGCACTTGCCTGTAGGACAATTTGAGGCGCAACAACAGAGTAATTAATCGCTGACCACATTTTCGCAATATTTTTGCTAGCCGAAATTTTTAATATGTTGCCACCATCTTCTTGGTACAGGGCAGCGCGGTTACCTCTGGTCCAATTCCTATAGCTAGTTCTTCATTTAGTGGCTAGGTATTTTCTCAAGTGCACAGGTTCTTTTTGCACAAGTCTCAGGTCCACGCGAAGCTGCGATTTCCTTTCCTATCATATAAATGAAGATGTTGAATTGGTCGCTTAGTTTTGCAATTTTGCTGCTGGAATACTTGGAATAAATCAGATTGGACATTTCCCACATTCTCAGCCCGATACCATAATCCAGCAGGCCTAATAATAACAGTTGTTCAAGGTGGATTACTTCTGTCTCCGACCATCAGAGTCTATTCGCACCAGCATTCACCACACAGCCCCCTTTCATGGAGACTTTGCTGGATCGACCAGGCACCGCACTATCGACCCATTTTGCCATGAGAATATTATGCTCACTTACATCAGATTTAGACCCCCTGAAATTCGTCATTGCGGGCCACAGAACCTCGTTCACATAAATATTATCTATGATTGAATTACTTTCGCCTTTTTGCCATGTCAAAGCCGGGGGATGTCTGATTCAAAGGCCCCATTAAGGACGAAGAGACCTCTAGCCTTAACTAATGAGGACCTTCTTCTAAATCTTGTTTTATTTCGATTGCCTAGTTCACTCAAGCAGTTTAAATTCAGTTCACCCGCCACCACCAATGCTCTTGCATTTTGGGTTACCGATACCAGGTCTAAGATTGAGTTTAGGTCTTGGAAGAACCTATCATCAGACATGGCAATCGGGTTCCAGCAAACATTCCGAATTGCGTATCCCTTGTCACCGGCCATAACTTTAACCGACAACATATATTTATTTGGCATTGCCCACAGCTCAGAAGTCAAACCTCTACCCATTTTTACCGCTGTTAGTATCACTGAAATTGGTCGGCCTGCCGCTAGTTTTAGGGCTGGGTTTAGGTGCAATTTGTGATTTTCCCAAATGGGGACCAAGGTTAGCCATGTCTCTTGCAGGAGCACTATGTCACAACTACTAAACTCACTATGATAATTATTTATGAGATGGCTGAATCCCCTGGTGTTCCAACTTACAAGGAATATATGGTTCACCCTCTCCCCAACCTCACATTAATTCTGGGATCTCGGACAGCTATCCTTCCCAGATGTCCTCATGGGCTGGAATTTCATCTCTCTCTTACTTTCCGCAAAACGTCTCTTCTGCATACTCCCTTGGTGACCTGATGGATTTGGCAATAAATTAAGGTTTGGCTCTGTAGACAGAACGAATCCCAGGCTTTAGAGATCTTCTTTGGCCTGCCAGATTACATTCTGAACTACTCAAGATTTTAGCCGAATTCTTACAGAGTTTAATTGACCTTTCACTGTAAATTCAACTAGAGCCATGTCCGAGGACACGATATCTTCTAGTTGCGGGATCTCAGAAAAAATAGCCATCACTGCACGTCTATTTAGATCGTATTGAGTGGATGGCGGTCTCCTACAAGCCAGAACTAGTGAATATGGTGCAGGCAGACGCCCTGGTGGCAGCTTACGATTTCTGGACTCCCCGTGCATCGTGTTATCAGGCAGATCCATTACCGTTCTTTGTTGGATAGGCCCTTGCATCTTGTTCAGGGCACTCTCTATTAGAGACATGATAGCACCAGACTTCTGCGACAGATCCCCAGTATTTTCCTTTAGCATAAAGTGTTCTTGCTTTTGATTGGGGGCCACTGGGGCTAATGACTGAGGCTGGACATAATTTGTCTTAGATTTCACCCCCTCTATCTGACTTGTATCTATTATGTCAGGTATGCTAATTCCCGCTCCTTGGGCCACCACAAGGTTCTCCTTCGGGCTTCCACTAGCCGCTGATTGGGGGCCGTTTACTCCAGGACTTGGGCTCTTTCGCGGCGGACAAACTAGAATAGCTGGACTAACTCCCGCCATATATGCATCAACGGCTTTCCGAATTTCAGACCTCTGCACCGCCAAATATTCATCCATTGCTGCTGGAGCTTGGTTTAGCTGCAAGGTCACCTTCATAGGGGGAGTTGCCTCTATGTTTATCACTTTGCCAGCATCACTAATGTTTTTTTTGTTTAAAATACCTCCATTAGATCATCTGGTGGGGGATGCTCCATTGCATGAGCTGGAACAAAATTAAAGGAGTCATTTTTTTTCTCCTGCGCGAGTTGCTGGTATTTTTGCTTAATAGCCTGCAATGCAATTCTAGAGTTATGCTACGGGGCAGAAATAGCCTTAAAAAACTGCTTTACGGAAGCTTTACCTATGTTTTTCAGACTTTGTTGATTTTTTGCCAACTTTTTCCCGCCCTTATTGACTTTTTTACTACTTTGGCCTACGGGGGTGAGTGGGGGGGGGGGAGCCGTTGACACCTTTTTGGAGCGTACTACTTTACATTGGACTGCCACATTTGCGGCGGGAACTGATTTTGGGCACACATTACCACATTCCACTTGGCTCTGAATTCCCGAATCAGCCTCATAAATAATTTTGTTAATACAAGGTACAACAGATTTAACAACTTGCATTTGTCTGTTGACTTGAGAAGTTTTTTTTAGGAGATTGAGTATTGATTAAATCACTTTCCGTTTGGGACGCCAAGGAGGCCATACTCATCTTCAACTAGCTAGTTGAAGTTCTTATATCAACCACTCTAGCAATTTGATGGACATTCCTCGCTTGCCAAGCCATCATTTTTTCTAAGCTTACACCCTGAGCAGATAGTTTCTGTTCACAAACAGTCAGGGATTTCGCCAGGGATGTCACTGCCAGGTTCAATGCGTGTAATGTGATTCCCAGCATACTGTCAGGCTGGTGAATAATGACAGAGGTGTTCGTACTGTGATTGTTGGTTATTAGTTTTATCAGGGAGGGAGCATCATTGAAGAAAGAAGGGGAGTCGTATATGCTGCTCTTGGAGAACATTCCTGTGGAGGCAGACACATTTTCAGGTAGCAAGTTATTAGCTTAGTCATTTGCGTCCAGATCAATGACCACTGCATCAACTGCTTCCTCTACTTGTTCATGAGGGTCTACCAGAGCCTCTTTGGTTAGTCCTGTAATTGGCACGGAGTCTAACAGGGCTGTATCCGATATCAAGCACTCTGCCCTAGTGCTCGCCACTTGTGGTTTTATTGCCTACTCTGGGGCTTTTATATTATTAGGATCTGCATCATCAATTATTTGAACAGCCAACTTTTCAATACAGAGCATTCCCATTTCATTTCGAACTTTAGAAGCATTTCCAGATTGAGCATGAAATGCAGACAGGGACCCATTACAGAATCTGCGGATATTTGCATTTCCCAGTGCAGTAAACCTATTTCCACCATGTCTACGGGTGGAACTTACATGTGTCGGTGTGTTTTCACCCTGTTTTCTCACTCTTCAGGGGGCTTTGTGCGGGCATGCCTGTTTTCAAAGTTAAGCGGCTCAATTCTCTTTAGTATAGCGGTAGGTTGGTTCCATACACAGCCCAATTCAATGTTACCAGCTAGATGTGCTGACCCGCCTCAACGCCTCGGCGAAGAGGCAAAGAGGCACTTCACAGGCAATTCCCACAGGTGCGTGCGCGCAGGTGCCGTCAATAAAGAGAATTTCCCCTCCTGTTAATCATTTTCCATCACACGGGGTATATCATCATAAAATTCAACATAATTAGCAGAGTCATGCACATGATCGCTTTTTTTCCATTGGCTCAACTATAAATGTGGCAGGATTCACTATTTTACATCTTACAACTTTAATCGTTGGGTTGGAAATCATTACCTCATAGGATGCAGCTCATTGGGATGTTAATGTACCCTTGGGTTTCTCTAAAATGGCAAAGAGCATACTCCATGAAGAGAGTCATAGAGCAGCCCATGACAATACTTGTAGACTTCTCAATCGCGAACGCAGTCGCGGCCAATGATTGTTCGCAAGGGAAGTGTCCTCTCATAACTGGGTCTAGAATCCCACTATAGTACGCTAAAGGTTTATACTCCAATGTAGTTCTCTACGTAAGCACGGCTGTCATGACTGTGCCATTCGTGTGCAAAAACAAATGAAATTCCTCAGCATAATTGGAAATTCCTAAAACAGGGGCTGTGCAAATTTCTTTTTTCAGCTCCTCAAATCCTTCCTCCATTTCTTCAGTCCACTCGATTTTTATTTGTTACACTTGTGCTTTCTTTAAAACTTGCAGAAGTGGTCTTGTGTATGTACTGTAATCAAACACCCAGGCTCTAACATAGTTGCATAACCCCAAAAACTGTTGCATCTGTTTCACTGTATTTGGTTTTGAGGTTTTCATAATCACTCTTTCAGGTTTAACTTTCTTTCCTTCATGTGAAATCAACAGCCCTATATATAACACCTCTGCTTAACAATATTGTAACTTCTCCTTGTCTATCTTATATCCCTTGTCTGCTATAATGGTCATCAACTGAACAGAATCTTGCCTGCACTCATCCTCTGTGGTGCTGCAAATGAAAATGTCATCTACATGCTGTATCACTGCACTATTGAGATCAATATTGTGTAAATCCATCTGTAAAACTCTATTAAAGATCAATGGGGACTCACAGTACCCTTGGGGCAGCCTTGTATGTTTCAGTCGAGTTTGGCGGAATGTAAAAGAAGTCAAGTCTTGTGAGTCCTTGTGCAACGGGATTGAGAAAAATGCATTATTCAAATCAATCACTGTGAAATATCGAGCTTCCACCAAGATACTGCACAGTATCGTCGCCGGAGTAGGAACTAAAGGAAACTCTGCCTCTACAATCAGGTTAATCGATGTCATATCTTGTACATATCTCCACGATCCTCCTATATATTTTTTAATAGGCTACATTGCAGTATTGCACGATGATTCTGAGATTCTGATGGCACCGGAATTCCTTGTTTCATCAGTGGTGAAATGGTCTGAAATATACCTTCATCAGCTTCTCGAGACATGGGGTACTGTTTTGCTCAGGGTAAAATCGCTCCTGGCTTAAGCTTTATTTTAACTTCCCCAATTCCCTTTAATAAAGTGACATCATAAGGGCCTGTGGTCCAAAGGATGCTTGCCACCTTCTCCAAGTCTTCCTGAAAAAATGCTGGACGCTGCCGCATTATCACCATTCGCTGTGGGACTTCACTCTTTTCTATCCTTATTCTGTATGTAATGCTCATGAAGAACACTACTTCATCGTCTGTTTGGTCTTCCCTGAACATGCCGTCATCAGTTATGTCAGTCAATCTGCACCGTTCCTCGAGAGCTTTTACTGTTCTCCATGGTCTACCCATATCATCTAGTCTTTTGAGCATTGCCATTTCCCTTCGTACAATGGCTGCTTCTAATTCTATAGGGATAGTATGTCCCCCCTCTTCGTCCATAGGTATTTGTGGTCTGAACAAGAACTCATCAGGTATCCTCACAACTTTTGCCACCAAGCCAGGTAGCCATGTCAGTAAAATGCGCACTACATATAAAACAATCTCAGGATCTAATGGAACGCCTCGCAGAGCCACTCGCCCTGTGAACGCCGGCATAAACTCTCCCATGTTTAAATAGTGTATTCCTGGAGTGGAGCACAGTATTCCTTGATCAGTAAATGAAATTGTCATGTGTTTGTTTTGTCATTAAATCTCTTCGCAAAATGTTAACCGGTGTCTGTCATGAATATAACAAAGGAACAGACATGTCACATTCTACTATGGAGACTGCTAATTTATCAGTAGAAGGAACTCAACTCGTAACTCCAGAGAACCCTTGGGCATTTATGGCAATTCCCGACATTGGATATTTTACCTCTCGTATACACGAACAAGCTGTTTCAGTGTCTACAAGAAAAGAAAAAGATTTGCCTCCTATCGTCACATCAACCCTTGGTTCCTCTTGGAGGTCTGGTGTCACAGATATTACTGAACACATCAAGTCACCCTGTGAGCTGTCCCATTGTGGGTCCAGGCTCATCCCCATCCCTGTGAAAGGATTTCCTCATACCACAGTGACACCTCCTATTCTGGGTGTCAGTACTTGTCCTGTGTTCGCATACTGCTGTGTATGCAGAGGGTCTTGTTGTGACTGCCCTTTTGGTGGATTAATTTGCACTCATTCTTGTTGCTGTACCTACTGTACTTGCGGCGGCGCTTGTGTCTCATAAAATGTGTGATCCTGAGTAAAGCACTATCTACTCTGTGTGCTATATGGTGGAGTATAAGCTGTCCCCCCTCTTGACAATAGGCTTTTTTGTAAGTGCCCTTGATTCCCACATACGCGTGCAATGTGCCCTGTCATCCCACCAGCATACTGAGGCTGCCTGTCTGACTGTCAGAACAGTGAACCTTAATAGGGTAAAGCGCCTTGTGACCGAAGAGGAGCTGTTGAACCCGTAGTGCAGTAGTTTATTCTTCCCACCAATGTAACACTCAGTTGTGCATAAAAACAGTCTGAGCGTTCAATTGGTTGAAAGATGTTTGAAGAAGGAACAGGACACTCTGGAACCCCTGATGACTGCAACTTCCTTCAAGGTGCTTGGCAACTGCACAGGACACACTGGAAACTCACTGAGTGTCAGTAGGGTAATGTGCATAACATGCCCAACAAGAAAAACGACAGCAGATTGGAACTAATCAGCCTCTGGAATGATACAAGAACTTACATAAGGCAAGGATAAACAAAAGATCCAATAACTGGAAAATGAACACAAGATGAGAATTCTTACTTGTATATCCGTAAGAAGAGATACAATGAGGATAGTGTGATGTAGTAGATCTAAACGGATCCAAAGGAAGAGTCCGAGAAGAAAACAGTCTCACAGGTGCTGAAAGGTTTCTTGGGTCCAGTGCAAACCCTATTCCCGCCGGCACGCGTACGCCTAGAGTGTTCAGCGAGTTCCCAAAAGTGCTATAGGCAGTCTCTAGTCCAGCACTCGTTTCCTATTCCCGCCGGCACGTGTACGCCTAGGGTGAAAGATCCTTCTTCTGAGAGACGTAAGTAAACAATCCAAACAATGAGCGTTCCGGGTCAAAACCAGGTAAGTAGACAAAGTGAAGCAGGAGACGTGAATCGAAGTCAAAAGGAAGTCCGGGTCGTAGCAGCAGTTCGTAGCAAAAGTACCGTGGGCAAGACAAGAGCAAATCCAATAGACAGGCAAAAGGTCGTGAAGGAGCAAGATCCAGGATAACAAAGCGCCACTGTTGTGTTCCGAGGAAAACGATCAGAAGCACCGAAGCAGCAAACGGGGCGGCCTTAAATTTGCGTGACCACAACGCGGGAGTCACGTGAACGGGAAACCGGAGCAACACGTGACTGCAGGCGTACTAGCGGCCAGCGTCGCCATGGCAACCCCCAATGCCTTTGAAACAAGCCTTTAAAGGAACGGAAGTGATTCATGTTGTTCCTAGCTGTTTTGACCTCCGAAAGTCTGTCGGGTAAGCGAGAAAGTCCACTAGGAATCGGTGTTCTGACACTGACAAGCCCTCCTTGAGTACTGTGGTTCTCATTCTGCAGACCTTGAAACCCACCTTGATTATTTAGGAATCCACTTCATCTTCCTCTATAGCCTGTACCTCTGCCCCGTGGCACAAACCCATATCCACGTTGGTCCATCGGGTGCAGATTACTCGCCTGCGATGCACCCATTGCTTCTGGCATTCCCAGTCCTTCTCAACTGTACCGCCCCTTCTATGGCAAATTGAGGCCATTTTTTCTGAACTAACTTGGCTTCCTCGATTTTCCTATTCTCATCTTTCTTCTTATTTTTTCTTGTAATAACCCGACAATGGTGTACTATCATCAGCTGTAGCTCAGCCATGGCTTTGCTTCCATCCCTACTTGTTTTTTCATCTGCCTTTGTGCTGATTCAGGCAACCCTTGACATAAAATGTGGTCAAATAGTGCCACTGTCTTGTCCCACGGCTTGTGAGTTTCAAGTTGCCCTTTCTTCTTAATATCCTGAATGTAAGCAATAGGGTCTTCAACTTCCTTCATTTTATGTGTCATAATTGCACCTATATCTGATGTATCGGGTTACTGTACCCTGAGAGCCCTCCAGACATCTGCTCTGCAATTATTAAACAGCACTCCAGCAGGCACTGTATTCTCTGCTGTCAGACTTGACTATCCTGTTCTTCTCCATATTTAATCAGCCCTCTCCCCAAGATTAGCTGTCAGGAGACCTTTTATGTCCCCCTATGGCCAACGTATTTCCTCCTGTCATTTTTTCTAATTCGTATATCCATTTCCAAGTGCACAAAGTCAAACTCGTGAGCTTACACCTTAAATTATCTTTGTCCATCGGTGGCCATGGGATATACTGTGGTCTTGCTCCCCCTTTTTCCAATAAGGGAAACTGAGTGAACTCCCTCCCAGAGTCAAATCCCATCATTGGTCTATCTATGGCAGCAACAATCATCCCTGTCCGTCTCCTTGTGGGTAACAACCATAACCTGCTCACATATGGCGGCAATTCTCCCATCTCACTATAAGACCGTCCTCGGGGACGCTCTGGATATGCTATGGGATCTGGCGTCCTATCTGTAGGCTGTTCCAGATCCGATCATCTCATTTCTTTATCCATTTGCAGACTTCCTTCAGGGGCGCACGCGCTCCCTCCTTCTACCCCAAGACTGGACTCTCTTTCCTCGTCTGACATCTCTAGTCCACAGCTAGTGTGACTATCATCCCTTCACCCTTATCCAGATTCAGTCTACTTAAAGACAATGCTCTATGTTTGTGATGAACGGATTTTCTTCTTCATTTCATAATTGAAATACTGGATTGATCACTTTTCCCTTGAATCCCATACTTGCTACCTTGCTTTAACTGTTGATAGACCTTGTCGAGCCTGTCTCCAATGCTTTTCGCACCAAATCATTCTTCTTCCAATATTACTTTGGATGCCACTGGTGTTGCTTCCTTTATCGAAAGGAAGTCTTCTATTCTATCCCGTCGTATTTCTGGGCTTTGCCCTACTGGTTTGTTACGAATGAGACTGGTAACAAGACCTTGTCTCCTTTTTTGTTCCATTTCTTCGTCTATTTCTCTTCTCTTCTTTGCATCCCGTCTCATTTTTTATTCCTCTTGCCTTCGTTCTTCTCCTCTCCTTTTTCCTTCCATTCTTTTCTCTGCTTCCCTACGTCTCTGTAATCTTTTGTCCCTTAGCCTTTGCGCTTCCTCCTCTTCTCTCTTCCTTTCTCTTCTATCCCTGTCCTCTATCGCTCTCTGCCTATTGTCATACTTTCTTTGTTCTTCTGCCTGTTCTTCTTTTTTCTCTTGCTCCTCCTGATCTATCTGTTCTCATCGTTCTCTACTCTTCCTTTTCTGCTCATCCTCTTTCAATCTTTTCTCTTGTTCCTTGTCCTTTCTTTCTTGTTCGTCCTTATCTTCTCTTTGCCTAACTTCCTCAATACTTTTCCTACCTATTTTAAGTAATATCTGTCCTCCCATCCATTCGCACTGCACGAGCGCTATCTCGTCAGCTTTATCCTTCTCTCCTTTCCATCTCTTAATCTCCATGTCTATTTCTATCGACAGATTCGACCGCTCACTCCTTTCTTCTTTGTCTTGTATGAGCTTATAGATCTCTTCTTTTCTCTTATTCTCCTCTGCGTGATCGTCACTACTGTAAGCGGCGGGTTCATATATCGAATGACTATACCCCGTTGCCGCTTTCAACTGCTTTAAATGATATAACCTATCTCTTCCGTACTAGCACCTTTTGCTTCGGGTGAGGTAAGGGGAGCTAAGGGCTCAACACCTTCCTCCTTGCACTGACTAGGCATCCACTCTTCAGGTGGCGGATCTTCTCTTTCTTCTTGGTACATCTTCCAAATCTCTAGAATCGCTAATCTTTTGTCTAATTTCTTCCTTGTGTACGCAGTGTGCAAGAATGTGGTCATGTGTTGCAAAACCGCTTTTGACAATGATTCCCCTTGTGGCCACGGCATGAACATTTTAGCTGCTGTGCCTTTCACCCACTCCGCATTATACTGTTTGACCGTGGGCATGTGCTTTGGTAATGTTTTGCATAAGTGCATATGAGGAGTAAATGGGAGAGTTTCAAGAGCACTAGGAACTGTGAGTGGCTGCACTTCGTTTTCTGTTATTTTATTCTTGGTGGCACCTGCAGCCTGTCGGCAGAAGCTAGTAGGCCCGTGCACGTGGTGCCTGCTTGTTGTGTCATAGTAGTTGGGTGTTAGTTTCTACTCCGTCGGCGTTGGTATGGTTGTATAAAAGTGCTTTGGACCCACTCCAGATGGACAACCAAAAAGACATCAGATTCGTAGGGGTTGAGATGATCAAACCAGACCCACGAGGAGGAAACAGAGCCCTAAGACTGCGGC
Source organism: Ambystoma mexicanum (assembly GCF_040938575.1). Lineage (NCBI taxonomy): Eukaryota > Metazoa > Chordata > Amphibia > Caudata > Ambystomatidae > Ambystoma > Ambystoma mexicanum. Next base: position 26,974,453 of record NC_090939.1, on the reverse strand, counting down.
AAAATGAGGCCAGACTCATTTGCAGAACACCCAATACGGAGGTTGGCTTGAACACAGAACACGAGCTGAATGTTTTTCTGTCATTAAGGAAAATAACATCTTTCCATTTAGATAACAGAACTTGTGCTTTCAGTCATGTATACTAACCACTCATCATCACACCAATTGAAAGGGAAATGACTTACTTCAACCCTGCACACCACCAGAGCCACTCCACCCAAACGTGCCCTCCCTCACCAACACCCGGGCAACCCCCACCATCCCCTGGGGTGTCCTTCACATACCCTTTTATGGGGGTGAACCCATGCTCTCAATGCACTTGTTTTTGCCTTACATATATAAACAGAATATGGGCCAACAACCAGTCTTCACTAATACAGTGGCACATACACCCATTCATGCGACCCATCAGATCCAAGGAGGCACTTTTCCCTTACCCTTGCGCCCTCACACCCCCCATGGGGTCACCAAACCTGCAACCACGGCCAACCCACTTAGTGGCACATACATGTAAACCTGCATTAACACCAGGGGAACCACTACAACCACCCACTCTCAATACAAATCCTCAAACACTACCCAAAATCTCCAACCACCAATTATTGAGCCTTAATAATGCCACATTCTCCCATTGGCCGGGCATTGACCCAGGAATCCATTTTAAGCACTTATCTATATTGCACAACATGGGGCTTCACCCCGTTCTCAGATGCGTAGAAATGCCACAGCCACCTTCAACCTGAAGGTAGGCGTGACGTCCCCAATCAATCACTGGGCACTTCATGCCATCCAATAGGATGACTGGCTGCACGGGCAATACACAGCCGGCTCCTATGTTATCAGGAAGACCATAGTTACGGTCATTCGGAAGCTGACGGAGAACCCTCGAGACGCAGGCACAATTCCAAGGTAAGAGCCGCAAGTCCCTGAGACAGTTTGTTGTATTCAATATACCCCTCTAAGCTCTCTCTCCACGGAGAGCGCCACAGAGGGGACCCAGTGCACCTGAGCCCTTCTGATTCTGCCCCAGCCCACCAAATGGACTCCGCAGCTCCACTACTTTGCCAAGCCGGCATACAGTTTCACCAGCCACACAGCCCTTATTGGGATGGCCCAGTTAATCACTAACAGTCATCCCAGAATAGAGCATTCAAACCACCGCAGGACGGCACTGACTGGGACCTTTTTACAACGGGATCTCCGAAATTATAACTTCAGTACATGGCACCAGCCCTCGTTCAATAGCGTTCAATAAGAACTTCACATGACCTTGCTCTTTCACATCACTGTATTCCAGCCTGTCCACCCCCGACCCGGACAACACGCTGAAGCAGATTGTACACTGGTGCATGTGTACACCACATGGCACCAACGTTTGCCATTCTGGCCCCACCCAGCACCCAGCTCATAGTCAACCCCCAGGCTAGCATGCATACAGAGCACCATGTACCGTGTGCCATTAAACCCCAGGGAAACACCAGTAGCCAATATACCAAGCTTCACACAGCCCGGGACCCAATAACTTTAGACCGTTCATCCGGCCTTCTCAACTAGGGAGCCCAGAACTGAATCAGAATATGGATATTGGTATTTTGTGGATTTAACGCCAAACCTGGCAGCACCTAACGTATCCTATCATACACCCCATGTACCCACCTTTCAAGACCCAGGAGCACTGACTCTCCACTTCTCATTCGCCAAGCCAACCAGGACCATCAACAGCACCATCTGAGTGCACCCCGTGCCAAACCCCCACCAAAACCAGGATCCACACCCAACAGGTGAGCCTTAATCCCAGCCTCTATAGATCACACAGATAATTCTGCTCCATTCTGTCTATAAATCTTATTAACACTTGTTCAACAACCCCCCCCCCGTTTATTTCTTTTGTTCTTCATTTCCTCAAACCTTGTATCCTGACAATGACCATTAAACTCCCGCATTTTGATACTGTATGATGTACATCTATGACTGTGAATTCACTTCCAAATGTCAACCATTTGAATTATACTGTCTTCATTGTACACTGGATTAACCAATACAAATGTCACATTTCATGATCTCCTTTATGTCACTTGTCCTTAAATTTGAATCCACCACCACACCACAATTCACTATGCACACCACACCAATGGTGAACACACACTATGATACTGTATTAATTGCTTACTAACCATGATAGCCTTGATAAAGACCCCACGGTCGAAACACGTGTCGACACCACACGTTAATCCATGTCTAGAATATCTGGCACTAGATGAAATAGTGTCTACATGATGATGGACAGTGAAAAAATAAAAACTAAACAAACAAGTGTAAACCAAGAACTTTGTGGATTATACCTTTTTACCCAACTGAGTGGGTCCAAAGCACTTTTATACAACCATACCAGCGCCGACGGAGTTGAAACTAACACCCAACTACTACATAAGAGCAGTGTCTCCAATAATGACAGGTCTCACTTGACTGTCAATATGTACCAGACTGTTAAATAAACTTTATATTTTTTCTGAAATCACTTTTTCAATCGTTTTAAAACAACAAATATGAGCATATACCATCAATGGCTGCTCGAGCCTCTAATTTCAACAGTTTACCTATTTTCTTATTGGATATATAGCTATTCTCTTCATTAACTATATCTATATTCTTGATTGGCCCCAATCACTTCACTAAGCCTCAATCACTGTTGCTCCTCAACGTTTTCAATTTTTTCACAACCTCTATCGCTCTTCGATATTTTTGCTCAGCAAACAACATTCAAACCAGTCGACAGTACACATTTATAAACACTGTGATCACCTTATCTCTCTCGCCTTTATTCTATACCCTACAGGGTTTGAGACATCACCTTACATAGTCCTGATTATGCGTTAAATATTTCTGCTCTACCCCCATTGGGATTTGAGACATCTCCTTCTGAATCTCCCTTGAGTCAGGAATCATAGGCGCTAACGTTTCTCCTCCCAAAATTTCCAGTTCCTCAAAAAATGATCACAATACCAACCCCTTTATGTGCAATTCGCCTTAGTCAACTCACCTTTCGTTAATCGACTCAAAGCCTTCGGTATCGACTCCTCCTTCAATCTGACCACTTTGCCTTCCGTCAGCAGAGTACCTGTGGAAACCGGGCAAGGTTTTCGCCAAAGGGGGGCCTGCCCACCGTCTCGGTTCTTCTTGCAAGTTTATTTTTATTGGCTGTTCTCCACAGGAAGCCCGGTGATCTTACGGCTAATGGAAGAGGATGCCCGATCGTCCCAAATACTGGAGACAAACTAGTTTGGATGTTTTTCAACCATCCGCACCACTACCACGTGGGCATATGGCCCTTTAGTAACGTGCATGCAATGGATGGGGTTGCAGAATAATTCTGAGACCAAATAATCAAGCTAACTCAGGAAGATGGCAAAGGTACTGTTTTATGAACAATTATCTAAAACAGGGAGGTACAACAGACATCAACAGACGTCCGCTCAGGCACTCAGCGACTTTCTCATAAAAACATTCTTATATGCAAATAGTAGAAAACCTAGCAAAGGCTTTGATAGGTTTAAGGGGAACATCTAAGTATACATTGCATAGGAACTAGGATTGTTATTTGCTGCCCACTGTCAGGTGGACAACTAATGCCTTCCTCTAAAAACATGTTATCTTTCACCCTATTAAGTACACTGTTTATCAATGATCTTGACACTATAAGGTCCTCCGTTATACGGCCCTCTGCAATTGGTTGGCATGCTCGTGCCAGGTCTGGAACATTCGGTTCCAGCATCTCTCATCACCCATGCCTTTTGCCATGAAGATTGTCTTTGAGCTTGGCCCTGCAAAGTATCCTTGTCTCTGGAAATATATGGGAGTGCAGGCTCTCACTATCGCTGTTCTATGACTCCAAGTGCAACTCTATTTCCATCCTTGGCTCACATGACAGGAGACCACGATTTGGTCCATTTTGCAGCATTTAAATGTCTTAAATGAATAAAACTTGGCATTCTTGGCATTCTTTCTTTGCAGCTTAACAAGGGATGATTCATCCATCGTAAATAAGCTGCTTTCTGAAGTAGATAACCAACCTTGGCTGAATCAGTTTTGATACCAGGCTAGATGGCCTCGCCATGCGCTTCCACAATCTCATCCTTTCCTCTCCATCGGTCCTGGCTTACTAACATTCATGATACCGATGTCCAGCTCTTATACAATGGTGTTTTGGTCTGCAGTCTATTCACTACAAATAGCCAGCTTCTCTGATGACTTAGTCTACTTGCGTTACAGCATCTGTACAATTATTGAACGGTTGCTTTTCTGCAGTACTTCGTACATGTGCAGGCTTCTTTTTCGCCTATAAAGTTTACTCGATTCTTAACTTCATCATCAGTTTCTGTAAGATCCATGCATTCTCTTCAGCCAGTGTTCTCGGGGCGTGACACATGTTTCTTGTGACGTCACTAGCTTCTCTCTTTGCTCCTTTCCATATTCCTTCAGGGAGTTCCTCCCTCAGATTCTCTTTGGGAAACATTCGATAGGGTTTTCTCAGTGGGTACCTATTTTTGAATATCCGCTGATGTATTGGCACAACTGCTGGTGTCAAGCATGGTACAATCTCATGCTTCGAACATATAGGAGGTGGGGGGCGGGGTCTTCTGCAGAGGCATGTAACTGTTCCTCTACAATATTAAGAAGATCAAGATACAGAGGTCTTTTGTGAATTAACCTGGTACCAGAGATAGAATGGTCTGGCACCACGTAGGTGCTCATTCGAAGGACTCTGACTGGTACCCCTCCCCTGAACAATGAAAGCATTGAGCAAAAAGGTATTGAAACGGCAAGTACCAGGATGTTATAGAGAAGGCCGACGTGAGGTATCAAGGTGGTCAGACAAAGGTCAAGCCAAACCCCTTGTACAATCGAAAGTCCTTGATACGTTGTAGAAATTGTGAACTGTGGAAATTGTGAACCGGACTGATGGAATTGTGAAATAGGCTCCAACTCTTGTGTCATGCAATGGTTTCTAGACCTGCAGCCCTACTGTTTCACCGTGGAACAACAAAAAGGAAAGGATCAGGAAAACATAGATTTCATTTCCAAGTACCCCTGTGAAAGAGATGTGGCTACATCACATGGGGGAAGGGTATGTGAGAAACCTGAAGGTGTCTCCCTAGCTAGTCCCCAGGGATCTGTCATCTAGGTGGCCAGGATGCAGCCATCGCTATTGGATACAGTTCCTGTGGGTGGACAGTGCAGGAGGATCACCTGTCTGAGGGTCTTCAGGGAGTGGAAGTGGGACACCAAAGTGTGAGATGCGTTATCCCCTTCTTTATAAGACCCTTTCCCATCCTGCCCAGTAGGATATTTAGAAACTCTACTCCCCCCCCTTTTCCAACACAAACACTATCTCACACTCTGAGCGACAACAGACTAATACCAGAGCCGGTTACCTGACATATCCCAACACATAGGTCAGGCAGAGTCAGGCAATTGCTGACAACTACGCACACCTGACTGCCCTTTCCATTCCCCACTGGGATTAAAGGTGGAGCACAAGAGCACAATCGGAGCAAGGCTGAAAGCACGAGGAAGCAGGTATTCCAGGATGGCAGTCCAAAGGGAGGAGAAAGGCAGCGAGACCTGAAAGGACGTCAAGGAGGGAATCGCCCTTGTCCTTTTCAAACCAGATCCACAAAGCCTCCGACAAAAGAAACATAAGACCGGGAATCACAGCTGGCTAATGGTGTGATGGATGTCAGTGGTACATGGAACCCTCCTGCACTGATAGCCAGGGCGGGGAGACGCGGTTGCCATCTTGGTACCGCCCTTGTACAATCGAAAGTCCTTGACACGTTGTAGAAATTGTGAACTGTGGAAAGTGTGAACCCGCCTGACAGAATTGTGAAATTGGCGTTTGCGCCCTGCTGAGGAGAACGCCATGCAAACTGTGATAGAGTGAAGCACGCACTTGCCATAGAATTAAAAAAGAGTGACATAGCGAGACGCAATCGCCCTCCGGAAGCCTCTGTTTAAATTGGCAAGTGCTTTGAGAGGCTAACGCTGAGAGAAGGATCGGAGCCTGGCAGAGGGGATCCTAGGATCAAGAATGATCACCCGACGTGAAGGTTACCAGAAGGAACTTTTGTTTTTGTTATTTTGACATATCAGGCCTTCTGAAGCAAGAGACTTTGCATGAGAGGAGAGCTTTGACATAACATCCTGACTTATCATTTAGTGAACACTTCTTTCTTTTCTGGTGAAACATTATCCCACATTAATTTGTAGCATAGCGGTAAGGATTGGCAATAGATGTTTTAGTATATGCCCTTTTTATTTGACTAGCCTCCACTAGGACTGTATTGTTATTATTTGATGGTCGTAGCTTGCTCCCATCTTAGATTTAGGTTTAGATTAGGTGTTTGTCTCACCCATTTTACAGTTTAATAAACACCCTTGAACTGTGATCACTTGTGTCTGTCTTGCTTTGATACCATGCCTTCCTTACATGTTGTCCTTCTCCGCATCATCGAGATCTAGTTTATTAAAAGACAGAGCTCCATACTCATCTGTCATAACGTCATCTAATATATCTTCAGTTTCCCTCGATAGAGACCCTTCTAGGTGCTCTTGGGTTTTATACCTGTCTTTATCCCTCATTTGCCTGTATAATTTCCCAAGCCTTTGCTATATTTTTTCTTTGTTCTGCCCATCAGCCCATGCTGATCTCTGCATTCCTTGGAGTTCCCTACGGGGCTGCTGTTACCCACTCTCTCCCTCCAATCGTTCTTGAGCATCAATCGGCACTTTGTTCCTATGGTGTACATATTCTATCTCATCGTCTTTTAATCCCCCACCTCTGTTAATTTCTTCCTCTCTTCTCCTCATCTCCCTCAATTCATCTTCCTCTCGGTTGCACCCTACATACTTTCATTCTTTGGGCTTCTATCCCTTCTTGTTTCTTCTCTTCTAATCTCTCCTTGTCTTTCCTTGCCTTATATATTTTCGTTCTTCCCTTCACTTGCACTCTTTATCCCTCTCTTCTTTGTATGAGCTTTCCTCTTCCTTCTCTTTCTTTTTCCGTTCCTCTCTCTCCTCTCTTTCTCAACCCCCATCAATGCCTATATTGTCTGGCTTAAGCAATATTTGTCCTCCCATCCATTCATTCTGGGCTTTTGTTATTCCTTTATTTCTTTCTGTTCCCCCATTTCTTCCTCTATCTCTATTTGTCTGTCTTTTCTGTCCTTTCTCTCATCACGCTGTTTACTTTCATTGTGTGTTGATATATCTTTGCATTCTCTACTCTAGAGCAGGGGGTGCATACGTTGGATTAACATACCCTGCTGCTGCTTTTAATTCCTTCTCCTCTGTATCTACGTTTGTCTCTTCAGGAAGTGAAAGGGGAGCCAAAGGTGTTTTATTCTCCCCTTTGTGCTGATAGAGCATCCACTCCCTATCGGCTGGATCTTCTTCCTCACTCTGATAAATTGTCCATAGCTTTAGAACCTTTTCTGCATCTGTATGTCCTCAATGCTATAATACAGTTTTTGACAGCAAACTCTCCCGAGGCCACGGCATGCGTGTCTTATTGGTTGTGCCTTAAACCCATTTTGAGTGATATTTCCTCCACTTCACTGCGTATCGCGCTAATGTCCTTCACAAATGTAAGGGTGGTGTACCCTGATGATAAATCCTTACCCGTTCTTTTATTTGATTTTATTTGATCAAACATACCACGTTGGTCAATTGGTACAGGCACCACCCATCACTGTTTATGATCCCTAATCAGGAAATATTTCAACTGCTCACTTTTTTATTAAAAAATCTATGTGATGATATTCTATTTGCTTCTTTGTTTACACTTTCTGTCAACTTTTACTATGTCGTTCTTTTATTATTTTTATCTTAAGAGTCTCTTCTTTATTTATGTATTAATTTCCTTTGATTTTTTCCTTCCGATTGATGCCAATCTCTTAGTTCAAAATTTCACCAATCTCTTTAATGTTTTCCTATCGTTCTATATTCATTTGTCTAGACACAACAAAAGATTTAAATTGACATTTTTATAACCCCAGACATGTGCAACTTTCAAAATGTTACTGCGTACGCCTTGCTTTACTATCTTAATAAATGTATCTCTTCTCTGTTTCACTCCATTTTGGAGTTTGTTACGCACTCTTCTGCAGGCGTTGCCTCAGAAATCCATAATACCCTTTATTTAGTGCATACCCTTCTATACCCTTGGAACCAGGAATTGAGGTTTCTACTTCTTTTTATAATCTTCCAAAAAAATCCTGTTACTTTGTATAACTATTATTTACAACACAGTCCCTCCCCTTATTTTTTCCACCTTTGGTGTTTTACTTACATCCGTGACTCAGTTCAAGTCCTCTGGCATCGACTCTCCCTCAATCGACCAGTTCACCTTCCGTCCACGGGGCACCTGCAGTGACCGAACAGGAATTTCATCAAAGGGGGACCTGCCCACCAAATCTTCTTGCATGTGACTCTGTGCACCAATCTCCCCTGGAAGCTGGCGGTCTTCTGGCTAATGGCGGGAGCATCCAAGCGTCTGGGAGTCTGGATCTGGCATAGGTCGACTAGACCGTAACCATCCACACTGCTACCAAATGTGCTCTGGCACCTTGAAGCCTCTTTTGTGCTAGATGGAATTACAAATAATGATCTCAGACCAAATAATCGGAACAGACTCGAGGAATATGTCAAAGTACTACTTTATTGTCATTTAATAAAGTAGGGAGAACTCACAGACATCGGACTGATGCTTGCACACTCACATAATAGCTTGATTACATAGAGGTCTTATACCCCAATATGCATCATCTATAACATCATTCTATGTGGCAAAATACAAAGCCTATCAAGGGAAGGGATTGGTTTAGTGAACAGATCTACTTATAGAACGTATAAGGATTAGTATATCATTGGCTGCCCCTTATCTGTAGGGCACGCCTTGAACTACCTCTAAATACATTTAGTACTGATTATATCAGACAGAACAACAGTAGATTGGTCTATGCTACATTGCACGCTAGGTTGTCCCTCAACCCCACTGATTGGTTGGCATACTATCCCAACCTTGGGCTTTTGGCTATTTAGCACCACGTGCATGAAACGAAACGTTGGTGTTTGAATCCCGTCAGACTACTCCCCGTTTTCCCAATTAGTCTGTCATCTCTTGTCGGTAGGCCATAAGCCAAAGTCTTCCTTTTGTAGTTGATCTTGTTGCCTGCTTGCTGTCCTGGAACCTTCAAGGGAGTGCAAACACATCACTATCTTCGGCTCAGGCTTAATGAATAGCCTTTGTTTTCAACTTCTGAGTCAGGTGTGAAGATGCCACGGATTTGTCCATTTCGACCTTCTATTTACTGCTGTTTGATTTAATAATACAGGGTGCTGTTGCTATTCTTGGCTTCTAGAGACTTGCTCACTCTATCTCACATGAACTTTGTACACTTTTAATTGACCAACATTTTGGCTCTCACAGATGTTTTCTTCTTCTTACATCTATGAAGAATGTCCCACATTCAAAGCTTATCCGTATACTCCCTTTATGCTCTGTGCTTATCCCTCGAAAAAGCATCCTTAACTTTTTTTTTATTGTGTGGTTTAGCTCAAAATGTGTACTTTTCACATATTATAGCACAGTAACACCCATGCCTAAAGTATGCTTGTAATTGCTGCACCCAGATACCCTCGGGAGCGGTGTGCCTTACAAATAAATAAACAAACAAACAAACAAACAAAACAATGTTTAAAACCATGATTTCATCAATGCAATAGACTTAAAAGCAAGACATTCTCAGTAAACACAAACTGAATCTGACACATTTAAAATCCAACAGTTTCCAAAAAGTCTAAAACCTTTAACAGTAAGGAGATTTCATTTGTGTTTAAAATCCTGCACCAGAGCTTCTCTTCAGAACCTGTCTCATCAATGCTTATCTCCACGTTCCGTCGCAGTTCTGCAAGGGCTGGGCACAGTCAGCAGAGATGTTTTATAGACTCATCCTCGTTTAGGCAGAGGCGACATAGATGAGAGCCCCTTGAGACATTCCCCTCCTTCCCAGAACCTCCATTGTCGGGATGAGGTTTAGTTTTAATCTCAGGATTTGTCCCCTGAACTCCCTGGATGGATGCTTCTTTAGAAATGCAGACTCTATATTCAAATGTTTAATTGACCACGTAAAGTTGTCCTTAAAACAATGTTGTGCCATTACCTTCACCCTTAGTTTAATCCAGACATGTCTGTACAATTTCATTTTGGTTCTGTTTGGATTGCCCATCAACTCCTCAGGCGACAAGTCCATTTTTTATAAAATGTCAGTATAGCATCCTTAATTCTCGGCCAACCTTGACTCTTCGTCGACTCCGCACACAGAGCTGTTCTCCCGGGTCTCCTGATTCTGCAGTCTTGGTCTGTCTCTGCGGTCGCTTGGTTGAATTCGAAATGAGCCAGCGTCCATTTTCCTACTATGGTTGTCCTAGCCACGTTATATATTCCTCTATAGCAAGCTTCTATACCTTGTCTTTCTACTGCATATTTACAGTTATTGGCCAGTAAGTGACTTCATCTTCTTTATTTCCATGATTACTTTAGCTTTAGGTAAATGTTTCTCTTGGTGCTTCAGTTACATTGTTTCTCTTAAGTATTTTCATATCGTTTCAGCATAGGTTCATACATCTTCTTTATGACATTGCTCTGGCCTCGTGAGATTTCACTTAACGGACGTCCATGATGTCCATGGTTGCATGCTGACATCCTTCCATGCTTTCAGTGCGAGGGTACATTCTGTATGGCTGTCTGAGCGCATAACGTCTCTCATACGCTCAATGCGGTGTGGGAACGACACAGGGAGACGCATTTACTGCTCTTCTCCTGCTGTTCTATTATGGCAGTGGTGGTGAGAGGGTGGGAACTAGTGAGAAAGCGTCTACCTGCTCCTCTACACTCTGTTTGAATTACACATGGCTGAAACAGCCTGGATAATCATCTACAGCACATGTGCCCGTAATGCTGTATCATGTTTTTATATATAGTGCTCCCGCTTCTAAGCACTACGATAATAGATGCAAATATTCACCACTCTAATCTTTTGCCCTTTCAAGAATAGGATAGTGAGGTGGCCCTGGTGGGGCTCGAATCTGTGGCTGGTTTGAACTCACCGAGGCCAACCTCTAGAAATGAAAATGCAGGATTTTGTGTTGACACCTATTGGCCAGCAAAGGGATTGGCGGGTGAGGGCACTGACTATTGGGGGTGAGCTGAGAGTCATGCCAGTGAAGAAGCTCAGCAGTGGCAGGTGTTTAGTGCCTTAGAGTACTGGCAACGTTATAGATAACCTGTGTGTCACCGCAAAGCATGGCCCGACAGAGGGCCTGGGGGGTTAGGCACAGGGTCGGGGCGCAATGGTGTGAAGAGGCAAGGGGAGGGGCAGCCAGGTGCCGCCACCGCCCCAGTGTTGCCAGGTCAACAGCCCCCAACACCGGGAAAGGTGTGAGGGAAAACCAGTAGGGGGGCCGGGGAGGGGCCGGCCCCCATGAGAATAACAATGGGAAAAGGGAGTATAAGTACGGCCCAAAAACAGAGGGAAGAACAAACCAGGCAAGAGGCTCACCTCGTTCAGGCAAGCGTCTTGGGACCTGGAAAAGGGAGAAGGAAACGTTTGTGCTCACCTCGTTCGGGTAAGCTGCAAAGCTGTTACTGCGTCGTGGAAGAAGAAGAAACGGTTTGCTCACCTCGTTCGGGTAAGCTGCAAAGCTGTTACCGCGTCGTGGAAGAAGAAGAAACGGTTTGCTCACCTCGTTCGGGTAAGCGGCAGAATATCGCTCGTCATGGGAGGAGGACTCGCCCGCCCACCAGACAACAGGAAGAACCGGGGGAAGGACCGGCTGGAGGACCTAGACGCCGGCAGTGCCGGAAGGGACCAAGGATCGCCGTATCCAGGATAAGGAAGCAGCCAGAGGACCGTTGAATCTGAGAGCCGCGGACGGGGGCAGGAGCCCAAAGAGCTCAGCGGCAGGGGCGCCACGTCTGAGACAGCAGCCGGGAGCAGGACCCTGTGAAGCCCAGCTGCAGGGGCGCCGCGTCTGAGACAGCAGCCGGGAGCAGCACCCTGTGAAGCCCAGCTGCAGGGGCGCCGCGTCTGAGACAGCAGCCGGGAGCAGCACCCTGTGAAGCCCAGCTGCAGGGGCGCCGCGTCTGCCGCGTCTGAGACAGCAGCCGGGAGCAGGACCCTGTGAAGCCCAGCTGCAGGGGCGCCGCGTCTGAGACAGCAGCCGGGAGCAGGACCCTGTGAAGCCCAGCTGCAGGGGCGCCGCGTCTGAGACAGCAGCCGGGAGCAGCACCCTGTGAAGCCCAGCTGCAGGGGCGCCGCGTCTGCCGCGTCTGAGACAGCAGCCGGGAGCAGGACCCTGTGAAGCCCAGCTGCAGGGGCGCCGCGTCTGAGACAGCAGCCGGGAGCAGGACCCTGTGAAGCCCAGCTGCAGGGGCGCCGCGTCTGAGACAGCAGCCGGGAGCAGGACCCTGTGAAGCCCAGCTGCAGGGGCGCCACGTCTGAGACAGCAGCCTGGAGCAGGACCCTGTGAAGCCCAGCTGCAGGGGCGCCGCGTCTGAGACAGCAGCCGGGAGCAGCGCGGCGGCGGGAGCTTGGTCAGGTGGAGAGCCAGGCTGGCGAACCGCGTAGTCGGTGTCTGGGAGAAGGTGGCGAGGAAGCGACGGCACCCAGGACGAGCTGCGGCACACTCAGAGAGCAGGTAGCTTAGGAGTACAGTTGGGAGCGGAAGGCGGGGCCAGTCCGGCTGTCGGTGGGCGCACATGTTTGGCTACGCTACTGTAAACAGGGCTACGAGACGGAAGGAGCGAAAAATAGGAAGCGGCTGGCCGTGCAGAACCTGGACCTATACAACTACCGCGCTCGCCGGGGCCACTGCCACATGCCAGTAGCCTTGAGTAATGTCTGTGGCAGCATCCATTAATGCAGGTGGCTGCCAACCAAACGGTTGAGAGTTCGAGACCAGCAGCTTAATGTAAAATAGCAAAAAATATAATTTGTTTTTCTTAGCGCAATAGGCAGCGCGTCAGTCTCATATTTTTCAACCATTACTTCAGTTTGTTGTGGCCCGGCTCTATATTACTTTTACTGTTTCAAGGGATGGGATAGCTCAGGTGGTTAATACACCAGCTGCTGAACTCTAACTCCTCTTGTGGGAGTGAGTATCGTTGAATTTAGCAATAGTCACGCCTGTTTCGCCAAAATCGCACGTCCAGTGACAAAACAAGCTGTAGCAAAACACACTAGTGTGTAATAATCATTGCTATTATATTATTAAAGCGGTTTTACAAATCGATGGTCTCCCTCCACAACACCGTCAAATCAATAGGGCCGGGATACAAGTTGTGTGATTACTTTTACCACTAAATGTAACACCACTTATTGTTGAAATGCTCTGAAGAGGGGATGTCGCCAGAAAGCACTTTAAAGACCAAATATTGTTAATGAAAGCCAGGCAGGAAGCTAAGGGTGCATGTAAGAAGCATACTTGCCAACCCAACAGATGTGGGCAGTAGGCTACTGCCTTTACAGTGGCAAGTAATTTAGGTGGCGCTAAGGCAGGCTCCAGGGCACAGCATGCAACAAGTTAATTAGTCTGTCTCTACAGTGGACTGGTAGGTTATTATTAATGGTACAACGAAGGAGGTGTCGGCCAGGGTTTGGTTGCACCAGGGATAGCGGGGCGTCACAAGGGAGAGTTTGGTGGTATGTCCAGCGAGGGGAACAGGGGATCTCACTGGGACCATCCCCACGGTAATGCGGCTTGTCACATTGCATCGGGGGTGCCCCCCCGCGCGCAGTGAGGTGGCTAATGCTTAGTGTATAGCGAGCGATCGACATTTATGCTGAAAGCCTACCTATACATAGGGGAGTTTTGTCCTCCATACAAGATAAGTTTGACAAAATGCAAACACAGGAACCGACTACTTGCGTGGTTTGTGTTTTCCTGAAAGAGTAGGGCACGAGGTAATTGCAAATTACTCTCAAAGAAGAGGGCAATGGGGCTGTGGTGTACAGTACGGCGCACGCATCAGTCAGCACTCTCTTACAGGTTGCTTCAGGGAAGTCTCATCGAGGCAATCCTCCAAATACAAAATGCTGAAAGTGTTTGCTGTAGAAATGACAATTTTCCAAGGCTTGACACCCGTTTGGGCGAGCAAGGCTGGACTGGGTTAGAGGAGACTCTAGAGATTCCCCGGTGGGCCTCTGCACCTTGGGCCTCCTATTGTATTTAATTTTCATATTCTCTCCTAGGACATTATTTCCAGGGCCTCTTTTGGTTCACAGCCCACCCATGGGGGCGAGAGTTGCTTGTCGGGTTCCATCTGTCTATGGGACAGAAAAAGGGGGCGGGTACACCGGACGCCCGCGGGGAAGTGCAAGGGGAGGTAGCGTTTTCACTATTATGTGAGTTTACAGGATTCCTTAGACGTGCTGGTAACCGTAAAAGAAGGGCAGTGAACAAGAAATCAAGGGGCAGCACACCGGTGCCAAGCAGGAGAGGAGATACAGCAGCGGGAGTTAACAAACCAGGAGATCCACAGGCACAAAGCACAAGAAAAAGAAGGAGTAAGAGAACCGACAGGAAATAAACTAGGCAAGGCAAAATGGCTGAGGTAAGAGCAAAGAGGGCAAAGGAATTCAGCGATTTGGCCAAGAAGGCAGAAAAAGAGTTTGGGGCCGAATGGGTACTGGACATCCTGCTGAAGGAGGAGAAGGCAAAGGAAATGTCGCCTTTGCTGAATGACGAGTCCAGCGGCAGCGAATCAGAGACAACAGGAGAGGGGGGCACTACCACTAGGGCAGAAGAGGGGGAGAAAAGTGCCCAGGAGAATGAAAGAGGGGACGGAGGTCCCAAGGACGAAGAAACGAAAAGAAAAGAAAAAAGGGACGGTAAAAAATGCTGAAAAAATGGGGAAATGGTAAAATACGTTACGCTAATGCATCACGGGTAAGTCGCCCAGAACCAGTGACAGGAGGGGGAGAAAGCAGAATAAGTACAAGGAGGAATGGGATTCCATAAAAGAGCAGCGAGGGGGAAGAGAGGGACCACTTGTGAGCATGGGGTAAAATATAGGGGGGTGTTACGCTAGGAGAGGAGGAAGGGCTATGGTGTAGAAAGGGGCAGGCAAGGGTGCAGGGGTAGGTCCATTTCCACTAGGATACCCGGGGGATCCGGGGCCCAGTCCTCAGGGGGTGCCGCCCAACCCACCCGTGGCACCCACAGGAGCTACACCAACGCCAGCTATTGAGGCAGGGAGCACCCCCCAGGGGGTGGACACACCCAGGTTAGGGATGCCAGCATATGGCCGGTCAACAATGGGGAAGGATGCGCAGGGAAGGACCACGAAAGTGCGGGCATGGTACATTAATGATAAAAAAACAACAAAAAAAACGCCCACACCGGTAAAGGCATGGGTTCCACTGAAGGCACTGGAGGAGAAGGAAAGATTAGCAAAGAGGCTATCTGGGAAAAAAACAGGAAAAACCAAAGGAACCAGTGCCAGGCATAGAAAACCTGGCCAGAAACGCCCTAACTTGCAAAACGGTGGGGCAGGTTCAGGGAGCTGAGGCCGGATGCCAAATAGGAAATGACGCCCACTCCGGAAAAGGCATGGGTTCCACTGAAGGCACTGGAGGAAAAGGAAAGATTAGCAAAGAGGCTATCTGGGAAAAAAACAGGAAAAACCAAAGGAACCAGTGCCAGGCATAGAAAACCTGGCCAGAAACGCCCTAACTTGCAAAACGGTGGGGCAGGTTCAGGGAGCTGAGGCCGGACGCCAAAAAGGAAATGACGCCCACTCCGGAAAAGGCATGGGTTCCACTGAAGGCACTGGAGGAAAAGGAAAGATTAGCAATAAGGCTATCTGGAAAAAATAGGTAAAACCAAAGGAACCAGTGCGCGTCAAAGAAAACCTGGCCAGGAACGCCCTAACTTACAAAACGGGTAAGCAATACGGAAAACATGTGCAGAATGTATTGTTTAAGACAGGAGTAAAAAATGCGGGAGAGGTGACGACAACAAAAATAGGTGAATCCTTGGGAGGTGCTTTTGATAAAGGGAAAAAGTAAAGTTGGGAGGCAGCACATCTAACCACAGCTGCATACGCCGCAAAAATAACAGGCGTAACAGTCCCATCAAACAGCCGCTAACAAAGTATGAGATGAAGGGTTGGGCTAGATTGGAGGGGAAGAAACTCGAGAGTAAGAGACCCCTGAATTTGGGAAAACTGGCATTACTGCTGCAAACGCTACAGGTCACATGTGGCAGCAAGCTCGACGCGGCTCGCTTTAGGGTGGCACTTCCCGGGGCAAGATTCGTTAGCATATTAAGGGGCTTTCAGAATAAGGGAGCTAGTAGCCCAGAATACTGTAGCAGGGGATGGCCGGGCAAGAGGGAATGCTAGCATGGGATCTAAAGGGATCCCAGGCTGGGGAAAAACAGAGATTTTCATATCAGTAATGATACCACATAGAACATAGGACAGGGCATATCGGAGGCAGGCCGTGGAAATAGCAAGGAAGAAACTGAACAAGACAGTGGTAAAATATGACAGGAGCACAGGCTTCCATTTTAGAAGGCAGGGTATTTTTCGAAATAACCCCGAGAGGTCACATCATGACGGGGTGCACCTGTCCAACAAAGGGATGGGGTTTTTTCTCAGACAATAATTTTAGGGCATTGGAGGAGCGGGGATGTAGATAGGGGTACTTTTGGGGGGAACCTGAGTGGCCGGGGCAACGCCTACTCGGGTGTGGCGGCACGTGTCCAGGAGCAGATGCCCAAGGGTAACCGAGACTGGCCTAGGAGAAGACTGGCATCTCTAAAAGCACACACACATGTTGTTTATCATGATTCTTGTTTGTGAATTTTCTGTAGAAAATAAATGCCTACGACCAATCATTTTTCCACAACAAAACTGTCTGTAAGTCATTCCATAGTATAGGAGGTAGGAACCAAGAGCAAGGAGAAGCCCACACTATACAGCCTAAAAGCTTTTGGGCCTTAAGTGAGGAAATGCTTTAGCGCAATCCACAAAGTACAGCTCAATGGGTGCATCTTATTTGCACCATTCTCACCCTTTTGAGCAAATCACTGGGCTTTTCTGTGCATTCTAAAACAAATCCCAAATTTCGAAACAGGATGTTAATTGTTCATAATTATAAATAACCTATCATGTGCTTTTAAATGTGCTGAAAACTAAGGCAGGACCCTGCGCCTGTCCAGAATAGGTGCAGCGGTGCGTGCATATTGCATGGAGTGTGAGAGCAGAGGTATGAATCGCTGCTGTCTCACCCAGCTGACGGAGGGGGTCGGCTGCATGCGCGCTCCTGTGTGGCTTGGCGTGTCGGCTGCGTGTCTCTGCCGGCTGCTCATGTTTTGGGTTCCCTTCCCTGTGGGCTTGAAGATTTGGGATCAAGGTGCCTCTGGGCTCTCTGAGGCACCTTTTTTTTAGGTGAACCGTGTGGTTACATTGCACCGGCTAGCTTTACTCGGCGGAACCTGGACCGCTGAGTTGAGTGCACTGGCTGTCTCCAGGTCTGCCTGCCTGTGAGTTCGTGGGGACTAAAACATATTGGGCCTCATTACAAGTACTCCGGTCCGGAATTAACACTGCCGGTAAAACCATACCGGCACCGTTTCCATGTCCGCCCAATCATGACCCGTGGCCCCGGTAATAGCACCACCCTAAACCGCCACCGTGGAAATAGGGTTCCCGTTAAGTCCGTCTGCACGGAAACCCCTCCGTTACCGTCAACACGAAACACCGTGAGCATCACAACTAGCGCGGACACGTAAATACCGGCAAAAAAATGGCGTAAATACTGTGATCACGGTGGCGGAACCGCCGCCACCGCGAACATGGCGTTATACACTGCCTGCTGAACTGAATCAGGGCACAGGTGCACCAAATCAGCCCAGCTGGACCTAGCAGCACACTGGGAGCCCACAAAAGGGCCACACCCAGCCCAACACAACACAGAACCATGCAGGCAGCAGGTCTAGTAGCACTGGGACTGGGCCTACTCAACCAACAGGCAGCACTGCACATGGTGGCAGTAATGGCGCAGAGGAGTAGGCGGAGGAGGCGCAGGCGGCAACCAGCCAACCCTGCAGCTATGGCAAACCCCATTGCCCAGCCAGCCCGACCCCGCCGCCAGCCAGCAATACCACGCATCAGGGCCTCACCCTGGAACCTCACCCCAGGACAGATCCACACACTATACCGGCTGGACCGTGCAAGAATCCTGCACATCACCGCCATGATTGAGGACAACATCAGCAGCCTAATTGACACCCCCACCGCCATCCCCCCCCTCTTGAAGGTTGTCTCAGTACTGCATTTCCTTGGCACTGGCACCTATCAACACACGGTTGGTGAGCTGCATGGCATATCACAACCCTGTTTCTCCAAAATCCTGGTACAGGTACTGGATGCCCTGTTGCGCCATGTGTCGGAACACATAGCCCTACCCCGCACCCTCCCCGAGGTCATTGCCACCAAGTTGGCCTTCCATGCCATAGCAGGCATGCCAAATTGCATAGGCGCAGTTGACTGCACCCACGTCGAGCTGACAGTACCACATGCAATTGAGGCGGTGTTCCGCAATAGGAAACAGTATCACTCTTTGAATGTCCAGATGGTTTGTGATGCCATGCAACTGATTACACACTGCTGCGCACGTTTCCCAGGCTCATCACATGACTCAATGGTACTGCGGAATTCCACGTTGCCACGGTACATGGAACGCTATGCCGGACAAAGCACATGGCTATTGGGTGAGTACAGCTGACGATGATACAACCCTGTCGGAGTGGTGTGTGTATGTCCAGGCCAATGAGCATTGTGAGTGTGCCGCTGTGACCGCACATGCATCACCCCCCTTCCATCTACCAAATACACAGCGGATGCCAAACATCATGAAGGAAGACATGACAGGGCATCACAATGTGCCCGTGCACACGCTGGCACAGCCAATCCCGTCACTGTCCCATGAACCCTGTGCCACTGCAGACACCCACCCTCAATTGAAACACTGCCTCAAAAGGCACGAGAGGCGTGTAAATGAGACGACGTGTATTTACTACTTCCGTACAGTGGAGTCACTCTGCCATGTGTGGACAGCACTGCACCGTGACATGCACACAATCAAATGTCACCCGCAGGGCACAGTAAACATGCAAGTTAATGTGTAGGCCCATATGCAGTTAGCGACATACATCGTGATGCCCAAAACATACCTCCATACACTGCATGGTACATATGCATGAATGAATGATGATACAAGAATGCACAGCAGCAGATGAGGACATGATGCCACAAACACTGACATGTTCCCCCATCTACATCCCATGTAGGTGATGCAGGATATGCACTCACGCCATGGATGATGACACCTGTACGGAGACCAAGGAACAGGCATGAAGAGGCATACAATAGGGCACATATCCGCACACGTGGAATGATTGAGAGGACATTTGGACTGCTGAAGGCCCGTTTCTGCTGTCTGAGCAGATCTGGCGGATCACTGCTGTACAGCCCAGTGAAGACGGGTAAAATCACGCTCGTCTGTGCCATGCTGCACAATATATGCCTGCGCAGGAACATCCCAATGCCACCAGACGCAGATGAGGAAGATGGGAATGGGGATGGGGATGGAGATGGGGATGGGGATGGGGATGGGGATGGAGATGGGGATGGGATGGCACCGCCTCCCCCTGGGGGTCCACATGATGGCCAGAGAGCACGGGATGCCCTGATTCGCATTTACTTTTGAGTCACAGCACATTCACAGAAATGCACGAACATGGTGACGACAATGAATTAATAGTTGCACTGCAAAATAAATGATCAATGTCCACACATGTATGTCTTGATTTGAAATGGTGATGTATTGATGTAATAACAACAGGGAAGGAGGTGCATTGGTTAGGGAAGCTGTACACCCGGGGCCACCCACCACCCAAACGTGCCCACCCCCACCCAGAGCCCATTGTTCAAACCCCCAAAACTACCTACCCCACCACCCAAACGTGCCCACCCCTCTCACACCCTTGTAGTCCACATGTGTCCTGCACTGCCCCACACACATGTCATCACTTCCGTGTGCGCTTCTGTGCCTGTGCAACCTTGCCCGAGGGACCCGTTAGCCTACTCGAGCGCCTCCTTGGACTGGCAGTAGTGGAGCTGGATGGGGTGGTTGTGTTTGATTGGCCAGAATCTGGGATTGAGGGCATCCGTGCCAGATTTGCCTGTTGGCCAACCAACATGGCCTCTACAAGCCTGGAGGTGTGGTCGTTGCCCTCCCGCACATGGCGTGCAAGGGTTACTATAGTGCTTGCAAAGCATCCGATGGACCTCGACAGGTGACGCACTGAGGCGCTGTAGCTCTCCCTCTGCAGCCTGGATTCCTCTAGCTGCCTCTCCACCAGCTGGGTGAGGGTAGCCTGCTGGTCCTCCATCCGCTGCATGCAGGCATTCAGTTTGGCCAAGGATGGGGTGGGCGACCTCATGGGACTCCCCAGTGAAGTGGGGCTGAACCCCAGCTCATGGAAGGAGCCCAGGTCTTCCAATGTGGGCATCTCCCCCTGTGACCCCGTTTCCGAGTGCTCTTGCGGGGCACTGTTATCACTGCAGGCCGCCCCCTCTGCAGTGCTGCTGCCTTCAGTGTTGTGTTGGGTGGCCATGATAGGTTCCCGTGGCACCTGTCTAGACTCAGCCAGTGTGGAGACAGTGGGGATGTCGGTGGTGGTGGTGGGCCGCACATCTGTAGTGGCTGGTAATGTGGCCAGAGGTGCAGAACTGCCGGCAGCATCCTCCTGTGTGGTGGCGGTGGCTTGTGTACTTGCCGGTGCAGATTGGCTGGCCTGTTGTGCAGTATCACTGTCACTTGAAACGGCTGTGGGGACACAAAGGGCATGCAATTAGTGTTGTTGTGGTGGCAGATGGGTGTATCACATGCGTCATTAAGATTGTACATTGAATAGTGTTAGTCACATGCATCTGATTGCTGGTGTATGCATTCTGTGATATTGGTTGCCATACGGATCATGATGGGTCCTTTGGCCCACACATGCACTGCCTGGGGGGGGGGTTGTTAATGGGTCCTTTGGCCCACACATGCACTGCCTGGGGGGGGGTTGTTAATGGGTCCTTTGGCCCACACATGCACTGCCTGGGGGGGGGTTGTTAATGGGTCCTTTGGCCCAGTACTCACAACTGCATATTTACATGTGGCATTCATGTTTGGGCACTTACTGGCATCTGCAGGTGGGCTCACTCCTGCCTCAGCCTGCCCGATCCCATGGATTCCCTCTAGGTGGAGGACGCTGCTGCAACGCTCCTCCCATGCTTGCAGCCTCAGTGGGGAAGGGGGTCCTCCGCCTGTCCCACTGCTGCGTTGGCGGTGCGTGGAAATGAGGTTGCGTACCCTCAGCCTCAGGTCGTCCCACCGCTTGTGGCAGTCCTTCACGCTCCTCACTGCCACGCCCACAGCGGTGCACTTGCGTGCAGCTTCGGCCCACACCTCCTTCCTCCGCTGCTGTGTGGCACGCCGTTCGTCGGTGCTGAACAGCATCTCTGCATTGTCCACAATGTGCTCCACCAAGACGGTTAGCTCCGCCTCGCTGAAGCGCTGTTTGCGCTGCCTCTGAGCAGGAATCCTGGCAGACATGCTGGTGGTCCCTTTTGGCTTCTCAGAGTTAGGATTGTGCTTGTGCTGGCTCTGGATGGCAATGGATTGTGCTTTTATATGATGGCCGCCTCTCTGTTTCCTGTTTTGGCGATCATGGTATTTCCAGTTCCGTGTCCGTGGCGGCGGAGGCGGAAACGGGTTTTGCGCCACTTGTGGCTGCGTTATTTCCATTTCCGTGGGGTTTTCCGTGACGGCGGTAACAACGTTTTCCGAGTCCGTGTGGTGCGCGCGACCGACAGCGTGTAATCGGATGGTTTTTCTGCAACCTTGCGGACACGGAAACGTTTTTACCGCCGTCACGGATTTTGCACGGTCCCGGACTGGCAGGTTGTAATGAGGCCCATTAACTCGTTTTGTGGGTCTGGGCCTTGAGGCCAGAGGAAGACTTTTCTATTTTTTTTTCTTGTTTGTAGTCTATACCTAACATAAAAGGCGTATTTGTAAAGCGCAAGTCACCCCTGAAGGGGCATCTTGGCGCTAATAACAAGTAATTATTGTTACCCAACTTAATGGTACTCATTTTATCGACCTCGGAAGGATGAAGAGCTGAATGGACCTGCTGGGATTTGAACCAGTAACCAGGAGGTCACACGCAGGCGCCTGTAGTGGATGCATCAGTCCACCGAGCCACAGACCTGGATCTACCGGAATCATTAGTTCCATCAAAGGGGTTAGTCTCCTGCTTTGGATTCTTCTGAGATGTCCAAAACTAGAGCTAAAACCTGCAAAGCCAGTAAAGCCCTCCTTCCATCTGATAATATATGCACGACCCCTTTGCCCAAGAATGGGCGCTTGATGGAAGTGATGGCATTAAGTGCTCAAAGGAAGCGAAGTCTGCAGGGTAAGAGATGACCTCTCTCTGCAGATGAGGATGATCCTGGCTGTTCTCAGTCCTCTCACTAGCCCCTCCCCCCCTCAATTTGAGAGGAAGGGGGTCCCCTAAGAAGGATTTTACTGAATACTATATTCAAGGGAGTGATAATGTGATGCCAGTGTTGCCTGCTGAAAACATGTCGACACACGAAACAGGTCCTGACCAACTTACATTGGATAACACGGAGACAGTTGCCTTGGAAACCCCAGTGCAAGTTTCTACTGAATTATCTGATGGAGGAGCTAAACAAAAGTGCCAAGTAAAACCCACACAATGGCTGCCAATGCAAGCTCGGCTAATTGGAGAACTCAACTCATGTTAACATTTGAAAGATGTTTCTATCTCTGGATTGTTGTAATGGGCAAAGTTGCAGTGCAGTTCCAGCCGGCAAAAGAGGACAAGTCTTGCCCGTGGGAGCAGCCTGCAGATAATGCACAGGTTTCCCAGGACTATGAAAATCAGAACTCTCAGATAATTCAATTTAACCCACGTTGCATGGTCCCCTTTTCTAGAAAACCCAACATTCAGGGCATGGGACGGGCGTTATTGCCAAGGACACCAGGGATAACCTTTGTCAGACAAGTATCGAGCAGCAGCACATGAAAGCGTTAGTGGAGAAACAACCAGTGAAACAGCAACACTTCCGGTAATCCATCGAGATCTGGCCATTGGCACTCCTATCATCAAGGAAGAGCGGGATCTACTACCTTTGCCTGAGTTGCAGACTGAAGAACGAGGACTTGTCCAAGTCCCATAACATCCGTGCAACAGGGCATTTCTAGCCCTAAATTCTGTTTACCAAGGAATTTAAGAGTTGGTAAAATCTTCATGCCTCCAATTGCTGATGAAAAAGACCGTCGTGGATCATAGAAACCTTCTCATCACCAATGTACAGAGAGTAGTGGGCTGGGAACCCAGAGATGCCCTGAGGATTAAGGTGTTGGCATGGTTACATCAAAGGACTGGCCCAGGAGTTGTAAGAATGTTGGACCTTAAACTCATTCAAAGGGTCAAGATAGATTGGTGGTGTACTCAGGCTGGCAGGGACTGTATATGGGTGGGTTGTGGCTCAAGTAGCCTGCCATCCTATCTGTCCACCTGTAATGACTTGTCGAGAGTTTCATCAGACCTGAAAGTAGTTGTTGACTTGTCTGTTTTTATAATACTGATGCCTGGTATAAGAGACTCTCCTGTTCTTCTGTGTTGCATCGGTTTGTTTGACTGTTGCGCTCTGAGGCCTAAGGGCATGTGGTACCATTATAAGAAATACATAATAATTACATTTCTATCCCTCAAACATGGATAGAAGTGCTTTCTTTTTTTGGGATCACATTTTTCATGGACATCCCCCTGAGTGCTGGGAGTATGTAGAATATTAGTGTCTGGAGAGCGCCCCCAACACTAATGCATTCAAGGCGCTGGCCAGCGCATCAATTGCGCTACAACTCAGCCCCCTGGAAACGCAAAGGTCCCCTTTGAGAATAAGGTGACCTGCGCATTTCCAAAAAGTGGGCATCTGAAAACAGTGCATCCACTGGGCCACAATCTGCATCTATAAACAATGTCAAAAATGTCACTGGGGAAGCTCTGTTTTATTTTATTTTTATCAATTAATACAATTAAGAGGGAAATTCCATGTCTGAAAGGGAAATCTGCTAATCAGACCCCCTTTCATAATCTCCATGCCAAACCCATAGTGTGTCCCTGTGCCCTGCTGCATCAGTATCCTGGTCTGCACTGCCTGCACTACCAGAGGCACAGAGCAGGTTCAGAGGTCACAAGTGCCCATGTGACAGCCCAGTCTCTGCAGTGCAGCGGCTGCATTTAAGACATGACCCCTGTAACAAAACCTCATAATTATGGCGATATCGTCTGGTGGCAGATACATCTTAAAATGTAAGCCATCCTTGTTATGATATGGTGAATAGGACTTTCCTTCATTATTACAGCTACTGTAATTTGATATCACACAGGTGTCAGCCCTGTGACACCAGCTCAACTGTAAAGGGATTATGTGCAGTCTCCCCAGACAGGCTGGACCTTGCGACTGCTGGCAGGAAGGTAGCCTTGGGGATTCCCTTTCTTTGCTCCTTCGTGGGGGCTGGTAACCCCTGCCCAGAGACGCAGCCACCCCAGAGGAAGCTGACAGATCCATCCTAAAGGCACAGATAGCCTTGTCCCCTCACCCCCCGGAACCTCGCGTCCAGCCTTCGCCCAAGAAATCAAATTAAAGGATTGCACACCTTGAGTCAAATTCGACAGCAACTCATCCAGGCTTTAAATTAATTGTCCAGTCTTTAATAAGATGTAAACATTGCATATCTCTATGGTCTGTTTCTCCAACACTGTCTTCAAACTAGTGGCCTCATGAATCATTTTGTTTTGTGTTTAAATCTTAAAACATAGAGGGGGTGCTCTAGGTTCACGTTACTTTGCATTCCGTTATGCCTTGGCTTCTATCGGAATGGGGACAATAAAGTTTTGAGGTTGTCAATGTATATTGCAAATCCTCCACAATCAGCAGTCCTGAGTGGAGAGGAAGACAGGTAGGGGAGTGCGAATTAAATTAATCAACTCCCCCAGAAATGTTATCGCATAAGTTTGATATGTGACTCAGCTTTGGCCACCTCTTTCATTGAGAGCACCTCACTTTTGCACAAGAAAACACCTGCTTGGTGTTTCCACCAGATGTTAATGATTCTGCTTAATTTTTGGAAGATTTGTTAGACAATTTGGCCAGCTCTATCTCCCAAAATAAAACTCTGGGCATTCCCTCACCCCTTTGTTTAAAGAGGGGTAGAAGTGCCGGCCAATTGTATGCTTCAGAATCTGCATCCGATGTTGTTGAAGCTCTGGGGGTGGATCCCGCCATTACCCATTCAACACACACAGATCCGGATCTGCTGCTGCATAGTCTACACAGTGTAACAACTGACACCCCCTTCTCCTGAGCTCTGAGCTCACAGGAGCTTTCCCCAGCCTCCTGGGAAGCACTGCACTGCGCTGCATCTTCGGCTCGAGGTGTCGATAAAAGAACGAACCAGAAGGGTACTTATCTGCGGGAGGAGCAGGGTCATGATCAGATCCTTCTTGAAAAAAGCTTTATGTGATAAACTCTTTGCTTCCCCTCCAAGCATAAATCGACCAGGGGAGCTTTGAGATCTACCGTCTAGTGGATCACCTACCTCTGCTCCATTAAGCCACTTAAAGGATAGTTCCGGGACTTTTTTTTTATTGTCCCTACGGGTCGGCCATGTGTTTGTAAGCATAAATCGGTAGATCGTAGGAAACTTTCCTATGGACCTTACCCGACTTTTCGCCCATTATCGCACTCGAAATCAGCCTCCATTTTGTGATAATCCTATCATTCCGCCGCATCGCCCTGGCTCACCTGCCTTTGCGGCACTAAATCAAATCCCCCGCCCCTGAGCCTGACATCAGCAGACGCGTACTGCCCATTTCAAGCACGTCTCGTGTCAACAATCGCTGCGCCTCAGCTATTGACATGTTGCCATGGAAATGGCAGGACGCCTCTTTCCCCAATAAGTATAAACAGACCGTTTCACAACATACAGCAGCAGATTTTCGATTCCATTCCTCTCTGTGTGTTACTTTGAGTATTCTGTGACTCGTTTCTGTGCTCTGGTCAGCTACCTTCGTTGATTGTAGCACGTGTGAACAGATACCAGTACCACCGCTATAAATTATCTTACTTTCTTTACCACACAATGGCTACAATAATGCCGTATATGTACGAGCCAGAGTACACCGAGGAAGAACTACTGGAAAGGCAAGCACGCGAAAACGATGGGGATTCGGACGGCAGTTGGGAGGACCAGTCAACGGATGAAGAGCCTGGACCATGTCGCATGGACGGCGTCTCCACCTGGTGCACGTGCAATCGGTGCGAGCTAATGCCAACTGAGGAGGAGAACTGCTGCTGCCGTGAAAATTCCGGGTGCTTGGCCTACATTTCGGAAAGCGAGCAAAGTCTGCAGGAAGGCGAGCAAAGTCTGCAATGCATCACCGAGCTGCCAGAGTTCAGGGAAGCCTGCCTCTCACGGACAGTGTTGAGGATGATGATGGTGCTTATGCACGAACTTCATGGCACTGTTCTTCCGCGTAATCCGAGTAACGAGTAAGTATACTCTGTTTGTGATGTCAGTGATGCCACCACTATTTCATGGTCGTCTCCCACATATAAAATTACATTTACATATCATTCGAACGCATGTAAATTGGTTCCATATAGTGCATTTTCTAGATATAATTTTTTTCTAAGAAAAATGACATGTGTTACCTGAATCGACATTGATAAGAAAGTTTGGTCAGTTTAATACAGTTTGCATCTTTTTTTTTCACAGGTGGTACAGGCTGGTGGCCTATCGTTGCTTCACTTGGTGGCTTCACGGGAGGCTCGGACACCGCGTTCGGAGAGTAATACCTGCCTGTGCGGTACTTGCCATTAGACAACATTTCCCCAGTGACAGTGGACAATACCGCGGATTTTCCCTCGATGTGCTGCAACCTCAACTTTACAATGTGTAATGTTTATTATTTATGTTTAACTAAAATCTAAAATAAAGCCCAACATATATTTTAACAATGGTTGTTTTGATTTTTTAAATGAATCTAGTGTATATTCTCCTGGGAGGGTGAGGTATTTATAAACTCACCCCCCTGCCTTCCATGTAGTAGATCCTGCAGCCATCCTCTTACATTCAGTTAGATGGCCTCTCCTTGGTGAGGCCCTGCGGCAAACGGGTCTTGTCTGCACGACCACCGCCCCGATCCACCCCCCCCCGCCCTATCAAAGGCAGTTCGCACCAGGGTACTTGCGCTGCTGGCAAGTGGAGCTGTCAGGGAGCGATAAAGGCCAAGAGGTGCCAAAGACCATGTACACTTCAAAGTGGTCTATAGAGCATGGGTTGTTGTTCCCATGTCTACCTCCAGACCCCGTGTCTCCTGCCAAGCATCCCCCCTCACGCTGGACGCCCCCCTGCAATCCACATAAGTGTGTCTCCATTCACGAGTCTTCCTGTGTCTTGTCTGCACGACCACCGCCCCGATCCACCCCCCCCCCGCCCTATCAAAGGCAGTTCGCACCAGGGTACTTGCGCTGCTGGCAAGTGGAGCTGTCAGGGACGATAAAGGCCAAGAGGTGCCAAAGACCATGTACACTTCAAAGTGGTCTATAGAGCATGGGTTGTTGTTCCCATGTCTACCTCCATACCCCGTGTCTCCTGCCAAGCATCCCCCCTCACGCTGGACGCCCCCCTGCAATCCACATAAGTGTGTCTCCATTCACGAGTCTTCCTGTGTCTTGTCTGCACGACCACCGCCCCGATCCACCCCCCCCCGCCCTATCAAAGGCAGTTCGCACCAGGGTACTTGCGCTGCTGGCAAGTGGAGCTGTCAGGGACGATAAAGGCCAAGAGGTGCCAAAGACCATGTACACTTCAAAGTGGTCTATAGAGCATGGGTTGTTGTTCCCATGTCTACCTCCAGACCCCGTGTCTCCTGCCAAGCATCCCCCC
Source organism: Ambystoma mexicanum (assembly GCF_040938575.1). NCBI lineage: Eukaryota > Metazoa > Chordata > Amphibia > Caudata > Ambystomatidae > Ambystoma > Ambystoma mexicanum. Next base: position 26,946,290 of record NC_090939.1, on the reverse strand, counting down.
TCACGCTGGACGCCCCCCTGCAATCCGCATAATGCCACGACATATACACGTCATTCATTCACAAACACACCCCTGTTTCGAATTCTTTATAACCCACTTCATATTTCTAATGAGAACTTCTTTGCGCTTTGCTAGTCAACCCGTGAAGGTGCTGGTTATCTGCTCTTCGTCTCTGTGAACTTCCGTGACCACTTTGAGCAAACTCGTCAGTTTGCAACCTGTGAACTGCTCCCTGTTCTACGACAAGAAACTACTCTGATCCCTGCATCTAACTGTTTGTTCGTCAAGGTAAGGCCATGTACCATAATCATTTTGCGTCCAATTTTTTAATTTATATCTATTTGCTAGTAGTCATCAAATTGCATCCATGTTTTCTTTTCGTTCACGACAGTACATGCAAGGAACTAGTCACATGTTCTGAGTTTAGTCAAATTACTTTTTCTATTTTTTGAAAGTTATTGAAATACTTATCCGCATGTGAATAACGTGTATAGTTCCAAGAACCAAAACGGACCTTGCATTGAACCTTTTATGTGTCATTTAATGTTTTAACACATTGGTATTCATAGAGAATTGTTGATCTTTACTTTTCAGAACTTTCCATAATGCCTGCCTGTTCCATTGGCGGTTGCCCTTCGAAGACTCATAACAAATCTGAAGGTACTATAATGCATGTTTTCCCTAAGACAATAGATCAGATAAAAGAATGGGTCCGATATTGCGGATATCCAGCCTCTGAGCTAGAAAGTAGAGTCCTAGAAGTCTTTGCGGACAAGAGGGGTGATCGATACCGCATCTGCAGCAGGCACTTTAGCCCAGACATGTACTCCACATCATTGCTAATAAAGAAGAAAACACCGCGAGCGAGGCGAAAATTGCTCTCAACCGCTATTCCCACTCTATTCGTCCACATCCCTCCACTGGTGAGTCAAGTTTACGTATTTGTCTCTCGGCCTTGCGGTAGTGTGTAGCATTAGCTAACAATAATTTCCCCATTTATGTATCCACTCAATATGAAGGCGGAAGATTCTCCATCCGTGTCGTTATTGCAGTCATCAGCCACTTCAAGCGCCTATCGGGTAATCTTACTTAGCTATTCTGACACTGACTTGTTTTAGGCATGTAAATCAATAGTTTTAATTGATCCAAAATAATGCAAGTACTGTCTTTCAGGGAGATGCTGAGGAGTCCAACGCATTGACGACAACCGTAGATGTCACTCAGATGCTCGAGGTACGTTTCCGGACAGTTCCATCGATGGAGATCATCAGATCTTGCATTCTTGTAGCGTGATTGTTACACACAATGTTTCTTTCGTTTTTAGCCATTGGTATGTCCTTCTGTCGTCGCCCTCCTATGTGTCTTCTTTTTTCAATATTGTGTTCATTACTAATGAAAGTCCTATGTTTCAGGGAGTCGATGGAGCATTAGTCCAAGAAGAAGGGGGAGCATGCAGTTACGGGTCGGCGCAACAGCTTGGAGAAGTGTGCACCGCGTTACAGCGTCCCTTGATGTTCTTATGCATTTCGAGGTATGGATACTGACAGATCAATCATGCGAGATCAAATGACGTGATTACATCCGCTATACTTCCTTCTTTATTAACGCAAGTACTATGTTTCAGGGAGCTGACGGAGCTTCTTCAACAAGAACATCACCCCTAGTAGTTGATGCAGATCTCTGGGTGGTGACACTTCCAACGATGGAGCAAATCGAATCATATTTAGATATCCATTATTTATTTTAGACAACTGATCATTTGTGCAGGTCTATTTAGATGAGCCGTTGATGCCTGCAGAAAGTTTATGTTCTTTTAAACAAAATAGAAAACCATACTAATGCAATTACTGTGTTTCAGGGAGTTGCTGAAGCGTCATCTTCAATAATATCATCAATGGAAGTCTATGCGGAGCCCGAGGTATGGATCTTGACAGTTCCATCTAACTAGATCAACAATGCGTGCATAATTGTCGTTTGAATGTTCTACACAAAGCGTTCATTCGTGTTTTGCTATTGAGATGTACGTGGGTATTGGTCCCCAAGTACATTTTGTGTTTTCAATATTATTATACATACTAATGAAAGTTCTATGTTTCAGGGAGTCGATGGAGCCTCAGTGAGTGATGGATGTGCTTATCATGAAAATATAGTCGTTGCAGCGCGAGAGGAAGTGGAGACATGCACACACGAGTCGGAGCAACAGCGTCCAGATGTTGAAGTTCGAGGCAAGAAAGTTTCAAAGAAAAGAAAGCAAAAGAAGGTTAGTGTCCTGTTCACTATATTATGTTGTCTTTCACTGTCAATAGTTCAATACTGTAAGTTGTGTTTAAACTGAACATCCCTTTTCTAATCTGTCCTCTAGTTGCGAGTGGGTGTAAGAACTAGATCTACACAGACAGTGAAGCGAACGAGAGATGTTGCTTGTCAAACCTTTTGGCAGGGACTTGAGACTGGAGATGCATCGTGCCAATGGGAAGAATATGAAGTGATTGACAACGGAGCTATACCACCACCAGCCATTGATAGTGAATGTCCTCCTGGTAGTTCGGATGCAGTTGGAGATAAATTCACAGAATCCACACCCGCAAAAAATAAGAGCGCGCGAAAGTTGAAGACATTGTTTTTTTCTCCCATCTCCGGACAAGGAACAGATGTTGCAATGGAAGAGAATGAAGTGGACGACAATGAAACACCATCAATATCACTCAGCATAGCGGAAGACGATATCAGAGATTGTACCTTTCATGCGAGTGACATGTCCTCAACGTTACAGGCCGAACCAGCTGGGATGCAGAGTGACAGTATAAGGAAAGAGGCCAAATTCATTGTATTCGATAGTTGTTTGATGGATATTATTATTCGGATGAAATGTGGGCATTCGGTTGGTGGGGAAGTATGTGGGGAGCCATTGATTAATGTGACTCGTGCAATTCGAGGCACTAACCTTAAAATACATGCCACCTGTACAAAATATCATCCTTTCTCATGGTCTGCACAACCCATGCTGGGGCAACTGCCAGCAGGCAATCTACTTTGTGCAGCGGCTGCACTTTTTAGTGGTTCAAGTTTTAAAAAGTTAGAGTCTTTCTTTCAGTTTGTGGGAATCCATTTCATTGCGAAAACTCAGTTCTACAAATACCAAACCGATTATCTATTTCCAGCCATTAGCGAAGCTTGGAGAATGGAAAAAATGTCTATTGATAGTACATTCGCGGGCAAACGGTTCAGGCTAGCCGGTGATGGACAGTGCGACAGCCCAGGATTTTCAGCCAAGTACTGCACCTACCACTTTCAGGACATGGAAAGTAAGAAAATTGTGAGTTCGGTGGTGGTGCAGGTGTCACAAAGTACATCCTCAGTGGCCATGGAGAAAATTGGCTTTGTAGCATCATTGCAAGAACTACAATCGCGGGGAATGGTGATCGACCTGATAGCCACGGACAGACACGTTTCAATTGCCAAGACAATGAGAGAAGAGTACAAAAATATAAATCACCAATTTGACGTATGGCATCTTGCAAAAACAATCAATAAAAAATTGTCGGCTGCAGGAAAAAAAAAAGATATGCAAGGTATTTCACAGTGGTCCAAGTCAATCAGCAACCATCTTTGGTGGAGCTCAAAAACATGTGAAGGGTCGTTGGAAATTCTACTGGAAAAATGGCGGTCAGTAATGTTGCACTGTAGCAACGTACATCGATGGTCGACAAATGAGCATTTCCACAAATGTGAACATGGCCATTTGTCCACAGAGGAGGCACGGAAGAAGAAGTGGTTGATTCCTTCATCACCCACTCACAAGGCCATTGAAAAGATTGTATTTGATAAAACTATAACAAGAGATTTGAGGGGACTCACGGAATTCTGCCACACAGGAGATTTGGAGGTGTTCCACAATATGTGCCTAAAGTACAGGCCCAAAAGATTGCATTTTGGCATGGAAGGCATGATAAATCGGACTCTTCTAGCGGTCTTGGCACATAACCATAATGTTGGCCGTCAACAAAGTAGGACGACGGGAACTTTAGGGACGCTTCGCTACAATAAGGCCTTCGCTAAAAGAAGTAAACAATGGGTGATCAAACCAGTGTTTGAGGATATGCAGTATGAGTTTATTGAGAGACTTATCGTAGATGTCCTCGATAGGCACATACATGGAGTGGTGAACGAACCTATGCAGGGGACAACTGCATTGCCACCCAACATTGCCTCTGTTCCATGTCCACCTAAAGCAGAGCTCATTGAGAAATACACATCACGGTTTAAATGATTGTAATTTGATTGTCTGTTCTCTCGAGTCTCCTCATGTTGCAGGCCCATTGCAATTAAACCAAACAGTAATATAAATCATTTTTACAAAAATTATAGAATGTTTCCGTATTACAAACACATGGCCGACCCATAGGGACAATAAAAAAAAAGGCACGCAGACAAGATGCCCTTACACTGACTGCAGCTAACTAGAAATGTGTGCTCGCTCAAAGTGAAGGTCAGCTGCTTTGATGTTTTGCTCGGGTGGCGGAACGGCCCACGACCCAGTATAAGGTTCTATTGTGATTTGACCTTGACAGGCCGGGACCATCCTGAAAGACTATGAAAAGATAATGAATAAAATTTCAGAAACGAAACGATGAGCCACGTTCATTAGAAGAAGTAACGTCGGCAAAGGAGTGGTGTTTCGGGTCTGCCCTACACAGAGACACAATGGAAAATGCAAATATAATGTAAGTAACTTTTGATGAGTTTATACCGCAATTTCATTACTATACAGTGGCTTTAAAGACGGGTTCAGTTGTACTTGTTCGTTCTATGTGGCATATTGTTTTCTACCGCGCACTATCTTGAGGAGAAACATCTGCTTTTACTGAAGCACCTCAAAACCTTCCTCTTTGCTTCTGCTTTCTCTCTCCCTCTCCCCTGCTACAACTGGTCCACTGTCTGCGACCTCGGTCCTGGGCCCTTCCACTCTCCACCTGCACTGCCTCCCTGTCAACCCCTGCACTGGGGGACTGTCTCAGTATCCTACAGCCCCCCCTTCCCAGCACTTGTTCTGCACTTACCTTGCACTTGCCACCAGCTGGCCCTATTTATTTATTATTTTATGCCACTTACCTTGTACTCCACTCCCCCCCCCCTCCCTGCCTCGCCACGCCTTTAAACACTTGTGTACACCCAGTAGCGCTGTCCTCGCTATGATTTTAATAAGGATCTGATGGTGAGACTAATTTCATTTTTTATGTTTTTAGGTACATCATTCACTACTGTCTGTGTCACGAGTACCAGACACCGGCGGACGGCTTCTACAGCCGCCAGTTGCTTCTCCGCGTGAACAACGTTACCACCCTGACCATTTTATGGGACGATCGCCAAGTACAAGTATGCCCTTACGCGGTACTAACGGTTAGATGCAACATACCTACCGTTGTGGTGGCCTAGTGCCTCGTTGTTGGAACAGCCATGCGATTATCAGTGCGACCGAAGAGCTTATTTTTATCGTAAACCAACACCCTGTCTACTGCACACGAACATCGCTTCCCTCAAGACGAACTAATTTGGATCGAGAGCAAAGAAAAATGCAAATCGCTGAATATTCTCTAAACATTTGATGTCCAATAAACGTACTTTGCCAAATGTACAATCTTGCCGTTTGCTTTTAAACCACGGTTTCACATTCCGAATTGTGGCGCTGTATTGTGAGATGCTCTAAGACCCTGTGTACAGCAAAGGACCATCGCGTTCCTCAATACGAACTTTTTGGAACATGAGCAAATAAAAATGCAAATCGCTGAATATTCTCTAAACATTTGATGTCTAATAAATGTACTTTACCACATTTACAATCTTGCGGTTTGATTTCAAAGTACAGTTTCATATTCCGAATTGTGGCGCGCTGTGTTGTGAGCTGATCTGTGTTGATTTCCGGGGTCTGTGTGGAGTCGCGTAGAAGACGCCTGGGCGCGTTTGCCTACGCAGCACAGTAACGTCACGGAGAGAGGCGGGGAATATGAATGTTTTGATAATGTCAGGCTCAGGGGCGGGGGATTTGATTTAGTGCCGCAAAGGCAGGTGAGTGCGATAATGGGCGAAAAGTCGGGTAAGGTCCATAGGAAAGTTTCCTACGATCTACCGATTTATGCTTACAAACACATGGCCGACCCGTAGGGACAATAAAAAAAAAGTCCTGGAACTATCCTTTAATCTCTACCCAAAGCTTTCCGTACCCAGAGATACCCTGACTACGGGAGCCAGGAGGCTGAAAAAGGAAAGGAAGGAACCTTTCGATCATCCGTTAAAAGACCTCTCATAGATTCCTTTCAAGGCCGGACCCATGCAGACCCTCGAAATCAAGCTTCGGTGACACTCGGCAATACTGCTAGGGGAGATCAAAATGAAGCTTGCTCTGTTTCCACCGAGTATCGATCAACGCCTCTCATTCAGGAACTAAGAACAGAGGAAAATCTGTAGAGCACATCCTAATAAAAGGCGCTTAGCTCTCTTAGGCCCTGCGTGCTCTCAGTCGGCCAGAGATGTAGTCCGTGTCACATCTCGTCATCATCTTTAATACCTAATCCTTTATCTGGATGGAGGTAAACACAAGTATTTTGCACCTTCAAGGGACTTTTGCATGGCAATAAAAACTCTTATAAGAGATCTTAAATTTAAATCCTCAATTCAGCTATTGGCCTCAGGGCGGGATTCTTTAAAGCATTTGCCTCGATGAGGATCTGTGGGGGATGTAGCATTTGGGTATCTTTTGCAGACCCAACCATTCGAGCTTGCATCTGGGGGAGGAGAGAAGTGAAGGCTGAAGCAGGGCTGGTAGTGTATTAAGATTGCGCTTTTAATCATTGCCATCTGCGCGATACTTGGTACCCCCGGAGACCAAAGCAAGCCTCCTATCAGGGCAAGGGCCTTGCCCCTACACCTAATTGAGCCGCCCCGGTCAAAACTTATTCTTTATTGGATCAGATTAAAAAAGATCTGGAACAGGTTCTCAAGTCTAACTCCAATGTAGGGATGTTGAAATCTGCAAGCGAGGGGGTATATAATTGCATCAATGTCACTGAACCATCCACGATTTGCCAATACCCAGATGTACGAGTCAATTGATGGCCTTGTGGACAAATGTGAAGACAGTTATTTTCTCATGTATCACTCATTTTGACATTGTGTGCCTTCAAGAGACGTGGTCTCTTGGCTTTTATTCTTTCCAACAGAACGCTGTCCAAAGTAAAAGGAGACGAAAGAACGGCCACCTAATAATGCTAATTCCACGTGATCTGTTTTTAAACGGCAACATTCTTGGGTAATTTGAAATATGGTTGAATTGTTAAATCCAAAGGGACCCAGAGAATCGGGGATCCTGTTCAACGTGTGTTTACCTCCAGCCAGACAGGCTGAGGATTTACTCTGAGACAGAGGCTATTTGGAAAATGTACTTGACTCCCACAGTGAGGAAAAACAGTTTGTTATGGGTGACTTGAACGCTTAATGCCGGATATGACGGACGATCTGCCGGGTGCTCCGTGTCCAAATCGCACGAGTGATGGCAGCGGTCGCTGATGTACAACTTCATGCTAAAATGCTGTCTCACCTACTTCAGTGGGTGCTTTCCAGCAAACCAACCACCTCGTCCTACATTTGCCAGGGGCAAATACTCCTCAATAATTGATTATGTTTTAAGAGATCATTTCAGCCTTAGTTGTTGCATTCATTTCAAAGTGTTTAATCAGCTTGAAAGTGATCATAAACTCGTTATTGTACTTTAGGATTTTCATCTGACAATGTACCTCAAAAAATAGTAAAGGAAAAAAGTAGGTGTGCAATGGGGGCCAGAGGCCAAACTGGAAATAGTACAGCTGAGAAGGAACTGTACATTGAGGATCTTTTTTCAAACTGTGAATTTTTAGGGGCAAGTAGTTTGGTAAACGGTCTCGCTGAGCTGGAGAATTGTTCCTCTTGATCTGACTCTCTGGCGTTCATGAATAACCGAACCAGAGGCAAGCTGAGAGAAGATATCCCAAACCGTGTCGTTGTGTCGTCGAGCAAAAGCAGTGCGCGTGTCCTGTCGGCCAATAAGCAAGGCCGCTCTGAAAAAGGCCTATACAATGGAATTAGGAAACTAAAAGAATAGGACTTGGTCCTTCCAGGAGTTAGGAGGAAGGACTATCACTTATTCTGGAGGATGGTAGCAAAAGGAACAGAGGTTCAAGGTATGGGCCCCTGGAATGCCAGATTCCAATGCCTTCCTGGGTGGCAGAAGGTGGCAGCGGCTGCCCATGACTCACAATCGTCTTCTGTAGTAAAGTCGGCTGAAGCAACATACCCTACAGTTATTGGAATTCAGAAAAGGCTAAAATCCTTGATAAGAGGAAAAGCAAGTGGCCCAGCAATATAAAAGCAGAGAAGCCTCTAGCTCACCAAGACTGGCGGGCAGCCATTCTGACTGCAGCAGGTGTTTAAAGCAGTGATACACACAATCTTCCAGTGGCGTGGACTAAAAACCGAACTGTCCCAACATTTAAAAAAGGTGACATGGTCGATTCATGCTCCTGTAGACGACAGCTTTGCTGGAAATGGCAGGTACATTGTTTACAGGCTGGACAGCCGGAAGATCAATGCCTTTAATGTCATTCCAAAAAATCAGGCTGGTTTTCGTCCAGGCTGGTCAAAGAATGACCGCTGTCTATTATTAGCTGCTTTGCAGAGAAATATAATAGGGTCCTTGGAATAATCTGTATGCAGGCATTTGGTTGTGTGGATAGGCGTTTGGCTGTGTGGATAATCTGTATGCAGGCATTTGGCTGTGTGGATAATCTGTATGCAGGCATTTGGCTGTGTGGATAATCTGTATGCAGGCATTTGGCTGTGTGGATAATCTGTATGTGCCCATTTGGCTGTGTGGATAGGCATTTGGCTGTGTGGATAATCTGTATGTGGGCATTTGGTTTTGTAGATAATCTGTATGTGGCCATTTGGCTGTGTGGATAATCTGTATGCAGGCATTTGGCTGTGTGGATAATCTGTATGTGCCCATTTGGCTGTGTGGATAGGCATTTGGCTGTGTGGATAATCTGTATGTGGGCATTTGGTTTTGTAGATAATCTGTATGTAGGCATTTGGTTTTGTAGATAATCTTTATGCAGGAATTTGGCTGTGTGGATAATCTGTATGCAGGCATTTGGCTGTGTGGATAATCTGTATGTGGGCATTTGGTTTTGTAGATAATCTTTATGCAGGAATTTGGCTGTGTGGATAATCTGTATGCAGGCATTTGGCTGTGTGGATAATCTGTATGTGGGCATTTGGTTTTGTAGATAATCTTTATGCAGGAATTTGGCTGTGTGGATAATCTGTATGCAGGCATTTGGCTGTGTGGATAATCTGTATGTGGCCATTTGGTTGTGTGGATAATCTGTATGCAGGCATTTGGCTGTGTGGATAATCTGTATGTGGCCATTTGGCTGTGTGGATAGGCATTTGGCTGTGTGGATAATCTGTATGTGGGCATTTGGTTTTGTAGATAATCTGTATGCAGGCATTTGGCTGTGTGGATAATCTGTATGCAGGCATTTGGCTTTGTAGATAATCTGTATGCAGGCATTTGGCTGTGTGGCTAATCTGTATGCAGGAATTTGGCTGTGTGGATAATCTGTATGCAGGCATTTGGCTGTGTGGATAATCTGTATGCAGGCATTTGGCTTTGTGTATAATCTGTATGCAGGCATCTGGCTGTGTGGATAATCTGTATGCAGGCATTTGGCTTTGTAGATAATCTGTATGTAGGCATTTGGCTGTGTGGATAATCTGTATGCAGGCATTTGGCTGTGTGGATATTCTGTATGCAGGCATTTGGCTATGTGGATAATCTGTATGCAGGAATTTGGCTTTGTAGATAATCTGTATGCAGGCATTTGGCTGTGTGGATAATCTGTATGCAGGCATTTTGCTGTGTGGATAATCTGTATGCAGGAATTTGGCTGTGTGCATAATCTGTATGCAGGCATTTGGCTGTGTGGATAATCTGTATTCAGGCATTTAGCTGTGTGGATAATCTGTATGCAGGCATTTGGCTTTGTAGATAATCTGTATGTAGGCATTTGGCTGTGTGGATAATCTGTATGTAGGCATTTGGCTGTGTGGATAATCTGTATGCAGGCATTTTGGCTGTGTGGATATTCTCTATGCAGGCATTTGGCTGTGTGGATAATCTGTATGCGGGCATTTGGCTGTGTGCATAATCTGTATGCAGGACTTTGGCTGTGTGGATAATCTGTATGCAGGAATTTTGGCTGTGTGGATATTCTGTATGCAGGCATTTGGCTATCTGTATGCAGGCATTTGGCTGTGTGGATAATCTGTATGTGGGCATTTGGCTGTGTGGATAATCTGTATGCAGGCATTTGGCTGTGTGGATAGGCATTTGACTGTGTGGATATTCTGTATGCAGGCATTTGGCGTTGTAGATAATCTGTATGTGGGCATTTGACTGTGTGGATAATCTGTAAGTAGGCATTTGGCTGTGTGGATAATCTGTATGTAGGCATTTGGCTGTGTGGATAATCTGTATGCAGGAATTTGGCTGTGTGGATAATCTGTATGTAGGCATTTGGCTGTGTGGATAATCTGTATGCAGGCATTTGGCTGTGTGGATAATCTGTATGCAGGCATTTGGCTGTGTGGATAATCTGTATTCAGGCATTTGGCTGTGTGGATAATCTGTATGCAGGCATTTGACTGTGTGGATAGGCATTTGGCTGTGTGGATAATCTGTATGCAGGCATTTGGCTGTGTGGATAGGCATTTGGCTCTGTGGATAATCTGTATGTAGGCATGTGGCTGTGTGGAAAATCTGTATGTGGGCATTTGGTTGTGTGGATAGGCGTTTGGCTCTGTGGATAATCTGTATGTAGGCGTTTGGCTGTGTGGATAATCTGTATGCAGGCATTTGGCTGTGTGGATAATCTGTATTCAGGCATTTGGCTGTGTGGATAGGCGTTTGGCTCTGTGGATAATCTGTATGCAGGCATTTGGCTGTGTGGATAGGCATTTGGCTCTGTGGATAATCTGTATGTAGGCATTTGGCTGTGTGGATAATCTGTATGCAGGCGTTTGGCTGTGTGGATAATCTGTATGCAGGCATTTGGCTGTGTGGATAATCTGTATTCAGGCATTTGGTTGTGTGGATAGGCATTTGGCTGTGTGGATAATCTGAATGCGGGCATTTGGCTGTGTGGATAATCTGTATGCAGGCATTTGGCTGTGTGGATAATCTGTATGCAGGCATTTGGCTTTGTAGAAAATCTGTATGCAGGCATTTGGCTGTGTGGCTAATCTGTATGCAGGAATTTGGCTGTGTGGATAATCTGTATGCAGGCATTTGGCTGTGTGGATAATCTGTATGCAGGCATTTGGCTTTGTAGATAATCTGTATGCAGGCATTTGGCTGTGTGGATAATCTGTATGCAGGCATTTGGCTTTGTAGATAATCTGTATGCAGGCATTTGGCTGTGTGGATAATCTGTATGCAGGCATTTGGCTGTGTGGATATTCTGTATGCAAGCATTTGGCTGTGTGGATAATCTGTATGCAGGAATTTGGCTTTGTGGATAATCTGTATGCAGGCATTTGGCTGTGTGGATAATCTGTATGCAGGCATTTGGCTGTGTGGATATTCTGTATGCAGGCATTTGGCTGTGTGGATAATCTGTATGCAGGAATTTGGCTGTGTGGATAATCTGTATGCAGGCATTTGGCTGTGTGGATAATCTGTATTCAGGCATTTGGCTGTGTGGATAATCTGCATGCAGGCATTTGGCTTTATAGATAATCTGTATGTAGGCATTTGGCTGTGTGGATAATCTGTATGTAGGCATTTGGCTGTGTGGATAATCTGTATGCAGGCATTTTGGCTGTGTGGATATTCTGTATGCAGGCATTTGGCTGTATGGATAATCTGTATGCAGGACTTTGGCTGTGTGGATAATCTGTATGCAGGAATTTTGGCTGTGTGGATATTCTGTATGCAGGCATTTGGCTGTGTGGATAATCTGTATGTAGGCATTTGGCTGTGTGGATAATCTGTATGCAGGACTTTGGCTGTGTGGATAATCTGTATGCAGGAATTTTGGCTGTGTGGATATTCTGTATGCAGGCGTTTGGCTGTGTGGATAATCTGTATGTAGGCATTTGGCTCTGTGGATAATCTGTATGCAGGCATTTTGGCTGTGTGGATATTCTGTATGTAGGCATTTGGCTCTGTGGATAATCTGTATGCAGGCATTTTGGCTGTGTGGATATTCTGTATGCAGGCATTTGGCTGTGTGGATAATCTGTATGCAGGCATTTGGCTGTGTGGATAATCTGTATGCGGGCATTTGGCTGTGTGGATAATCTTTATGCAGGCATTTGGCTGTGTGGATAGGCATTTGACTGTGTGGATATTCTGTATGCAGGCATTTGGTGTTGTAGATAATCTGTATGTGGGCATTTGACTGCGTGGATAATCTGTAAGTAGGCATTTGGCTGTGTGGATAATCTGTATGTAGGCATTCGGCTGTGTGGATAATCTGTATGCAGGCATTTGGCTGTGTGGATAATCTGTATTCAGGCATTTGGCTGTGTGGATAATCTGTATGCAGGCATTTGGCTGTGTGGATAATCTGTATTCAGGCATTTGGCTGTGTGGATAATCTGTATGCAGGCATGTGACTGTGTGGATAGGCCTTTGGCTGTGTGGATAATCTGTATGCAGGCATTCGGCTGTGTGGATAGGCATTTGGCTCCGTGGATAATCTGTATGTAGGCATTTGGCTGTGTGGAAAATCTGTATGTGGGCATTTGGTTGTGTGGATAGGCGTTTGGCTCTGTGGATAATCTGTATGTAGGCATTTGGCTGTGTGGATAATCTGTATGCAGGCGTTTGGCTGTGTGGATAATCTGTATGCAGGCATTTGGCTGTGTGGATAATCTGTATTCAGGCATTTGGCTGTGTGGATAGGCGTTTAGCTCTGTGGATAATCTGTATGCAGGCATTTGGCTGTGTGGATAGGCATTTGGCTCTGTGGATAATCTGTATGTAGGCATTTGGCTGTGTGGATAATCTGTATGCAGGCGTTTGGCTGTGTGGATAATCTGTATGCAGGCATTTGGCTGTGTGGATAATCTGTATTCAGGCATTTGGCTGTGTGGATAATCTGTATGCAGGCATTTGGTTGTGTGGATAGGCATTTGGCTGTGTGGATAATCTGTATGCGGGCATTTGGCTGTGTGGATAATCTGTATGCAGGCATTTGGCTGTGTGGATAATCTGTATGCAGGAATTTGGCTGTGTGGATAATCTGTATGCAGGCATTTGGCTGTGTGGATAATCTGTATGCAGGCATTTGTCTGTGTGGATAGGCATTTGGCTGTGTGGATAATCTGTATGCAGGCATTTGGCTTTGTAGATAATCTGTATGCAGGCATTTGGCTGTGTGGATAATCTGTATTCAGGCATTTGGCTGTGTGGATAATCTGTATGCAGGCATTTGGTTGTGTGGATAGGCATTTGGCTGTGTGGATAAGCTGTATGCAGGAATTTGGCTGTGTGGATAATCTGCATGCAGGCATTTGGCTGTGTGGATAATCTGTATGCAGGCATTTGTCTGTGTGGATAGGCATTTGGCTGTGTGGATAATCTGTATGCAGGCATTTGGCTTTGTAGATAATCTGTATGTAGGCATTTGGCTGTGTGGATAATCTGTATGTAGGCATTTGGCTTTGTAGATAATCTGTATGTAGGCATTTGGCTGTGTGGATAATCTGTATGCAGGCATTTTGGCTGCGTGGATATTCTGTATGCAAGCATTTGGCTGTGTGGATAATCTATATGCAGGAATTTGGCTTTGTAGATAATATGTATGTAGGCATTTGGCTGTGTGGATAATCTGTATGCAGGCATTTGTCTGTGTGGATAGGCATTTGACTGTGTGGATAATCTGTATGCGGGCATTTGGCTGTGTGGATAATCTGTATGCAGGCATTTGGCTTTGTAGATAATCTGTATGTAGGCATTTGGCTGTGTGGATAATCTGTATGTAGGCATTTGGCTGTGTGGATAATCTGTATGCAGGCATTTTGGCTGTGTGGATATTCTGTATGCAGGCATTTGGCTGTGTGGATAATCTGTATGCGGGCATTTGGCTGTGTGGATAATCTGTATGCAGGAATTTGGCTGTGTGGATAATCTGTATGCGGGCATTTGGCTGTGTGGATAATCTGTATGCGGGCATTTGGCTGTGTGGATAATCTGTATATAGGCATTTGGCTGTGTGGATAATCTGTATGCAGGCATGTAGGCTGTGTGGATATTCTGTATGCAGGCATTTGGCTGTGTGAATAATCTGTATGCAGGCATTTGGCTGTGTGGATAATCTGTATGCGGGCATTTGGCTGTGTGGATAATCTGTATGCAGGCATTTGACTGTGTGGATAATCTGTATGTAGGCATTTGGCTGTGTGGATAATCTGTATGTAGGCATTTGGCTGTGTGGATAATCTTTATGCAGGCATTTGGCTGTGTGGATAGGCATTTGACTGTGTGGATATTCTGTATGCAGGCATTTGGCGTTGTAGATAATCTGTATGTAGGGATTTGGCTGTGTGGATAATCTGTATGCAGGCATTTTGGCTGTGTGGATATTCTGTATGCAGGCATTTGGCTGTGTGGATATTCTGTATGCAGGCATTTGGTTGTGTGGATAGGCATTTGGCTGTGTGGATAATCTGTATGCAGGAATTTGGCTGTGTGGATAATCTGTATGCAGGCATTTGGCTGTGTGGATAATCTGTATGCAGGCATTTGGCTTTGTAGATAATCTGTATGCAGGCATTTGGCTGTGTGGATAATCTGTATTCAGGCATTTGGCTGTGTGGATAATCTGTATGCAGGCATTTGGTTGTGTGGATAGGCATTTGGCTGTGTGGATAATCTGTATGCAGGAATTTGGCTGTGTGGATAATCTGCATGCAGGCATTTGGCTGTGTGGATAATCTGTATGCAGGCATTTGTCTGTGTGGATAGGCATTTGGCTGTGTGGATAATCTGTATGCAGGCATTTGGCTTTGTAGATAATCTGTATGTAGGCATTTGGCTGTGTGGATAATCTGTATGTAGGCATTTGGCTTTGTAGATAATCTGTATGTAGGCATTTGGCTGTGTGGATAATCTGTATGCAGGCATTTTGGCTGTGTGGATATTCTGTATGCAGGCATTTGGCTGTGTGGATAATCTATATGCAGAAATTTGGCTTTGTAGGTAATCTGTATGTAGGCATTTGGCTGTGTGGATAATCTGTATGCAGGCATTTGTCTGTGTGGATAGGCATTTGGCTGTGTGGATAATCTGTATGCGGGCATTTGGCTGTGTGGATAATCTGTATGCAGGCATTTGGCTTTGTAGATAATCTGTATGTAGGCATTTGGCTGTGTGGATAATCTGTATGTAGGCATTTGGCTGTGTGGATAATCTGTATGCAGGCATTTTGGCTGTGTGGATATTCTGTATGCAGGCATTTGGCTGTGTGAATAATCTGTATATAGGCATTTGGCTGTGTGGATAATCTGTATGCAGGCATTTAGGCTGTGTGGATATTCTGTATGCAGGCATTTGGCTGTGTGAATAATCTGTATGCAGGCATTTGGCTGTGTGGATAATCTGTATGCGGGCATTTGGCTGTGTGGATAATCTGTATGTAGGCATTTGGCTGTGTGGATAATCTGTATGTAGGCATTTGGCTGTGTGGATAATCTGTATGTAGGCATTTGGCTCTGTGGATAATCTGTATGCAGGCATTTTGGCTGTGTGGATATTCTGTATGCGGGCATTTGTCTGTGTGGATAATCTTTATGCAGGCATTTGGCTGTGTGGATAGGCATTTGACTGTGTGGATATTCTGTATGCAGGCATTTGGCGTTGTAGATAATCTGTATGTGGGCATTTGACTGCGTGGATAATCTGTAAGTAGGCATTTGGCTGTGTGGATAATCTGTATGCAGGCATTTGGCTGTGTGGATAATCTGTATGCAGGCATTTGGCTGTGTGGATAATCTGTATTCAGGCATTTGGCTGTGTGGATAATCTGTATGCAGGCATTTGACTGTGTGGATAGGCATTTGGCTGTGTGGATAATCTGTATGCAGGCATTTGGCTGTGTGGATAGGCATTTGGCTCCGTGGATAATCTGTATGTAGGCATTTGGCTGTGTGGAAAATCTGTATGTGGGCATTTGGTTGTGTGGATAGGCGTTTGGCTCTGTGGATAATCTGTATGTAGGCATTTGGCTGTGTGGATAATCTGTATGCAGGCGTTTGGCTGTGTGGATAATCTGTATGCAGGCATTTGGCTGTGTGGATAATCTGTATTCAGGCATTTGGCTGTGTGGATAGGCGTTTGGCTCTGTGGATAATCTGTATGCAGGCATTTGGCTGTGTGGATAGGCATTTGGCTCTGTGGATAATCTGTATGTAGGCATTTGGCTGTGTGGATAATCTGTATGCAGGCGTTTGGCTGTGTGGATAATCTGTATGCAGGCATTTGGCTGTGTGGATAATCTGTATTCAGGCATTTGGCTGTGTGGATAATCTGTATGCGGGCATTTGGCTGTGTGGATAATCTGTATGCAGGCATTTGTCTGTGTGGATAGGCATTTGGCTGTGTGGATAATCTGTATGTAGGCATTTGGCTGTGTGGATAATCTGTATGTAGGCATTTGGCTTTGTAGATAATCTGTATGTAGGCATTTGGCTTTGTAGATAATCTGTATGCAGGCATTTGGTTTTGTTGATAATCTGTATGTGGCCATTTGGCTGTGTGGATAATCTGTATGCAGGCATTTGGCTTTGTTGATAATCTGTATGCAGGCATTTGGCTGTGTGGATAATCTGTATGTGGCCATTTTGCTGTGTGGATAATCTGTATGTAGGCATTTGGCTGTGTGGATAATCTGTATGTGGCCATTTGGCTGTGTGGATAATCTGTATGCAGGCATTTGGCTGTGTGGATAATCTGTATGCAGGCATTTGGCGTTGTAGATAATCTGTATGCAGGAATTTGGCTTTGTTGATAATCTGTATGTGGACATTTGGCTGTGTGGATAATCTGTATGCAGGCATTTGGCTTTGTTGATAATCTGTATGCAGGCATTTGGCTGTGTGGATAATCTGTATGTGGCCATTTGGCTGTGTGGATAATCTGTATGCAGGCATTTGGTTTTGTTGATAATCTGTATGCAGGCATTTGGCTGTGTGGATAATCTGTATGTGGCCATTTGGCTGTGTGGATAATCTGTATGTGGCCATTTGGCTGTGTGGATAATCTGTATGCAGGCATTTGGCTTTGTAGATAATTTGTATGCAGGCATTTGGCTTTGTTGATAATCTGTATGCAGGCATTTGGCTGTGTGGATAATCTGTATGCAGGCATTTGGCTTTGTAGATAATCTGTATGCAGGCATTTGGCTGTGTGGATAATCTGTATGCAGGAATTTGGCTGTGTGGATAATCTGTATGCAGGCATTTGTCTGTGTGGATAGGCATTTGGCTGTGTGGATAATCTGTATGCAGGCATTTGGCTTTGTTGATAATCTGTATGCAGGCATTTGGCTGTGTGGATAATCTGTATGTGGCCATTTGGCTGTGTGGATAATCTGTATGCAGACATTTGGTTTTGTTGATAATCTGTATGCAGGCATTTGGCTGTGTGGATAATCTGTATGTGGCCATTTGGCTGTGTGGATAATCTGTATGTGGCCATTTGGCTGTGTGGATAATCTGTATGCAGGCATTTGGCTTTGTAGATAATCTGTATGCAGGCATTTGGCTTTGTTGATAATCTGTATGCAGGCATTTGGCTGTGTGGATAATCTGTATGCAGGCATTTGGCTTTGTAGATAATCTGTATGCAGGCATTTGGCTGTGTGGATAATCTGTATGCAGGAATTTGGCTGTGTGGATAATCTGTATGCAGGCATTTGGCTTTGTAGATAATCTGTATGTAGGCATTTGGCTGTGTGGATAATCTGTATGTAGGCATTTGGCTGTGTGGATAATCTGTATGCAGGCATTTGGCTGTGTGGATAATGTGTATGCAGGCATTTGGCTTTGTAGATAATCTGTATGTAGGCATTTGGCTGTGTGGATAATCTGTATGTGGCCATTTGGCTGTGTGGATAATCTGTATGCAGGCATTTGGCTTTGTAGATAATCTGTATGCAGGCATTTGGCTTTGTTGATAATCTGTATGCAGGCATTTGGCTGTGTGGATAATCTGTATGCAGGAATTTGGCT
Organism: Ambystoma mexicanum; assembly: GCF_040938575.1. Lineage (NCBI taxonomy): Eukaryota > Metazoa > Chordata > Amphibia > Caudata > Ambystomatidae > Ambystoma > Ambystoma mexicanum. Next base: position 26,927,963 of record NC_090939.1, on the reverse strand, counting down.
GTGTGGATAATCTGTATGCAGGCATTTGGCTGTGTGGATAATCTGTATGCAGGCATTTGGCTTTGTAGATAATCTGTATGTAGGCATTTGGCTGTGTGGATAATCAGTATGTGGCCATTTGGCTGTGTGGATAATCTGTATGTGGCCATTTGGCTGTGTGGATAATCTGTATGCAGGCATTTGGCTTTGTTGATAATCTGTATGCAGGCATTTGGCTTTGTTGATAATCTGTATGCAGGCATTTGGCTGTGTGGATAATCTGTATGTAGGCATTTGGCAGTGTGGATAATCTGTATGTGGCCATTTGGCTGTGTGGATAATCTGTATGCAGGCATTTGGCTTTGTTGATAATCTGTATGCAGGCATTTGACTGTGTGGATAATCTGTATGCAGGAATTTGGCTGTGTGGATAATCTATATGCAGGCATTTGGCTTTGTAGATAATCTGTATGTAGGCATTTGGCTGTGTGGATAATCTGTATGCATGCATTTTGGCTGTGTGGATATTCTGTATGCAGGCATTTTGCTGTGTGGATAATCTGTATGCAGGAATTTGGCTGTGTGGATATTCTGTATGCAGGCATTTGGCTGTGTGGATAATCTGTATGCAGGCATTTGGCTTTGTTGATAATCTGTATGCAGGCATTTGGCTGTGTGGATAATCTGTATGTGGAAATTTGTCTGTGTGGATAATCTGTATGTGGCCATTTGGCTGTGTGGATAATCTGTATGCAGGCATTTGGCTTTGTAGATAATCTGTATGTAGGCATTTGGCTGTGTGGATAATCTGTATGCAGGCATTTGGCTGTGTGGATAATCTGTATGCAGGCATTTGTCTTTGTAGATAATCTGTATGTAGGCATTTGGCTGTGTGGATAATCAGTATCTGGCCATTTGGCTGTGTGGATAATCTGTATGTGGCCATTTGGCTGTGTGGATAATCTGTATGCAGGCATTTGGCTTTGTTGATAATCGGTATGCAGGCATTTGGCTTTGTGATAATCTGTATGCAGGCATTTGGCTGTGTGGATAATCTGTATGCAGGCATTTGGCAGTGTGGATAATCTGTATGTGGCCATTTGGCTGTGTGGATAATCTGTATGTGGCCATTTGGCTGTGTGGATAATCTGTATGTAGGCATTTGGCAGTGTGGATAATCTGTATGTGGCCATTTGGCTGTGTGGATAATCTGTATGTGGGCATTTGGTTGTGTGGATAGGCGTTTGGCTCTGTGGATAATCTGTATGTAGGCATTTGGCTGTGTGGATAATCTGTATGCAGGCGTTTGGCTGTGTGGATAATCTGTATGCAGGCATTTGGCTGTGTGGATAATCTGTATTCAGGCATTTGGCTGTGTGGATAGGCGTTTGGCTCTGTGGATAATCTGTATGCAGGCATTTGGCTGTGTGGATAGGCATTTGGCTCTGTGGATAATCTGTATGTAGGCATTTGGCTGTGTGGATAATCTGTATGCAGGCGTTTGGCTGTGTGGATAATCTGTATGCAGGCATTTGGCTGTGTGGATAATCTGTATTCAGGCATTTGGCTGTGTGGATAATCTGTATGCGGGCATTTGGCTGTGTGGATAATCTGTATGCAGGCATTTGTCTGTGTGGATAGGCATTTGGCTGTGTGGATAATCTGTATGTAGGCATTTGGCTGTGTGGATAATCTGTATGTAGGCATTTGGCTTTGTAGATAATCTGTATGTAGGCATTTGGCTTTGTAGATAATCTGTATGCAGGCATTTGGTTTTGTTGATAATCTGTATGTGGCCATTTGGCTGTGTGGATAATCTGTATGCAGGCATTTGGCTTTGTTGATAATCTGTATGCAGGCATTTGGCTGTGTGGATAATCTGTATGTGGCCATTTTGCTGTGTGGATAATCTGTATGTAGGCATTTGGCTGTGTGGATAATCTGTATGTGGCCATTTGGCTGTGTGGATAATCTGTATGCAGGCATTTGGCTGTGTGGATAATCTGTATGCAGGCATTTGGCGTTGTAGATAATCTGTATGCAGGAATTTGGCTTTGTTGATAATCTGTATGTGGACATTTGGCTGTGTGGATAATCTGTATGCAGGCATTTGGCTTTGTTGATAATCTGTATGCAGGCATTTGGCTGTGTGGATAATCTGTATGTGGCCATTTGGCTGTGTGGATAATCTGTATGCAGGCATTTGGTTTTGTTGATAATCTGTATGCAGGCATTTGGCTGTGTGGATAATCTGTATGTGGCCATTTGGCTGTGTGGATAATCTGTATGTGGCCATTTGGCTGTGTGGATAATCTGTATGCAGGCATTTGGCTTTGTAGATAATCTGTATGCAGGCATTTGGCTTTGTTGATAATCTGTATGCAGGCATTTGGCTGTGTGGATAATCTGTATGCAGGCATTTGGCTTTGTAGATAATCTGTATGCAGGCATTTGGCTGTGTGGATAATCTGTATGCAGGAATTTGGCTGTGTGGATAATCTGTATGCAGGCATTTGTCTGTGTGGATAGGCATTTGGCTGTGTGGATAATCTGTATGCAGGCATTTGGCTTTGTTGATAATCTGTATGCAGGCATTTGGCTGTGTGGATAATCTGTATGTGGCCATTTGGCTGTGTGGATAATCTGTATGCAGACATTTGGTTTTGTTGATAATCTGTATGCAGGCATTTGGCTGTGTGGATAATCTGTATGTGGCCATTTGGCTGTGTGGATAATCTGTATGTGGCCATTTGGCTGTGTGGATAATCTGTATGCAGGCATTTGGCTTTGTAGATAATCTGTATGCAGGCATTTGGCTTTGTTGATAATCTGTATGCAGGCATTTGGCTGTGTGGATAATCTGTATGCAGGCATTTGGCTTTGTAGATAATCTGTATGCAGGCATTTGGCTGTGTGGATAATCTGTATGCAGGAATTTGGCTGTGTGGATAATCTGTATGCAGGCATTTGGCTTTGTAGATAATCTGTATGTAGGCATTTGGCTGTGTGGATAATCTGTATGTAGGCATTTGGCTGTGTGGATAATCTGTATGCAGGCATTTGGCTGTGTGGATAATGTGTATGCAGGCATTTGGCTTTGTAGATAATCTGTATGTAGGCATTTGGCTGTGTGGATAATCTGTATGTGGCCATTTGGCTGTGTGGATAATCTGTATGCAGGCATTTGGCTTTGTAGATAATCTGTATGCAGGCATTTGGCTTTGTTGATAATCTGTATGCAGGCATTTGGCTGTGTGGATAATCTGTATGCAGGAATTTGGCTGTGTGGATAATCTGTATGCAGGCATTTGGCTGTGTGGATAATCTGTATGCAGGCATTTGGCTTTGTAGATAATCTGTATGTAGGCATTTGGCTGTGTGGATAATCAGTATGTGGCCATTTGGCTGTGTGGATAATCTGTATGTGGCCATTTGGCTGTGTGGATAATCTGTATGCAGGCATTTGGCTTTGTTGATAATCTGTATGCAGGCATTTGGCTTTGTTGATAATCTGTATGCAGGCATTTGGCTGTGTGGATAATCTGTATGTAGGCATTTGGCAGTGTGGATAATCTGTATGTGGCCATTTGGCTGTGTGGATAATCTGTATGCAGGCATTTGGCTTTGTTGATAATCTGTATGCAGGCATTTGACTGTGTGGATAATCTGTATGCAGGAATTTGGCTGTGTGGATAATCTATATGCAGGCATTTGGCTTTGTAGATAATCTGTATGTAGGCATTTGGCTGTGTGGATAATCTGTATGCATGCATTTTGGCTGTGTGGATATTCTGTATGCAGGCATTTTGCTGTGTGGATAATCTGTATGCAGGAATTTGGCTGTGTGGATATTCTGTATGCAGGCATTTGGCTGTGTGGATAATCTGTATGCAGGCATTTGGCTTTGTTGATAATCTGTATGCAGGCATTTGGCTGTGTGGATAATCTGTATGTGGAAATTTGTCTGTGTGGATAATCTGTATGTGGCCATTTGGCTGTGTGGATAATCTGTATGCAGGCATTTGGCTTTGTAGATAATCTGTATGTAGGCATTTGGCTGTGTGGATAATCTGTATGCAGGCATTTGGCTGTGTGGATAATCTGTATGCAGGCATTTGTCTTTGTAGATAATCTGTATGTAGGCATTTGGCTGTGTGGATAATCAGTATCTGGCCATTTGGCTGTGTGGATAATCTGTATGTGGCCATTTGGCTGTGTGGATAATCTGTATGCAGGCATTTGGCTTTGTTGATAATCGGTATGCAGGCATTTGGCTTTGTGATAATCTGTATGCAGGCATTTGGCTGTGTGGATAATCTGTATGCAGGCATTTGGCAGTGTGGATAATCTGTATGTGGCCATTTGGCTGTGTGGATAATCTGTATGTGGCCATTTGGCTGTGTGGATAATCTGTATGTAGGCATTTGGCAGTGTGGATAATCTGTATGTGGCCATTTGGCTGTGTGGATAATCTGTATGTGGGCATTTGGTTGTGTGGATAGGCGTTTGGCTCTGTGGATAATCTGTATGTAGGCATTTGGCTGTGTGGATAATCTGTATGCAGGCGTTTGGCTGTGTGGATAATCTGTATGCAGGCATTTGGCTGTGTGGATAATCTGTATTCAGGCATTTGGCTGTGTGGATAGGCGTTTGGCTCTGTGGATAATCTGTATGCAGGCATTTGGCTGTGTGGATAGGCATTTGGCTCTGTGGATAATCTGTATGTAGGCATTTGGCTGTGTGGATAATCTGTATGCAGGCGTTTGGCTGTGTGGATAATCTGTATGCAGGCATTTGGCTGTGTGGATAATCTGTATTCAGGCATTTGGCTGTGTGGATAATCTGTATGCGGGCATTTGGCTGTGTGGATAATCTGTATGCAGGCATTTGTCTGTGTGGATAGGCATTTGGCTGTGTGGATAATCTGTATGTAGGCATTTGGCTGTGTGGATAATCTGTATGTAGGCATTTGGCTTTGTAGATAATCTGTATGTAGGCATTTGGCTTTGTAGATAATCTGTATGCAGGCATTTGGCTTTGTTGATAATCTGTATGCAGGCATTTGGCTGTGTGGATAATCTGTATGTGGCCATTTTGCTGTGTGGATAATCTGTATGTAGGCATTTGGCTGGTGGATAATCTGTATGTGGCCATTTGGCTGTGTGGATAATCTGTATGCAGGCATTTGGCTGTGTGGATAATCTGTATGCAGGCATTTGGCGTTGTAGATAATCTGTATGCAGGAATTTGGCTTTGTTGATAATCTGTATGTGGACATTTGGCTGTGTGGATAATCTGTATGCAGGCATTTGGCTTTGTTGATAATCTGTATGCAGGCATTTGGCTGTGTGGATAATCTGTATGTGGCCATTTGGCTGTGTGGATAATCTGTATGCAGGCATTTGGTTTTGTTGATAATCTGTATGCAGGCATTTGGCTGTGTGGATAATCTGTATGTGGCCATTTGGCTGTGTGGATAATCTGTATGTGGCCATTTGGCTGTGTGGATAATCTGTATGCAGGCATTTGGCTTTGTAGATAATCTGTATGCAGGCATTTGGCTTTGTTGATAATCTGTATGCAGGCATTTGGCTGTGTGGATAATCTGTATGCAGGCATTTGGCTTTGTAGATAATCTGTATGCAGGCATTTGGCTGTGTGGATAATCTGTATGCAGGAATTTGGCTGTGTGGATAATCTGTATGCAGGCATTTGTCTGTGTGGATAGGCATTTGGCTGTGTGGATAATCTGTATGCAGGCATTTGGCTTTGTTGATAATCTGTATGCAGGCATTTGGCTGTGTGGATAATCTGTATGTGGCCATTTGGCTGTGTGGATAATCTGTATGCAGACATTTGGTTTTGTTGATAATCTGTATGCAGGCATTTGGCTGTGTGGATAATCTGTATGTGGCCATTTGGCTGTGTGGATAATCTGTATGTGGCCATTTGGCTGTGTGGATAATCTGTATGCAGGCATTTGGCTTTGTAGATAATCTGTATGCAGGCATTTGGCTTTGTTGATAATCTGTATGCAGGCATTTGGCTGTGTGGATAATCTGTATGCAGGCATTTGGCTTTGTAGATAATCTGTATGCAGGCATTTGGCTGTGTGGATAATCTGTATGCAGGAATTTGGCTGTGTGGATAATCTGTATGCAGGCATTTGGCTTTGTAGATAATCTGTATGTAGGCATTTGGCTGTGTGGATAATCTGTATGTAGGCATTTGGCTGTGTGGATAATCTGTATGCAGGCATTTGTCTTTGTAGATAATCTGTATGTAGGCATTTGGCTGTGTGGATAATCAGTATCTGGCCATTTGGCTGTGTGGATAATCTGTATGTGGCCATTTGGCTGTGTGGATAATCTGTATGCAGGCATTTGGCTTTGTTGATAATCGGTATGCAGGCATTTGGCTTTGTGATAATCTGTATGCAGGCATTTGGCTGTGTGGATAATCTGTATGCAGGCATTTGGCAGTGTGGATAATCTGTATGTGGCCATTTGGCTGTGTGGATAATCTGTATGTGGCCATTTGGCTGTGTGGATAATCTGTATGTAGGCATTTGGCAGTGTGGATAATCTGTATGTGGCCATTTGGCTGTGTGGATAATCTGTATGTGGGCATTTGGTTGTGTGGATAGGCGTTTGGCTCTGTGGATAATCTGTATGTAGGCATTTGGCTGTGTGGATAATCTGTATGCAGGCGTTTGGCTGTGTGGATAATCTGTATGCAGGCATTTGGCTGTGTGGATAATCTGTATTCAGGCATTTGGCTGTGTGGATAGGCGTTTGGCTCTGTGGATAATCTGTATGCAGGCATTTGGCTGTGTGGATAGGCATTTGGCTCTGTGGATAATCTGTATGTAGGCATTTGGCTGTGTGGATAATCTGTATGCAGGCGTTTGGCTGTGTGGATAATCTGTATGCAGGCATTTGGCTGTGTGGATAATCTGTATTCAGGCATTTGGCTGTGTGGATAATCTGTATGCGGGCATTTGGCTGTGTGGATAATCTGTATGCAGGCATTTGTCTGTGTGGATAGGCATTTGGCTGTGTGGATAATCTGTATGTAGGCATTTGGCTGTGTGGATAATCTGTATGTAGGCATTTGGCTTTGTAGATAATCTGTATGTAGGCATTTGGCTTTGTAGATAATCTGTATGCAGGCATTTGGTTTTGTTGATAATCTGTATGTGGCCATTTGGCTGTGTGGATAATCTGTATGCAGGCATTTGGCTTTGTTGATAATCTGTATGCAGGCATTTGGCTGTGTGGATAATCTGTATGTGGCCATTTTGCTGTGTGGATAATCTGTATGTAGGCATTTGGCTGGTGGATAATCTGTATGTGGCCATTTGGCTGTGTGGATAATCTGTATGCAGGCATTTGGCTGTGTGGATAATCTGTATGCAGGCATTTGGCGTTGTAGATAATCTGTATGCAGGAATTTGGCTTTGTTGATAATCTGTATGTGGACATTTGGCTGTGTGGATAATCTGTATGCAGGCATTTGGCTTTGTTGATAATCTGTATGCAGGCATTTGGCTGTGTGGATAATCTGTATGTGGCCATTTGGCTGTGTGGATAATCTGTATGCAGGCATTTGGTTTTGTTGATAATCTGTATGCAGGCATTTGGCTGTGTGGATAATCTGTATGTGGCCATTTGGCTGTGTGGATAATCTGTATGTGGCCATTTGGCTGTGTGGATAATCTGTATGCAGGCATTTGGCTTTGTAGATAATCTGTATGCAGGCATTTGGCTTTGTTGATAATCTGTATGCAGGCATTTGGCTGTGTGGATAATCTGTATGCAGGCATTTGGCTTTGTAGATAATCTGTATGCAGGCATTTGGCTGTGTGGATAATCTGTATGCAGGAATTTGGCTGTGTGGATAATCTGTATGCAGGCATTTGTCTGTGTGGATAGGCATTTGGCTGTGTGGATAATCTGTATGCAGGCATTTGGCTTTGTTGATAATCTGTATGCAGGCATTTGGCTGTGTGGATAATCTGTATGTGGCCATTTGGCTGTGTGGATAATCTGTATGCAGACATTTGGTTTTGTTGATAATCTGTATGCAGGCATTTGGCTGTGTGGATAATCTGTATGTGGCCATTTGGCTGTGTGGATAATCTGTATGTGGCCATTTGGCTGTGTGGATAATCTGTATGCAGGCATTTGGCTTTGTAGATAATCTGTATGCAGGCATTTGGCTTTGTTGATAATCTGTATGCAGGCATTTGGCTGTGTGGATAATCTGTATGCAGGCATTTGGCTTTGTAGATAATCTGTATGCAGGCATTTGGCTGTGTGGATAATCTGTATGCAGGAATTTGGCTGTGTGGATAATCTGTATGCAGGCATTTGGCTTTGTAGATAATCTGTATGTAGGCATTTGGCTGTGTGGATAATCTGTATGTAGGCATTTGGCTGTGTGGATAATCTGTATGCAGGCATTTGGCTGTGTGGATAATGTGTATGCAGGCATTTGGCTTTGTAGATAATCTGTATGTAGGCATTTGGCTGTGTGGATAATCTGTATGTGGCCATTTGGCTGTGTGGATAATCTGTATGCAGGCATTTGGCTTTGTAGATAATCTGTATGCAGGCATTTGGCTTTGTTGATAATCTGTATGCAGGCATTTGGCTGTGTGGATAATCTGTATGCAGGAATTTGGCTGTGTGGATAATCTGTATGCAGGCATTTGGCTGTGTGGATAATCTGTATGCAGGCATTTGGCTTTGTAGATAATCTGTATGTAGGCATTTGGCTGTGTGGATAATCAGTATGTGGCCATTTGGCTGTGTGGATAATCTGTATGTGGCCATTTGGCTGTGTGGATAATCTGTATGCAGGCATTTGGCTTTGTTGATAATCTGTATGCAGGCATTTGGCTTTGTTGATAATCTGTATGCAGGCATTTGGCTGTGTGGATAATCTGTATGTGGAAATTTGTCTGTGTGGATAATCTGTATGTGGCCATTTGGCTGTGTGGATAATCTGTATGCAGGCATTTGGCTTTGTAGATAATCTGTATGTAGGCATTTGGCTGTGTGGATAATCTGTATGCAGGCATTTGGCTGTGTGGATAATCTGTATGCAGGCATTTGTCTTTGTAGATAATCTGTATGTAGGCATTTGGCTGTGTGGATAATCAGTATCTGGCCATTTGGCTGTGTGGATAATCTGTATGTGGCCATTTGGCTGTGTGGATAATCTGTATGCAGGCATTTGGCTTTGTTGATAATCGGTATGCAGGCATTTGGCTTTGTGATAATCTGTATGCAGGCATTTGGCTGTGTGGATAATCTGTATGCAGGCATTTGGCAGTGTGGATAATCTGTATGTGGCCATTTGGCTGTGTGGATAATCTGGATGTGGCCATTTGGCTGTGTGGATAATCTGTATGTAGGCATTTGACAGTGTGGATAATCTGTATGTGGCCATTTGGCTGTGTGGATAATCTGTATGTGGGCATTTGGTTGTGTGGATAGGCGTTTGGCTCTGTGGATAATCTGTATGTAGGCATTTGGCTGTGTGGATAATCTGTATGCAGGCGTTTGGCTGTGTGGATAATCTGTATGCAGGCATTTGGCTGTGTGGATAATCTGTATTCAGGCATTTGGCTGTGTGGATAGGCGTTTGGCTCTGTGGATAATCTGTATGCAGGCATTTGGCTGTGTGGATAGGCATTTGGCTCTGTGGATAATCTGTATGTAGGCATTTGGCTGTGTGGATAATCTGTATGCAGGCGTTTGGCTGTGTGGATAATCTGTATGCAGGCATTTGGCTGTGTGGATAATCTGTATTCAGGCATTTGGCTGTGTGGATAATCTGTATGCGGGCATTTGGCTGTGTGGATAATCTGTATGCAGGCATTTGTCTGTGTGGATAGGCATTTGGCTGTGTGGATAATCTGTATGTAGGCATTTGGCTGTGTGGATAATCTGTATGTAGGCATTTGGCTTTGTAGATAATCTGTATGTAGGCATTTGGCTTTGTAGATAATCTGTATGTGGCCATTTTGCTGTGTGGATAATCTGTATGTAGGCATTTGGCTGTGTGGATAATCTGTATGTAGGCATTTGGCTGTGTGGATAATCTGTATGTGGCCATTTGGCTGTGTGGATAATCTGTATGCAGGCATTTGGCTGTGTGGATAATCTGTATGCAGGCATTTGGCGTTGTAGATAATCTGTATGCAGGAATTTGGCTTTGTTGATAATCTGTATGTGGACATTTGGCTGTGTGGATAATCTGTATGCAGGCATTTGGCTTTGTTGATAATCTGTATGCAGGCATTTGGCTGTGTGGATAATCTGTATGTGGCCATTTGGCTGTGTGGATAATCTGTATGCAGGCATTTGGTTTTGTTGATAATCTGTATGCAGGCATTTGGCTGTGTGGATAATCTGTATGTGGCCATTTGGCTGTGTGGATAATCTGTATGTGGCCATTTGGCTGTGTGGATAATCTGTATGCAGGCATTTGGCTTTGTAGATAATCTGTATGCAGGCATTTGGCTTTGTTGATAATCTGTATGCAGGCATTTGGCTGTGTGGATAATCTGTATGCAGGCATTTGGCTTTGTAGATAATCTGTATGCAGGCATTTGGCTGTGTGGATAATCTGTATGCAGGAATTTGGCTGTGTGGATAATCTGTATGCAGGCATTTGTCTGTGTGGATAGGCATTTGGCTGTGTGGATAATCTGTATGCAGGCATTTGGCTTTGTTGATAATCTGTATGCAGGCATTTGGCTGTGTGGATAATCTGTATGTGGCCATTTGGCTGTGTGGATAATCTGTATGTGGCCATTTGGCTGTGTGGATAATCTGTATGCAGGCATTTGGCTTTGTAGATAATCTGTATGCAGGCATTTGGCTTTGTTGATAATCTGTATGCAGGCATTTGGCTGTGTGGATAATCTGTATGCAGGCATTTGGCTTTGTAGATAATCTGTATGCAGGCATTTGGCTGTGTGGATAATCTGTATGCAGGAATTTGGCTGTGTGGATAATCTGTATGCAGGCATTTGGCTTTGTAGATAATCTGTATGTAGGCATTTGGCTGTGTGGATAATCTGTATGTAGGCATTTGGCTGTGTGGATAATCTGTATGCAGGCATTTGGCTGTGTGGATAATGTGTATGCAGGCATTTGGCTTTGTAGATAATCTGTATGTAGGCATTTGGCTGTGTGGATAATCTGTATGTGGCCATTTGGCTGTGTGGATAATCTGTATGCAGGCATTTGGCTTTGTAGATAATCTGTATGCAGGCATTTGGCTTTGTTGATAATCTGTATGCAGGCATTTGGCTGTGTGGATAATCTGTATGCAGGAATTTGGCTGTGTGGATAATCTGTATGCAGGCATTTGGCTGTGTGGATAATCTGTATGCAGGCATTTGGCTTTGTAGATAATCTGTATGTAGGCATTTGGCTGTGTGGATAATCAGTATGTGGCCATTTGGCTGTGTGGATAATCTGTATGTGGCCATTTGGCTGTGTGGATAATCTGTATGCAGGCATTTGGCTTTGTTGATAATCTGTATGCAGGCATTTGGCTTTGTTGATAATCTGTATGCAGGCATTTGGCTGTGTGGATAATCTGTATGTAGGCATTTGGCAGTGTGGATAATCTATATGTGGCCATTTGGCTGTGTGGATAATCTGTATGCAGGCATTTGGCTTTGTTGATAATCTGTATGCAGGCATTTGACTGTGTGGATAATCTGTATGCAGGAATTTGGCTGTGTGGATAATCTATATGCAGGCATTTGGCTTTGTAGATAATCTGTATGTAGGCATTTGGCTGTGTGGATAATCTGTATGCATGCATTTTGGCTGTGTGGATATTCTGTATGCAGGCATTTTGCTGTGTGGATAATCTGTATGCAGGAATTTGGCTGTGTGGATATTCTGTATGCAGGCATTTGGCTGTGTGGATAATCTGTATGCAGGCATTTGGCTTTGTTGATAATCTGTATGCAGGCATTTGGCTGTGTGGATAATCTGTATGTGGAAATTTGTCTGTGTGGATAATCTGTATGTGGCCATTTGGCTGTGTGGATAATCTGTATGCAGGCATTTGGCTTTGTAGATAATCTGTATGTAGGCATTTGGCTGTGTGGATAATCTGTATGCAGGCATTTGGCTGTGTGGATAATCTGTATGCAGGCATTTGTCTTTGTAGATAATCTGTATGTAGGCATTTGGCTGTGTGGATAATCAGTATCTGGCCATTTGGCTGTGTGGATAATCTGTATGTGGCCATTTGGCTGTGTGGATAATCTGTATGCAGGCATTTGGCTTTGTTGATAATCGGTATGCAGGCATTTGGCTTTGTGATAATCTGTATGCAGGCATTTGGCTGTGTGGATAATCTGTATGCAGGCATTTGGCAGTGTGGATAATCTGTATGTGGCCATTTGGCTGTGTGGATAATCTGTATGTGGCCATTTGGCTGTGTGGATAATCTGTATGTAGGCATTTGGCAGTGTGGATAATCTGTATGTGGCCATTTGGCTGTGTGGATAATCTGTATGCAGGCATTTGGCTTTGTTGATAATCTGTATGCAGGCATTTGACTGTGTGGATAATCTGTATGCAGGAATTTGGCTGTGTGGATAATCTATATGCAGGCATTTGGCTTTGTAGATAATCTGTATGTAGGCATTTGGCTGTGTGGATAATCTGTATGCAGGCATTTTGGCTGTGTGGATATTCTGTATGCAGGCATTTGGCTGTGTGGATAATCTGTATGCAGGAATTTGGCTGTGTGGATATTCTGTATGCAGGCATTTGGCTGTGTGGATAATCTGTATGCAGGCATTTGGCTTTGTTGATAATCTGTATGCAGGCATTTGGCTGTGTGGATAATCTGTATGTGGACATTTGTCTGTGTGGATAATCTGTATGTGGCCATTTGGCTGTGTGGATAATCTGTATGCAGGCATTTGGCTTTGTTGATAATCTGTATGCAGGCATTTGGCTGTGGTGATAATCTGTATGTGGCCATTTGGCTGTGTGGATAATCTGTATGTGGCCATTTGGCTGTGTGGATAATCTGTATGCAGGCATTTGGCTTTGTAGATAATCTGTATGCAGACATTTGGTTTTGTAGATAATCTGTATGCAGGCATTTGGCTGTGTGGATAATCTGTATGCAGGCATTTGGCTTTGTAGATAATCTGTATGCAGGCATTTGGCTTTGTAGATAATCTGTATGCAGGCATTTGGCTTTGTTGATAATCTGTATGCAGGCATTTGGCTGTGTGGATAATCTGTATGCAGGAATTTGGCTGTGTGGATAATCTGTATGCAGGCATTTGGCTTTGTAGATAATCTGTATGTAGGCATTTGGCTGTGTGGATAATCTGTATGCAGGCATTTGGCTGTGTGGATAATCTGTATGCAGGCATTTGTCTTTGTAGATAATCTGTATGTAGGCATTTGGCTGTGTGGATAATCAGTATCTGGCCATTTGGCTTTGTAGATAATCTGTATGTAGGCATTTGGCTGTGTGGCTAATCTGTATGCAGGAATTTGGCTGTGTGGATAATCTGTATGCAGGCAATTGGCTGTGTGGATAATCTGTATGCAGGCATTTGGCTTTGTAGATAATCTGTATGTAGGCATTTGGCTGTCTGGATAATCTGTATGCAGGCATTTGGCTGTGTGGATATTCTGTATGCAGGCATTTGTCTTTGTAGATAATCTGTATGTAGGCATTTGGCTGTGTGGATAATCAGTATCTGGCCATTTGGCTGTGTGGATAATCTGTATGCAGGCATTTTGGCTGTGTGGATATTCTGTATGCAGGCATTTGGCTTTGTAGATAATCTGTATGCAGGCATTTGGCTGTGTGGATAATCTGTATGCAGGAATTTGGCTGTGTGGATAATCTGTATGCAGGCATTTGGCTTTGTAGATAATCTGTATGCAGGCATTTGGCTGTGTGGATAATCTGTATGCAGGCATTTGGCTGTGTGGATAATCTGTATGCAGGCATTTGTCTTTGTAGATAATCTGTATGTAGGCATTTGGCTGTGTGGATAATCAGTATCTGGCCATTTGGCTGTGTGGATAATCTGTATGCAGGCATTTGGCTTTGTTGATAATCTGTATGCAGGCATTTGGCTGTGTGGATAATCTGTATGCAGGCATTTGGCTGTGTGGATAATCTGTATGTAGGCATTTGGCTGTGTGGATAATCTGTATGCAGGCGTTTGGCTGTGTGGATAATCTGTATGTGGCCATTTGGCTGTGTGGATAATCTGTATGCAGGCATTTGGCTTTGTTGACAATCTGTATGCAGGCATTTGGCTGTGTGGATAATCTGTATGCAGGCATTTGGCTGTGTGGATAATCTGTATGCAGGCATTTGGCTGTGTGGATAATCTGTATGTAGGCATTTGGCTGTGTGGATAATCTGTATATGGCAATTTGGCTGTGTGGATAATATGTATGCAGGCATTTGGCTTTGTAGATAATCTGTATGCAGGCATTTGGCTTTGTTGATAATCTGTATGCAGGCATTTTGCTGTGTGGATAATCTGTATGTGGCCATTTGGCTGTGTGGATAATCTGTATGCAGGCATTTTTTTTCTTTGTAGATAATCTGCATGCAGACATTTGGCTTTGTAGATAATCTGTATGCAGGCATTTGGCTTTGTTGATAATCTGTATGCAGGCATTTGGCTGTGTGGATAATCTGTATGCAGGCATTTGGCTTTGTAGATAATCTGTATGCAGGCATTTGGCTTTGTAGATAATCTGTATGCAGGCATTTGGCTTTGTGGATAATCTGTATGCAGGAATGTGGCTGTGTGGATAATCTGTATGCAGGCATTTGGCTGTCTGGATAATCTGTATGCAGGCATTTGGCTTTGTAGATAATCTGTATGTAGGCATTTGGCTGTGTGGATAATCTGTATGCAGGCATTTGGCTGTGTGGATAATTTGTATGCAGGCATTTGTCTTTTTAGATAATCTGTATGTAGGCATTTGGCTGTGTGGATAATCAGTATCTGGCCATTTGGCTGTGTGGATAATCTGTATGTGGCCATTTGGCTGTGTGGATAATCTGTATGCAGGCATTTGGCTGTGTGGATAATCTGTATGCAGGAATTTGGCTGTGTGGATAATCTGTATGCAGGCATTTGGCTGTGTGGATAATCTGTATGTGGCCATTTGGCTGTGTGGATAATCTGTATGTAGCCATTTGGCTGTGTGGATAATCTGTATGCAGGCAATTGGCTTTGTAGATAATCTGTATGTAGGCATTTGGCTGTGTGGATAATCTATATGCATGCATTTGGCTTTGTAGATAATCTGTATGTAGGCATTTGGCTGTGTGGATAATCTGTATGCAGGCATTTTGGCTGTGTGGATATTCTGTATGCAGGCATTTGGCTGTGTGGATAATCTGTATGCAGGCATTTGGCTGTGTGGATAATCTGTATGCAGGCATTTGGCTTTGTAGATAGTCTGTATGTAGGCATTTGGCTGTGTGGCTAATCTGTATGCAGGAATTTGGCTGTGTGGATAATATGTATGCAGGCAATTGGCTGTGTGGATAATCTGTATGCAGGCATTTGGCTTTGTAGATAATCTGTATGTAGGCATTTGGCTGTCTGGATAATCTGTATGCAGGCATTTGGCTGTGTGGATATTCTGTATTCAGGCATTTGGCTGTGTGGATAATCTGTACGGAGGCATTTGGCTATGTGGATATTCTGTATGCAGGCATTTGGCTGTGTGGATAATCTGTATGCAGGAATTTGGCTGTGTGGATAATCTGTATGCAGGCATTTGGCTCTGTGGATAATCTGTATTCAGGCATTTGGCTGTGTGGGTAATCTGTATGCAGGCATTTGTCTTTGTAGATAATCTGTATGTAGGCATTTGGCTGTGTGGATAATCTGTATGTAGGCATTTGGCTGTGTGGATAATCTGTACGTAGGCATTTGGCTGTGTGGATAATCTGTATGCAGGCATTTTGGCTGTGAGGATATTCTGTATGCAGGCATTTGGCTGTGTGGATAACCTGTATGCGGGCATTTGGCTGTGTGGATAATCTGTATGCAGGAATTTGGCTGTGTGGATAATCTGTATGCAGGAATTTTGGCTGTGTGGATATTCTGTATGCAGGCATTTGGCTGTGTGGATAATCTGTATGTAGGCATTTGGCTGTGTGGATAATCTGTATGCAGGCATTTTGGCTGTGTGGATATTCTGTATGCGGGCATTGGGCTGTGTGAATAATCTGTATGCGGGCATTTGGCTGTGTGGATAATCTGTATGTAGGCATTTGGCTGTGTGGATAGGCATTTGGCTGTGTGGATATTCTGTATGCAGGCATTTGGCGTTGTAGATAATCTGTGTGTAGGCATTTGACTGCGTGGATAATCTCTATGTAGGCATTTGGCTGTGTGGATAATCTGTATGCAGGCATTTGGCTGTGTGGATAATCTGTATGCAGGCATTTGGCTGTGTGGATAATCTATGCAGGCATTTGACTGGGTTGATAGGCATTTGGCTGTGTGGATAATCTGTATGCAGGCATTTGGCTGTGTGGATAGGCATTTGGCTCTGTGGATAATCTGTATGTAGGCATTTGGCTGTGTGGAAAATCTGTATGTGGGCATTTGGTTGTGTGGATAGGCGTTTGGCTCTGTGGATAATCTGTATGTAGGCATTTGGCTGTGTGGATAATCTGTATGCAGGCGTTTGGCTGTGTGGATAGTCTGTATGCAGGCATTTGGCTGTGTGGATAATATGTATTCAGGCATTTGGCTGTGTGGATAGGCGTTTGGCTATGTGGATAATCTGTATGCAGGCATTTGGCTGTGTGGATAGGCATTTGGCTGTGTGGATAATCTGTATGTAGGCATTTGGCTGTGTGGATAATCTGTATGCAGGCGTTTGGCTGTGTGGATAATCTGTATGCAGGCATTTGGCTGTGTGGATAATCTGTATTCAGGCATTTGGCTGTGTGGATAATCTGTATGCAGGCATTTGGTTGTGTGGATAGGCATTTGGCTGTGTAGATAATCTGTATGCTGGCATTTGGCTGTGTGGATGATCTGTATGCAGGCATTTGGCTGTGTGGATAATCTGTATGCAGGCATTTGTCTGTGTGGATAGGCATTTGGCTGCGTGGATAATCTGTATGCAGGCATTTGGCTTTGTAGATAATCTGTATGTAGACATTTGGCTGTGTGGATAATCTGTATGTAGGCATTTGGCTTTGTAGATAATCTGCATGTAGGCATTTGGCTGTGTGGACAATCTGTATGCAGGCATTTTGGCTGTGTGGATATTCTGTATGCAGGCATTTGGCTGTGTGGATATTCTGTATGCAGGCATTTGGCTGTGTGGATAATCTGTATGCAGGAATTTGGCTTTGTAGATAATCTGTATGTAGGCATTTGGCTGTGTGGATAATCTGTATGCAGGCATTTGGTTGTGTGGATAGGCATTTGGCTGTGTGGACAATCTGTATGCGGGCATTTGGCTGTGTGGATAATCTCTATGCAGGCATTTGGCTTTGTAGATAATCTGTATGTAGGCATTTGGCTGTGTGGGTAATCTGTATGTAGGCATTTGGCTGTGTGGATAATCTGTATGTAGGCAGCCTGTGTGGATAATCTGTATGTAGGCATTTGTCTGTGTGGATAATCTGTATGCAGGCATTTGGCAGTGTGGATAATCTGTATGCAGGCATTTGGCTGTGTGGATAATCTGTATGCGGGCATTTGGCTGTGTGGATAATCTGTATGCAGGAATTTGGCTGTGTGGATAATCTGTATGCGGGCATTTGGCTGTGTGGATAATCTGTATGCAGGAATTTGGCTGTGTGGATAATCTGTATGTGGACATTTGGCTGTGTGGATAATCTGTATGCAGGCATTTGGCTTTGTAGATAATCTGTATGTAGGCATTTGGCTGTGTGGATAATCTGTATGTAGGCATTTGGCTGTGTGGATAATCTGTATGCAGGCATTTGGCTGTGTGGATAATCTGTATGCAGGCATTTTGGCTGTGTGGATATTCTGTATGCAGGCATTTGGCTGTGTGAATAATCTGTATGCAGGCATTTGGCTGTGTGGATAATCTGTATGCGGGCATTTGGCTGTGTGGATAGGCATTTGACTGTGTGGATATTCTGTATGCAGGCATTTGGCGTTGTAGATAATCTGTATGTAGGGATTTGACTGTGTGGATAATCTGTAAGTAGGCATTTGGCTGTGTGGATAATCTGTATGTGGGCATTTGGTTGTGTGGATAGGCATTTGGGTGTGTGGATAATCTGTATGCAGGCATTTGGCTGTGTGGATAATCTGTATTCAGGCATTTGGCTGTGTGGATAATCTGTATGCAGGCATTTGTCTGTGTGGATAGGCATTTGGCTGTGTGGATAATCTGTATGCAGGCATTTGGCTCTGTGGATAATCTGTATGTAGGCATTTGGCTGTGTGGAAAATCTGTATGTGGGCATTTGTTTGTGTGGATAGGCGTTTGGCTGTGTGGATAATCTGTATGCAGGCATTTGGCTGTGTGGATAATCTGTATGTGGGCATTTGGTTGTGTGGATAGGCGTTTGGCTGTGTGGATAATCTGTATGCAGGCATTTGGCTGTGTGGATAATCTGTATGCAGGCATTTGGCTGTGTGGATAACCTGTATGCAGGCATTTGGCGTTGTAGGTAATCTGTATGTAGGCATTTGACTGTGTGGATAATCTGTAAGTAGGCATTTGGCTGTGTGGATAATCTGTATGCAGGCATTTGGCTGTGTGTATAATCTGTATGCAGGCATTTGGCGTTGTAGGTAATCTGTATGTAGGCATTTGACTGTGTGGATAATCTGTAAGTAGGCATTTGGCTGTGTGGATAGGCATTTGGCTCTGTGGATAATCTGTATGTAGGCATTTGGCTGTGTGGAAAATCTGTATGCAGGAATTTGGCTGTGTGGATAATCTGTATGCAGGCATTTGGCTGTGTGGATAGGCATTTGGCTCTGTGGATAATCTGTATGCAGGCATTTGGCTCTGTGGATAATCTGTATGTAGGCATTTGGCTCTGTGGATAATCTGTATGTAGGCATTCGGCTCTGCGGATAATCTGTATGCAGGCATTTGACTGTGTGGATATTCTGTATACAGGCATTTGGCATTGTAGATAATCTGTATGTAGGCATTTGACTGTGTGGATAATCTGTATGCAGGCATTTGGCTGTGTGGATAATCTGTGTGTGGCCATTTGTTTGTGTGGATATTCTGTATGCAGGCATTTGGCTGCGTGGTTAATCTGTATGCAGGCATTTGACTGTGTGGATATTCTGTATGCAGGCGTTTGGCTGTGTGGATAATCTGTATGCAGGCATTTGGCTGTGTGGTTAATCTGTATGCAGGCATTTGGCTGTGTGGATGATCTGTATGCAGGCATTTGGCTGCGTGGATGATCTGTATGCAGGCATTTGGCTGCGTGGATAATCTGTATGCAGGCATTTGGCTGCGTGGATAATCTGTATGCAGGCATTTGGCTGCGTGGATAATCTGTATGCAGGCATTTGGCTGCGTGGATAATCTGTATGCAGGCATTTGGCTGCGTGGATAATCTGTATGCAGGCATTTGGCTGCGTGGATAATCTGTATGCAGGCATTTGGCTGTGTGGACAGAAACATTCTTTGGTATAAACCGGCGACGCTTGATATACCCGGCGGGCATTTTACATTAAATTCAGCTCATATATAGAGATAGATTGTTGATGGTAAGATGCGGGCCAAGGCTATCTGCCTCCTTTAAATCAGCGAGGGGAGTTAGATAGGGAGGCCGCGGGCCCCTATACATTTGCTTACAGACGTTGAGACATGTTTAGGGGATATGTGGCACGCAGCGCTGTCTCTTAACGACTCACAATATCACTGCTTTCTATCTTCAGATGACGCTGCCCTGATAGCCGAACTCCAATTGGCCTACTGAAGAGTCTTGCTGCTGGCAAGGTGCATTTTAACCCCCTAAGGTCTGAATTCAATCTGACAGAAACTAATTCGGCAAGAGAAAATGTCCTTTCAGCTGGTCCTTAGGGGGTCCCAGAATTGACAATGTTAAACAGTACATCACCGTGGCAGGAAATGGGCAGGCTAAGGGCCAGGAACCGGCTAAATCAAGGGATTTGGGGGATTTGAAATTCGACTATACATTTGGTGCCCAGGTGTTGCTGTAATGTATGGAGGTTTTTAATGCTAACATTCCCTCAACTGCCCTACGTGGAGCTGAACTCTGGGGCTACTCGGGAGTGGGACCTCTGAAAAACGACTCAAAATCGGTTTCTAAAATGTTCAAAAGGGTGGAGTTGGGTCCCCCTCCTTGGCATTGCTCCCCGCTGCTGCTCCTCTTAGATATTAGGACAAGAAGCCCAAAGTGGAACTTGTAAATGAGAAGGTTCAAAATGCAGTTAAGTGAAGTAAGTCGAAGGGCGACTGGAACCTATTGTCTCTGGTGGTCCCAGAAGTTGCTGATATGTGCCAGGTGGGACCTCCCAAATCCAGCGACCCTGATCCATGAGTGTCTGATGTCTGTGTCCAGAGGAGCATTAAAACAGCATGGAAGCAAACTGGCCAGCAAATGCTTGGGTCACGGCAAACATCTGAGGAACCCTAATGACTACGATGACCTCTAAACTGCCACCAGGATTAAGATCCTTGCTTTGTCGCAGGCGCCTTAACGTCCTTTGCACTGGGACTACCTAACCATGGTGCCGAACGAATTCCATGTTTGGCAAGTCATGTGACTTTGGGCAACCCAGGCGACCTATTGCATGTTCTGCTACATTGCCAAAGGAACACCAACGCTAAGGGCGCCCTTTATGATGCCACCTCTACATTGGTTTGGCATCAAAACAAGAGGGGAGGCGCGAAAGACAATTTGCTCGACCCATGGTTCGCTCCTGAAATACGATGCGGCCCACCTTATTCACAATGTAATGCGAATGAGGTCAGAGCGCTGAGTTTCTATTTAACTGATTATTTTTAACGTTGTTAAAACTGTTTAACTTTTACTTGTACACTTTTAGTGGAGAACTCACAGGGGAAAAGTTTGTTGATCTTTTGTATTTGTGTATTTTTAATGGCGGAAGCTGAATAAAGATTAATGATTGCACTGCGTGTGCCTCGCAGTGCATATGTAAAGAACTAAGACAGCATTGTGCGTGCCTTTGCATTGAGTAACAGCATGTGCATCCAGAAATCATTCCGACCTTGACGGCTATAGATTGTGCAGGGCCACCTTCATTTGCAAGTGCATTGCAAGCCCAGTCAGTGGCAATAGATGGAGTGAAGTCAGCCTGTGATACTCCCTTGCATGCATCATGAAGTTACATTAGAGGAATTTGCCACGAGTGAGCCAAGAGACACAGAGCTGTGTGACATGCCATCGCATGGTCGCTATTATTAATATTATACATGGGCCATTAAGAGACATGCTTGGAATCTCTTAAAAGCAGGACCCTTAATCCTTCACTCCGTCATCTTTCTTAGGTACATACATTTGGTACAAGAAACGGGTTCTAATAATGATTATTAAAGCACTTAGAGGTAGTCAGTCTGCAGGAAGCGCTATATTTATCACTGCATTATTTTATTATTAATAATATATTTTGGAAAGCAATTGCAGTGTGTTTTTAGTTTGTGGCAAATGTTAGCACTCACCTTGCCATGATGTTTTACTTGCACAATACACATGCCATAATGGTGGCTGGCATAGCTCTTATGCCATCCTAGGGACTGCTTCAAGTGGAACAGAATATAGGGAAGGGACGAGAAGGAAGGGGCGTGACGGAAACACGCGAGAGGGAAGCAGGGATATTCATGTTATAGTCTTTAGCCATTCCTGGGCTGCACCCCACACACTACAAACTTAATTGCCTCCGAGAAAAACCAGGATACGGTAACCTAGGTTCTCTGCTCCTCTCCACCTTCTCACTCTAGATCAGGGAGAGGTCTCTCTACACAACAACAGGCGGTGCAGCCGCGGGCACAGCAAATCAACGTCTTGTCTAACCACATTGGTACATTTATTTAAAAGAATGTGCCTAGCCACGCATGGGACATAATGAGAGAGAAACACCCCCACGCCACGCCCTAACACAGTGGTCTCTGTTGGAAGCCCCACTGCAACACACAGCCAAACACACTGCCAGAGCACTTCCCTAACAGACATAAACATGTATTTATGTATGTATTCACAATCATTAATGTGCCCTAAACTGATAACTAGTCCTTAGTGTTGCAACATGTCTAAGAAAAGAGCCTCCTCCTACTCACAGGATCCTGCATCAGTCCAGTGATGACTCTGGCCGGGCCGGACATCATGCAACAAGACTCAAGGAGCTCGATATCAGGCGGATCCTGGAAGGAGGGCCTGAGGCCCATCCATTGCTTCAAAGGTTTGATAAACATATGGGCCTAACATGAGAGGATGCTTTGCCCAGAGAATAGGCAAGCTGCACAGCAAGAATTCTGACCACACTCCCTTAGGAATTTACATGTCTATCACCAGAGTTCTAGAGATGTCACAGGTGACATCCACACTCTCTTTGGAAGTGATGCCTCTATCCCCAGAGTTCTAGAGATGTCACAGGTGACATCCACACTCTCTTAGGAATTGATGCCTCTATCCCTAGAGTCCTAGGTATCTCCCGTGTGACATCCACACTCTCTTAGGAAGTGATGCCTCTATCCCCAGAGTTCGAGAGATGTCACGGGTGATATCCACACTCCCTTAGGATTTGATGCTGCTATCTCCAGAGTTCTAGAGATGTCACGGGTGACATCCACTCTCTCTTAGGAATTGATATGTCTATCCGCAGAGTTCTAGAGATGTCACAGGTGACATCCACACTCTCTTAGGAATTGATAAGTCTATCCCCAGAGTTCTAGGTATCTCACGTGTGCCATCCACGCTCAATTAGGAATTTTTCCGCTATCTCCAGAGTTCTAGAGCTGTCACATGTGACATCCACACTCTCTTAGGCATTGATGCTGCTGTCTCCAGAGTTCTAGGTATCTCACATGTGACATCCACGCTCTCTTAGGAATTGATATGTCTATCCCCAGAGTTCTAGAGATGTCACAGTTGACATCCACGCTCTCTTAGGAATTGATGCCTCTATCTACTGAGTTCTAGAGATGTCACAGGTGACATCCACGCTCTCTTAGGAATTGATGTCTCTATCTCCAGAGTTCTAGAGATCTCACAGGTGACATCCACACTCTCTTAGGA
Source organism: Ambystoma mexicanum (assembly GCF_040938575.1). Taxonomy (NCBI): domain Eukaryota; kingdom Metazoa; phylum Chordata; class Amphibia; order Caudata; family Ambystomatidae; genus Ambystoma; species Ambystoma mexicanum. The sequence goes on along the minus strand of NC_090939.1, from coordinate 26,904,686 downwards.
ATTGATCGTTCTATCCCCAGAGTTCTAGGTATCTCACGTGTGACATCCACACTCTCTTAGGAATTGATGCCTTTATCCCTAGAGTTCTAGAGATGTCACAGTTGACATCCACGCTCTCTTAGGAATTGATGCCTCTATCTACTGAGTTCTAGAGATGTCACAGGTGACATCCACGCTCTCTTAGGAATTGATACATCTATCCCCAGAGTTCTAGGTATCTCACGTGTGACATCCACGCTCAATTAGGAATTTTGCCGCTATCTCCAGAGTTCTAGAGCTGTCACATGTGACATCCATGTTCTCTTAGGAATTGATGCCTCTATCCCCAGAGTTCTAGAGATGTCACAGGTGACATCCATACTCTCTTAGGCATTGATGCTGCTGTCTCCAGAGTTCTATGGATGTCAGGGGTGACATCCACGCTCTCTTCGGAATTGATATGTCTATCCCCAGAGTTCTAGAGATGTCACATAAGACATCCACGCTCTCTAAGGCATTGATGCCTCTATCCCCAGAGTACTAGATAAATCACAGGTGACATCCACACTCTCTTAGGAATTGATACGTCTATCCCCAGAGTTCTAGGTATCTCACGTGTGACATCCACACTCTCTTAGGCATTGATGCTTCTGTCGTATCACAACGGATGGGTAACCCCTAAACCATGGAACTGGGAAACAACAAAATAACACGAGGAAACCCCGGAAGGGGAAAGAAGTTCACATGGAAAAGTACTATATTAGTCAGAGTACTCAATTGTAAAAACTAGAGGCAAAGAAGAGGAGGAAGCTCAGACATAAATATTCACATTTTAATTTTTAATTTATTATCATAGTAAAATCGCATGATATATAAACATCTAAACATCAATGAAAAGGAAGAATTAATTTATGTATAAAATTGTTGTCAAATCTCATGCCTCGAAATATTCAGACACAATTAAACTACCACAGTTCATAACCTTGTATTGATCGAGGTAAAAACATCACTGTCTCATTTATAAGTTGCATTCAAAGGATAGAATTGCTATAAACCCAATTAATAATTGAGTGCTGATTGCAAACGAATGCTAACCAGGAAATAAAGTACTGGATGCAAAAAAAGTGCTAAGTGCCAAACTACCACAATTCATAACCTTGTATTGATCGAGGTAAAAACATCACTGTCTCATTTATAAGTTGCATTCAAAAGATAGAATTGCTGTAAACCCAATTAATAATTGAGTGCTGGTTGCAAACGAATGCTAACCAAGAAATAAAGTGCTGGATGCAGAAAAAGTGCTAAGTGCCTACTGTACATACTGTGCATAGATGATCTTAAAATATCAAAACAGTTTCGGCGAATTCAGCCTATCTGGTTCAATTAAACGAACCAGTAGTCGCCTTCTTCAGGGCGCACTATGTATTAAAGATATAAACCTAGAACATACTAATGCATGAGTATCGATATATCATTCAGTAGTTCTCGTAGATAAAATCTTTGTGTGATTCATAAGGGCTTGATTGTGGATCTGGAGTCTGTTTTGAAGACGTAGACCCTTGATAAAACACATTAGGACAAACAGAATGAGAAAAAACAAAAAAACTTGGTGGTTAAAAACCGAAAATGAATGAGTGAGCCTCCTAATATTCAATGCCTCATAACCATACGAATAGAGCCTAGGGACATATGTTATATATATATTCACCTAAGTTGGTCCAAGATAGTGGTGCCGCAAAATAATTTTGATTCGATCCGCCACCCGAGCTGGACTGGTGATGCAAATTAATTCACATCTAAAAAGACAAACCAAACAGAAGCTAAAAGAGATATCCCAAGATTAACTCTAACTTCAATGGCCAAAGCACAGTATCCCCTGTCACCGCCAGAAGTAAATCAGAGTTCTGCCTCTTCCAATTACTAACCTTAAAATGATTTGAACTCTTGATCGAAGCCATAAGGGACCCAGTTCTGGAAAAAAGAATCAGGAATGTTCCCACTGGGCTGTCCGGAATATTCCAAAATCGGTGTAAGCTCAAGCCAGGAGAAGAGGCCAACGGTTTCGGGACCGTAGAGGAAATAGCCGTGGGTGCAAACCCTAAAGGAAAGATATAAGACCAGTTTGCGTTTTGGTGGTTGCAAAAAGAGCTTTAAAGGCAGCGTTTGTAAGAAGCCTGAAAGGATAAAAGACGAGCTGCATCGAAGTTCAGTATAGTACGACCCGATGGGTAAACTTCAATCTTTGCCTATCCTTGACCTAAAACTGGACGTAGCTCTTACAGGTCTATATAAAAGATGAATTGCTCACCCGGAGTACGCCTTTACTCTCGCCTCTGTAGACGGCCGCTGGAATCTCGCGCCGTCCAATATGGTGCCCGCGACTGTGTTTATAAACGCGCGCGATGCTAGAAAAAGAAGTAGGACTGTGTGCGTAACCCAAATCCCGGAAAGATAGAAAAAGGACTAAGTATAGGCACACGTAATGCTGGGACTAGTAACAGAGAAAAGACTGCATGAGGGCCCCTAGTACACGGCGAAACTAAAACTAAAAAAGGACTGTAAACAGCCTCGCAGCAAGAGTAGGGCTCTAATGGGAATTATTTAGTCCATTATATTTTGTATTGGCATATTTTAAGGTATACAGTGGAGCCATTCATCTTGGCGATTTAAACCTGTCTCGTAGCTATTGGTATGATACATCCACCATTGTTCTCTTTGAGACAGGCGAGCTGCTATATTATTGGCATCAGTGCCATAGACTTTTTCCAAAACACACCATTTCAAACTAGTCAGATCGTGATTATTATCGACAAAGTGTGACACTAGCGGAGCTGATGCGATTTTATTGCGAATTTTTGACTTATGTTCACCAATTCTGATTTTGATGGGCCTAGATGTTCTGCCGATGTACGTAAGAGCGCAAGGGCAGATAATGACATAAATCACATTTTTGGTATTACAAGTGGTGTGATGGTGGAGATTCCAATTTTTGCCATTAATCCCTACAACGGTACCGGTAATTGTGGAAGTGCATTGATTGCAAAAACCACATGGGAAATGGCCTTGAATAGGTTTACCGCCCCAAAGGCCTGGCACCGTATTTGATTTGGGTCCAGTGCTCGACCTGTCGGCTTTAGTGAGCCAACTTTTGAGGTTCTTGCCTCTCTTAAATGCAAAAATGGGTTTTGCAAGTCCTGGATTATTTAATTGGAGAAGGTGCCAATGTTTCATAATACTTTGTTTGATCTTGTGATGAAAGGTATTAAAAGTCATGGCGCAGACTAGCCGTTCCTTAGTGATGTCTTCCCGACAGTGTTTCTCAAGGAGGATATCTCGGTGTTGAGATCTGGCTCTTTTTCGTGCTTGACGAAGTAAATATTTTGGCTAGCCGCGTTGGTGCAGTCTATCTTCGATAATATTAGCCTGGATCTTATAGTCTTCCACTTTAGTACAATTTCGTCTAGCCCTGAGGAATTGACTATATGGGATACTCTTGCGTAATGATTCCGGGTGGAAGCTGTCGAATCTTAAAATAGTATTCCGATCGGTTTCTTTTCTATACAGATCAACAGCAATAAAACCCTCTAGGTTCTTGACTAGCAAGTCCAAGAATGGTAAAGATGTACTGTTGGCTGACATAGTGAATTTGAGGTTCGTGTCCATCGTATTGAGCCATGGAAGAAATAAAAGATGATCTGCTTTTGTTTTGTCCCAGATTATAATAATGTCATCAATATAGCGTTTATACAGTTTGATGGCATCTCTATAGGGGTTAGTCTTTCCTTTAGGGTTTGCACCCACGGCTATTTCCTCTACGGTCCCGAAACCGTTGGCCTCTTCTCCTGGCTTGAGCTTACACCGATTTTGGAATATTCCGGACAGCCCAGTGGGAACATTCCTGATTCTTTTTTCCAGAACTGGGTCCCTTATGGCTTCGATCAAGAGTTCAAATCATTTTAAGGTTAGTAATTGGAAGAGGCAGAACTCTGATTTACTTCTGGCGGTGACAGGGGATACTGTGCTTTGGCCATTGAAGTTAGAGTTAATCTTGGGATATCTCTTTTAGCTTCTGTTTGGTTTGTCTTTTTAGATGTGAATTAATTTGCATCACCAGTCCAGCTCGGGTGGCGGATCGAATCAAAATTATTTTGCGGCACCACTATCTTGGACCAACTTAGGTGAATATATATATAACATATGTCCCTAGGCTCTATTCGTATGGTTATGAGGCATTGAATATTAGGAGGCTCACTCATTCATTTTCGGTTTTTAACCACCAAGTTTTTTTGTTTTTTCTCATTCTGTTTGTCCTAATGTGTTTTATCAAGGGTCTACGTCTTCAAAACAGACTCCAGATCCACAATCAAGCCCTTATGAATCACACAAAGATTTTATCTACGAGAACTACTGAATGATATATCGATACTCATGCATTAGTATGTTCTAGGTTTATATCTTTAATACATAGTGCGCCCTGAAGAAGGCGACTACTGGTTCGTTTAATTGAACCAGATAGGCTGAATTCGCCGAAACTGTTTTGATATTTTAAGATCATCTATGCACAGTATGTACAGTAGGCACTTAGCACTTTTTCTGCATCCAGCACTTTATTTCTTGGTTAGCATTCGTTTGCAACCAGCACTCAATTATTAATTGGGTTTACAGCAATTCTATCTTTTGAATGCAACTTATAAATGAGACAGTGATGTTTTTACCTCGATCAATACAAGGTTATGAATTGTGGTAGTTTGGCACTTAGCACTTTTTTTGCATCCAGTACTTTATTTCCTGGTTAGCATTCGTTTGCAATCAGCACTCAATTATTAATTGGGTTTATAGCAATTCTATCCTTTGAATGCAACTTATAAATGAGACAGTGATGTTTTTACCTCGATCAATACAAGGTTATGAACTGTGGTAGTTTAATTGTGTCTGAATATTTCGAGGCATGAGATTTGACAACAATTTTATACATAAATTAATTCTTCCTTTTCATTGATGTTTAGATGTTTATATATCATGCGATTTTACTATGATAATAAATTAAAAATTAAAATGTGAATATTTATGTCTGAGCTTCCTCCTCTTCTTTGCCTCTAGTTTTTACAATTGAGTACTCTGACTAATATAGTACTTTTCCATGTGAACTTCTTTCCCCTTCCGGGGTTTCCTCGTGTTATATTGATGCTTCTGTCGCCAGAGTTCTATGGATGTCACAGGTGACATCCACGCTCTCTTAGGAATTGATGCCTCTATCCCCAGAGTTCTAGAGATGTCACAGGTGACATCCATACTTTCTTAGGCATTGATGCTGCTGTCCCCAGAGTTCTATGGATGTCAGGGGTGACATCCACGCTCTCTTAGGAATTGATATGTCTATCCCCAGAGTTCTAGAAATGTCACGTATGACATCCACGCTCTCTTAGGAATTGATGTCTCTATCTCCAGAGTTCTAGAGATGTCACAGGTGACATCCACACTCTCTTAGGAATTGATACGTCTATTCCCAGAGTTCTAGGTATCTCACGTGTGACATCCACACTCTCTTAGGAATTGATGCCTTTATCCCTAGAGTTCTAGAGATGTCACAGGTGACTGTTAGGAAAGATTTAATAATTGTGGGTAATTTTCCTTCCATGTGGCAACCCCTAAACTTTTTGCTGTTGTTTTCACCATGATCTAGACTTTGCCAGAGAAGTGCAGCCTTCTGCCGCACTACTCTGGGCTTTCGCTCCATTCTTACGGGGAAACTGACATGCCCTTAAGACAGTCAGTACCGGGAAACGCTGTTTTCCGTAGTTTCTTTATCATGTTGCAGCTTTCGTGCAACATGACACAAGAGGGCACTGTAAGCTAAGTTACTGCTCTCTTGGGTCTCTAGCCTTCTACAGGCCCTAGATACTCTTTTTGGATTGTAAATGATTGGTGCAAGTGAATCACAGACGGGAATGGTGGCAGCGATCGTTTCTTGTGTTTTGAGCTCCTTGTGGCGTTTTAAGCGTGTTTCTCGCGTTTAGCCCAAAATGGTGGCCTGGCTCCCAAAATGGCCAGACCACGAGGCTCCTTTGTCCTGTCCGCTGACCATCTTGCTCCCTTCACCTTCCCCAGGTCGAGCCGACCCAGGGCCTTCCTTATTTGGGCATGTACTTTCCCGCGAAACACGGATGCTTTCGCGGGCTTCTACAGGCCTTGCGTGTGCCTCCAGGATGTGGGCTGGGATGTCTGGTCCCAATACACATCCTGGGTGCCAGAGAGTCTAGGGTGGTGTGAATGCCTGGGACCACCGTGGTCCGTGATAGGTCCACGTATGGTGTGAGTGTTGATGAGCGGATCTCCCATTGGGTCCCCTCCGTTTTGGCGCGAAGGGAACCGTGGATAAGAGGGGGCTGGAAACGCCACTACCATGTCGATCTCCTGAGTTCTCACGAACGAAAGAATACAGGAGCCAAGTATCCTGCAACCACGAGGCTGAACCGAGGAATCGCTGGTGACCCGCTGAAGGACTGCTCCTCTGAACTGCTGTCGCCTTGTGAAACCCTTTTTACCTCTGATCGAACCAGAAGGCCTGTACTGGTACTTCGACCCTTGGAATAGCGGGAACAGCTATTCTCGGCATCTTCACCATCTCCTGCATGTAAGCCTTCGGAAGTGTCTCTGGGCCATCCAGCAGACTGACCAGCCTACCCAGGAGTCTTGCTCTGTAACCGCCGCCAGGTTGTGTTGTATTTCTAGTCCTTGTCACTCTCACACGATTCGTACACTTGGCGTTCCCAGGCCTGAAGTGAGTAGTGTACATTTGGCTGAGATACACACTGCCGCTCCGTTGCCCTGCTGTGGTAACAAACTGTGCGGGTTCACTTCATTTGGGACATCTTTAACTCAACTCTGCTGCTCCAGAATCTACATGACGACGAGACGTCCCCTGCTCTCCTGAACCTGCCAGCACTGAAACTGACGCGGAGAAGCCTGGGTCTGCTTGCATCGCGGACCGGTGAGTAGCATAGCTAGGAACTGGTCGCCCTCCTGCAGGAGCCCATAGCTTTTCCCCGCTGTGTCAAAACAGCACGCCTTTCCGTACTCGCGCTCTGCATCTGCCCACAGTGGAGGCTGCGCTTGAGTCGCGGAACTCTGTTCTTCATTTGTGCACCAAACTGAACTGCCTGATTCCCTCGAAGAGACTCCCCTTTTTGCCCGTTGGCACCAGCGTGAGCAGGTACTTTTGAGCACAAGGCTCCACTCTTCGTAGTGCTTGGACTTCCTTTTAGTTAGGTGCCTCTGAAGGCAGACTGGGTCTAATCATTATTTGCACTGCCTGTTTTCCTCCCCTTCTAGGTTATCTACACATTATGTGCATCTAACGCTTTAGACTCGCTTGTATTTGTATATATATTGTATTGGTTTGGTATGTGTTGGTTTACTAGAGTTGTATTCTGATTTCTCGCTACGGTCATTGTTTGAAAGGCCTTGGAATAAATGTGTATATATTTTTAATATAACACCTGTTTGGAGTAGTTTGTAAGTGTCCTTGCTTTGTGTGCTCATTGCAGGCTTTCAGTCACCCTCACCCCTCTTGAGACCTAGTCTTGACCGCTGCGATCGCTACCCTGATTGGTCTGGCTTGTCCAGGGGTTACCCTGTTCCAAGTAATTAGGTTGGCTTCTGAACTTCTGCGCCGTCAGGACAGAGGTCAGAAATCCGTCTTAACAGTGACATCCACGCTCTCTTAGGAACTGATGCCTCTATCTACTAAGTTCTAGAGATGTCACAGGTGACATCCACACTCTCTTAGGAATTGATACATCTATCCCCAGAGTTCTAGGTATCTCACGTGTGGCATCCACGCTCAATTAGGAATTTTGCCGCTATCCCCAGAGTTCTAGAGATGTCACAGGTGACATCCACGCTCTCTTAGGAATTGATACGTCTATCCCCAAAGTTCTAGGTATCTCACGTATGACATCCACACTCTCTTAGAAATTGATGCCTCTATCCCCAGTGTTCTAGGTATCTCACATGTGACATCCACACTCTCTTAGGAATTGATGCCTCTATCTGCAGAGTTCTAGAGATGTCACAGGTGACATCCACGCTCTCTTAGGAATTGAAACCTCTATCCCCAGAGTTCTAGGTATCACAAATGTGACATCAGCGCTCAATTAAGAATTGGTGTCGCTATCTCCAGAGTTCTAAAGATGTCACAGGTCACATCCATGCTCTCTTAGGAATTGATATGTCTCTCCCCAGAGTTCTCGGTATCTCACATGTGACATCTACGCTCAATTAGGAATTGATGCCACTATCCCCAGAGTTCTAGGTGTCTCATGTGTGACATCCATACTCTCTTAGGAATTGTTTCCTCTATCCCCAGAGTTCTAGGGATATCACAGGTGACATCCACATTCGCTTAGGAATTGTTATGTCTATCCCCAGAGTTCTAGAGATGTCACAGGTGACATCCACACTCTCTTAGGAATTGATATCTCTATCCCCAGAGAGCTAGGGATATCACAGGTGACATCCATACTCTCTTAGGCATTGATGCTTCTGTCCCCAGAGTTCTATGGATGTCACATGTGACATCCATGTTCTCTTAGGAATTGATGCCTCTATCCCCAGAGTTCTAGAGATGTCACAGGTGACATCCTTACTTTCTTAGGCATTGATGCTGCTGTCTCCAGAGTTCTAGGGATGTCAGGGGTGACATCCACGCTCTCTTCGGAATTGATATTTCTATCCCCAGAGTTCTAGAGATGTCACATAAGACATCCACGCTCTCTTAGGCATTGATGCCTCTATCCCCAGAGTACTAGATAAATCACAGGTGACATCCATACTCTCTTAGGCATTGATGCTTCTGTCCCCAGAGTTCTATGGATGTCAGGGGTGACATCCACGCTCTCTTAGGAATTGATGCCTCTATCTCCAGAGTTCTAGAGATGTCACAGGTGACACCCACGCTCTCTTAGGAATTGATTCTGCTATCTCCAGAGTTCTAGAGATGTCACAGGTGACATCCACGCTCTCTTAGGAATTGATACATCTATCCCCAGAGTTCTAGGTATCTGACGTGTGATATCCACACTCCCTTAGGCATTGATGCTTCTGTCCCCAGAGTTCTATGGATGTCACAGGTGACGTCCGCGCTCTCTTAGGAATTGATGCCTCTATCCCCAGAGTTCTAGAGCTGTCACAGGTGACATCCATACTCTATTAGGCATTGCTGCTTCTGTCCCCAGAGTTCTATGGATGTCAGGGGTGACATCCACGCTCTCTTAGGAATTGATATGTCTATCCCCAGAGTTCTAGAGATGTCACGGGTGACATCCACACTCTCTTAGGCATTGATGTCTCTATCCCCAGAGTGCTAGGGATATTACAGGTGACATCCATGCTCTCTTAGGCATTGATGCTTCTGTCCCCAGAGTTCTATGGATGTCACAGGTGACATCCACGCTCTCTTAGGAATTGATGCCTCTATCCCCAGAGTTCTAGAGATGTCACTGGTGACATCCATACTCTCTTAGGCATTGCTGCTTCTGTCCCCAGAGTTCTATGGATGTCAGGGGTGACATCCACGCTCTCTTAGGAATTGATATGTCTATCCCCAGAGTTCTAGAAATGTCACGTATGACATCCACGCTCTCTTAGGAATTGATGTCTCTATCTCCAGAGTTCTAGAGATGTCACAGGTGACATCCACACTCTCTTAGGAATTGATACGTCTATCCCCAGAGTTCTAGGTATCTCACGTGTGACATCCACACTCTCTTAGGAATTGATGCCTTTATCCCTAGAGTTCTAGAGATGTCACAGGTGACTGTTAGGAAAGATTTAATAATTGTGGGTAATTTTCCTTCCATGTGGCAACCCCTAAACTTTTTGCTGTTGTTTTCACCATGATCTAGACTTTGCCAGAGAAGTGCAGCCTTCTGCCGCACTACTCTGGGCTTTCGCTCCATTCTTACGGGGAAACTGACATGCCCTTAAGACAGTCAGTACCGGGAAACGCTGTTTTCCGTAGTTTCTTTATCATGTTGCAGCTTTCGTGCAACATGACACAAGAGGGCACTGTAAGCTAAGTTACTGCTCTCTTGGGTCTCTAGCCTTCTACAGGCCCTAGATACTCTTTTTGGATTGTAACTGATTGGTGCAAGTGAATCACAAACGGGAATGGTGGCAGCGATCGTTTCTTGTGTTTTGAGCTCCTTGTGGCGTTTTAAGCGTGTTTCTCGCGTTTAGCCCAAAATGGTGGCCTGGCTCCCAAAATGGCCAGACCACGAGGCTCCTTTGTCCTGTCCGCTGACCATCTTGCTCCCTTCACCTTCCCCAGGTCGAGCCGACCCAGGGCCTTCCTTATTTGGGCATGTACTTTCCCGCGAAACACGGATGCTTTCGCGGGCTTCTACAGGCCTTGCGTGTGCCTCCAGGATGTGGGCTGGGATGTCTGGTCCCAATACACATCCTGGGTGCCAGAGAGTCTAGGGTGGTGTGAATGCCTGGGACCACCGTGGTCCGTGATAGGTCCACGTATGGTGTGAGTGTTGATGAGCGGATCTCCCATTGGGTCCCCTCCGTTTTGGCGCGAAGGGAACCGTGGATAAGAGGGGGCTGGAAACGCCACTACCATGTCGATCTCCTGAGTTCTCACGAACGAAAGAATACAGGAGCCAAGTATCCTGCAACCACGAGGCTGAACCGAGGAATCGCTGGTGACCCGCTGAAGGACTGCTCCTCTGAACTGCTGTCGCCTTGTTAAACCCTTTTTACCTCTGATCGAACCAGAAGGCCCCTACTGGTACTTCGACCCTTGGAATAGCGGGAACAGCTATTCTCGGCATCTTCACCATCTCCTGCACGTAAGCCTTCGGAAGTGTCTCTGGGCCATCCAGCAGACTGACCAGCCTACCCAGGAGTCTTGGTCTGTAACCGCCGCCAGGTTGTGTTGTATTTCTAGTCCTTGTCACTCTCACACGATTCGTACCCTTGGCGTTCCCAGGCCTGAAGTGAGTAGTGTACATTTGGCTGAGATACACACTGCCGCTCCGTTGCCCTGCTGTGGTAACAAACTGTGCGGGTTCACTTCATTTGGGACATCTTTAACTCAACTCTGCTGCTCCAGAATCTACATGACGACGAGACGTCCCCTGCTCTCCTGAACCTGCCAGCACTGAAACTGACGCGGAGAAGCCTGGGTCTGCTTGCATCGCGGACCGGTGAGTAGCATAGCTAGGAACTGGTCGCCCTCCTGCAGGAGCCCATAGCTTTTCCCCGCTGTGTCAAAACAGCACGCCTTTCCGTACTCGCGCTCTGCATCTGCCCACAGTGGAGGCTGCGCTTGAGTCGCGGAACTCTGTTCTTCATTTGTGCACCAAACTGAACTGCCTGATTCCCTCGAAGAGACTCCCCTTTTTGCCCGTTGGCACCAGCGTGAGCAGGTAGTTTTGAGCACAAGGCTCCACTCTTCGTAGTGCTTGGACTTCCTTTTAGTTAGGTGCCTCTGAAGGCAGACTGGGTCTAATCATTATTTCGCACTGCCTGTTTTCCTCCCCTTCTAGGTTATCTACACATTATGTGCATCTAACGCTTTAGACTCGCTTGTATTTGTATATATATTGTATTGGTTTGGTATGTGTTGGTTTACTAGAGTTGTATTCTGATTTCTCGCTACGGTCATTGTTTGAAAGGCCTTGGAATAAATGTGTATATATTTTTAATATAACACCTGTTTGGAGTAGTTTGTAAGTGTCCTTGCTTTGTGTGCTCATTGCGGGCTTTCAGTCACCCTCACCCCTCTTGAGACCTAGTCTTGACCGCTGCGATCGCTACCCTGATTGGTCTGGCTTGTCCAGGGGTTACCCTGTTCCAAGTAATTAGGTTGGCTTCTGAACTTCTGCGCCGTCAGGACAGAGGTCAGAAATCCGTCTTAACAGTGACATCCACGCTCTCTTAGGAACTGATGCCTCTATCTACTAAGTTCTAGAGATGTCACAGGTGACATCCACACTCTCTTAGGAATTGATACATCTATCCCCAGAGTTCTAGGTATCTCACGTGTGGCATCCACGCTCAATTAGGAATTTTGCCGCTATCCCCAGAGTTCTAGAGATGTCACAGGTGACATCCACGCTCTCTTAGGAATTGATACGTCTATCCCCAAAGTTCTAGGTATCTCACGTATGACATCCACACTCTCTTAGAAATTGATGCCTCTATCCCCAGTGTTCTAGGTATCTCACATGTGACATCCACACTCTCTTAGGAATTGATGCCTCTATCTGCAGAGTTCTAGAGATGTCACAGGTGACATCCACGCTCTCTTAGGAATTGAAACCTCTATCCCCAGAGTTCTAGGTATCACAAATGTGACATCAGCGCTCAATTAAGAATTGGTGTCGCTATCTCCAGAGTTCTAAAGATGTCACAGGTCACATCCATGCTCTCTTAGGAATTGATATGTCTCTCCCCAGAGTTCTAGGTATCTCACATGTGACATCTACGCTCAATTAGGAATTGATGCCACTATCCCCAGAGTTCTAGGTATCTCATGTGTGACATCCATACTCTCTTAGGAATTGTTTCCTCTATCCCCAGAGTTCTAGGGATATCACAGGTGACATCCACATTCGCTTAGGAATTGTTATGTCTATCCCCAGAGTTCTAGAGATGTCACGGGTGACATCCACACTCTCTTAGGAATTGATATCTCTATCCCCAGAGAGCTAGGGATATCACAGGTGACATCCATGCTCTCTTAGGCATTGATGCTTCTGTCCCCAGAGTTCTATGGATGTCACATGTGACATCCATGTTCTCTTAGGAATTGATGCCTCTATCCCCAGAGTTCTAGAGATGTCACAGGTGACATCCTTACTTTCTTAGGCATTGATGCTGCTGTCTCCAGAGTTCTATGGATGTCAGGGGTGACATCCACGCTCTCTTCGGAATTGATATGTCTATCCCCAGAGTTCTAGAGATGTCACATAAGACATCCACGCTCTCTTAGGCATTGATGCCTCTATCCCCAGAGTACTAGATAAATCACAGGTGACATCCATACTCTCTTAGGCATTGATGCTTCTGTCCCCAGAGTTCTATGGATGTCAGGGGTGACATCCACGCTCTCTTAGGAATTGATGCCTCTATCTCCAGAGTTCTAGAGATGTCACAGGTGACACCCACGCTCTCTTAGGAATTGATTCTGCTATCTCCAGAGTTCTAGAGATGTCACAGGTGACATCCACGCTCTCTTAGGAATTGATACATCTATCCCCAGAGTTCTAGGTATCTGACGTGTGATATCCACACTCCCTTAGGCATTGATGCTTCTGTCCCCAGAGTTCTATGGATGTCACAGGTGACATCCACACTCTCTTAGGCATTGATGCTTCTGTCCCCAGAGTTCTATGGATGTCACAGGTGACATCCACGCTCTCTTAGGAATTGATGCCTCTATCCCCAGAGTTCTAGAGATGTCACTGGTGACATCCATACTCTCTTAGGCATTGCTGCTTCTGTCCCCAGAGTTCTATGGATGTCAGGGGGTGACATCCACGCTCTCTTAGGAATTGATATGTCTATCCCCAGAGTTCTAGAGATGTCACGTATGACATCCACGCTCTCTTAGGAATTGATGTCTCTATCTCCAGAGTTCTATAGATGTCACAGGTGACATCCACACTCTCTTGGGAATTGATACGTCTATCCCCAGAGTTCTAGGTATCTCACGTGTGACATCCACACTCTCTTAGGCATTGATGCTTCTGTCCCCAGAGTTCTATGGATGTCACAGGTGACATCCACGCTCTCTTAGGAATTGATGCCTCTATCCCCAGAGTTCTAGAGATGTCACAGGTGACATCCACACTCTCTTAGGAATTGATGCCTCTATCCCCAGAGTTCTAGAGATGTCACTGGTGACATCCATACTCTCTTAGGCATTGCTGCTTCTGTCCCCAGAGTTCTATGGATGTCAGGGGGTGATATCCACGCTCTCTTAGGAATTGATATGTCTATCCCCAGAGTTCTAGAGATGTCACGTATGACATCCACGCTCTCTTAGGAATTGATGTCTCTATCTCCAGAGTTCTAGAGATGTCAGAGGTGACATCCACACTCTCTTGGGAATTGATACGTCTATCCCCAGAGTTCTAGGTATCTCACGTGTGACATCCACACTCTCTTAGGCATTGATGCTTCTGTCCCCAGAGTTCTATGGATGTCACAGGTGACATCCACACTCTCTTGGGAATTGATACGTCTATCCCCAGAGTTCTAGGTATCTCACGTGTGACATCCACACTCTCTTAGGCATTGATGCTTCTGTCCCCAGAGTTCTATGGATGTCACAGGTGACATCCATGCTCTCTTAGGCATTGATGCTTCTGTCCCCAGAGTTCTATGGATGTCACAGGTGACATCCACGCTCTCTTAGGAATTGATGCCTCTATCCCCAGAGTTCTAGAGATGTCACTGGTGACATCCATACTCTCTTAGGCATTGCTGCTTCTGTCCCCAGAGTTCTATGGATGTCAGGGGGTGACATCCACGCTCTCTTAGGAATTGATATGTCTATCCCCAGAGTTCTAGAGATGTCACGTATGACATCCACGCTCTCTTAGGAATTGATGTCTCTATCTCCAGAGTTCTAGAGATGTCAGAGGTGACATCCACACTCTCTTGGGAATTGATACGTCTATCCCCAGAGTTCTAGGTATCTCACGTGTGACATCCACACTCTCTTAGGCATTGATGCTTCTGTCCCCAGAGTTCTATGGATGTCACAGGTGACATCCACGCTCTCTTAGGAATTGATGCCTCTATCCCCAGAGTTCTAGAGATGTCACAGGTGACATCCATACTCTCTTAGGCATTGCAGCTTTTGTCCCCAGAGTTCTATGGATGTCAGGGGTGACATCCACGCTCTCTTAGGAATTGATATGTCTATCCCCAGAGTTCTAGAGATGTCACGTATGACATCCACGCTCTCTTAGGAATTGATGTCTCTATCTCCAGAGTTCTAGAGATGTCACAGGTGACATCCACACTCTCTTAGGAATTGATACGTCTATCCCCAGAGTTCTAGGTATCTCACGTGTGACATCCACACTCTCTTAGGAATTGATGCCTTTATCCCTAGAGTTCTAGAGATGTCACAGGTGACATCCACACTCTCTTAGGAATTGATGCCTCTATCTACTGAGTTCTAGAGATGTCACAGGTGACATCCACGCTCTCTTAGGAATTGATACGTCTATCCCCAAAGTTCTAGGTATCTCACGTGTGACATCCACACTCTCTTAGAAATGGATGCCTCTATCCCCAGTGTTCTAGGTATCTCACATGTGACATCCACACTCTCTTAGGAATTGATGCCTCTCTCCCCAGAGTTCTAGGTATCACAAATGTGACATCCGTGCTCAATTAAGAATTGGTGTCGCTATCTCCAGAGTTCTAAAGATGTCACAGGTCACATCCATGCTCTCTTAGGAATTGATATGTCTCTCCCCAGAGTTCTAGGTATCTCACATGTGACATCTACGCTCAATTAGGAATTGATGCCACTATCCCCAGAGTTCTAGGTATCTCATGTGTGACATCCATACTCTCTTAGGAATTGATTCCTCTATCCCCAGAGTTCTAGGGATATCACAGGTGACATCCACGTTCGCTTAGGAATTGTTATGTCTATCCCCAGTGTTCTAGAGATGTCACGGGTGACATCCACACTCTCTTAGGAATTGATATCTCTATCCCCAGAGTGCTAGGGATATCACAGGTGACATCCATGTTCTCTTAGGCATTGATGTCTCTATCCCCAGAGTGCTAGGGATATCACAGGTGACATCCATGCTCTCTTAGGCATTGATGCTTCTGTCCCCAGAGTTCTATGGATGTCACATGTGACATCCATGTTCTCTTAGGAATTGATGCCTCTATCCCCAGAGTTCTAGAGATGTCACAGGTGACATCCATACTCTCTTAGGCATTGCTGCTGCTGTCTCCAGAGTTCTATGGATGTCAGGGGTGACATCCACGCTCTCTTCGGAATTGATACGTCTATCCCCAAAGTTCTAGAGATGTCACATAAGACATCCACGCTCTCTTAGGCATTGATGCCTATAGCCCCAGAGTACTAGATAAATCACAGGTGACATCCATGCTCTCTTAGGCATTGATGCTTCTGTCCCCAGAGTTCTATGGATGTCACAGGTGACATCCACGCTCTCTTAGGAATTGATGCCTCTATCTCCAGAGTTCTAGAGATGTCACAGGTGACACCCACGCTCTCTTAGGAATTGATTCTGCTATCTCCAGAGTTCTAGAGATGTCACAGGTGACATCCACGCTCTCTTAGGAATTGATTCATCTATCCCCAGAGTTCTAGGTATCTGACGTGTGATATCCACACTCCCTTAGGAATTGATGTCTCTATCCCCAGAGTTCTAGGTATCTCACGTGTGACATCCATACTCTCTTAGGAATTGATTCCTCTATCCCCAGAGTTCTAGGGATATCACAGGTGACATCCACGTTCTCTTAGGAATTGATATGTCTATCCCCAGAGTTCTAGAGATGTCACGGGTGACATCCACACTCTCTTAGGAATTGATATCTCTATCCCCAGAGTGCTAGGGATATCACAGGTGACATCCATGCTCTCTTAGGCATTGATGCTTCTGTCCCCAGAGTTCTATGGATGTCACAGGTGACATCCACGCTCTCTTAGGAATTGATGCCTCTATCCCCAGAGTTCTAGAGATGTCACAGGTGACATCCATACTCTCTTAGGCATTGCTGCTACTGTCCCCAGAGCTCTATGGATGTCAGGGGTGACATCCACGCTCTCTTAGGAATTGATATGTCTATCCCCAGAGTTCTAGAGATGTCACGTATGACATCCACGCTCTCTTAGGAATGATGTCTCTATCTCCAGAGTTCTAGAGATGTCATAGGTGACATCCACACTCTCTTAGGAATTGATACGTCTATCCCCAGAGTTCTAGGTATCTCACGTGTGACATCCACACTCTCTTAGGCATTGATGCTTCTGTCCCCAGAGTTCTATGGATGTCACAGGTGACATCCACGCTCTCTTAGGAATTGGTGCCTCTATCCCCAGAGTTCTAGAGATGTCACAGGTGACATCCATACTCTCTTAGGCATTGCTGCTTCTGTCCCCAGAGTTCTATGGATGTCAGGGGTGACATCCACGCTCTCTTAGGAATTGATATGTCTATCCCAGAGTTCTAGAGATGTCACGTATGACATCCACGCTCTCTTAGGAATTGATGTCTCTATCTCCAGAGTTCTAGAGATGTCACAGGTGACATCCACACTCTCTTAGGAATTGATACGTCTATCCCCAGAGTTCTAGGTATTTCACGTGTGACATCAACACTCTCTTAGGAATTGATGCCTTTATCCCTAGAGTTCTAGAGATGTCACAGGTGACATCCACGCTCTCTTAGGAATTGATACCTCTATCTAATGAGTTCTAGAGATGTCACAGGTGACATCCACACTCTCTTAGGAATTGATACATCTATTCCCAGAGTTCTAGGTATCTCACGTGTGACATCCACGCTCAATTAGGAATTTTGCCGCTATCCCCAGAGTTCTAGAGATGTCACAGGTGACATCCACGCTCTCTTAGGAATTGATACGTCTATCCCCAAAGTTCTAGGTATCTCACGTGTGACATCCACACTCTCTTAGAAATGGATGCCTCTATCCCCAGTGTTCTAGGTATCTCACATGTGACATCCACACTCTCTTAGGAATTGATGCATCTATCCCTAGAGTTCTAGAGATGTCACAGGTGACATCCACGCTCTCTTAGGAATTGATACCTCTATCTACTGAGTTCTAGAGATGTCACAGGTGACATCCACACTCTCTTAGGAATTGATACATCTATCCCCAGAGTTCTAGGCATCACAAATGTGACATCCGCGCTCAATTAAGAATTGGTGTCACTATCTCCAGAGTTCTAAAGATGTCACAGGTCACATCTATGCTCTCTTACGAATTGATATGTCTCTCCCAGAGTTCTAGGTATCTCACGTGTGACATCCACGCTCAATTAGGAATTTTGCCGCTATCCCCAGAGTTCTAGAGATGTCACAGGTGACATCCACGCTCTCTTAGGAATTGATACATCTATCCCCAGAGTTCTAGGCATCACAAATGTGACATCCGCGCTCAATTAAGAATTGGTGTCACTATCTCCAGAGTTCTAAAGATGTCACAGGTCACATCTATGCTCTCTTACGAATTGATATGTCTCTCCCCAGAGTTCTAGGTATCTCACATGTGACATCTACGCTCAATTAGGAATTGATGCCACTATCCCCAGAGTTCTAGGTATCTCATGTGTGACATCCATACTCTCTTAGGAATTGATTCCTCTATCCCCAGAGTTCTAGGTATATCACAGGTGACATCCACGTTCAGTTAGGAATTGTTATGTCTATCCCCAGAGTTCTAGAGATGTCACGGGTGACATCCACACTCTCTTAGGAATTGATATCTCTATCCCCAGAGTGCTAGGGATATCACAGGTGACATCCATGCTCTCTTAGGCATTGATGCTTCTGTCCCCAGAGTTCTGGAGATGTCACAGGTGATATCCACAGTCTCTTAGGAATAGATGCCTCGATCCCCAGAGTTCTAGAGATGTCACGGGTGACAACCATGCTCTCTTAGGATGTGCTGCCTCTATCCCCAGAATTCTAGGCAGGTCACAGGTAACATCCACGCTCTCATAGGAATTGATCCTTCAATCACCAGAGTTCTAGGGATGTTCCAGGGGACATCTGCGCTCTTGTAGGAATTTAACTTTCTACCCCCAGAGTTCCAGAGATGTCACAGGTGACATCCTTGCTCTCTTAGGAATTTATACCTCTCTCCCCAGAGTTCTAGGAATGTCGCGGATTACATGTCCACACAGTACTGACCTTTGAGCACCCTCGTCATCTTTGCATTCTGGCACTTGTGTCCCCTAATTTCATAATGAGAAATGTTGAGCTACATGTACCAGAATGCAAAGGGTTGCGAGCTGAAAAGTCAGAAATCCAAGAACCATTGCTTCAAACCAGTCATCTGCATCCACTGCAGCTTCTTTCTACACGGCAGTCCTCAAATTGTGAAAGGCCCTTATTGCATGGGATAACAATCCACTGTCAATGTCATTTGGGGGTATGTACGTACCACAAGACAGTCCAATTTTCTTGCAGACGCCCCCTTCCATAACTGTGAGCAAGTCCATAACATATCGATTCTGGAGGGTCATGAGCGCAATGGCTCTCAACTCACTCTTTGTTGAATTAAGGCCCTGCTCTGTCTGGTTTGACATCTGAAGTATCTCCTATCTAGTTATCTGCAGCCATTTTCCATTGGCTGCAGTCGGGATACCTGGCACCAGAAGGGAGGCAAGAAACATTTCTGTCTTGGTAAACAACACTATTGGTCCAGAATCACCTCTGGCGACGACCTCTTAGTGAGCAACAAACTCACTTAACGGTTGGCAGCTTAGTCGGTTCTGGGTGTGATGCTGGAAATGCATCGGAGGGACAGGGCCTCCGTATCCTTTTCCTTTACTGCTTTTTATCATGTGTTCTGTCGTGTTTTCCGCGCAGGAGTTTATTTGGGACTCCTGGCGGTGCAGCTCTCTTTCTTTTGGTTTGGTGAACGGACCCGTGGGATTCCCTTATGGCACCCACGGGTGGGGGTACAACCCTGTGCCCCTAGTGTATGTTTTTGGGCACCTGTGGGTGGCCCGCAGAGCAGGGTATGGGCTGGTGGCAGGTCCATGCTGAATTTGACAGGTGCGCGGTGTATCCTCCATTTTGGGATACCCCGGCCCTGCCATTGCGATCAGTTGATTCCTGATGAAAAACAAGATGGCCCCTGTGGCCTCTTGCTTTCTATTACCCATTACCTTGTTTTCCCAAAGTCCAGGGAAGCCCTGACTCTGTCCCTTCCCCCTGACTGGCTGTTGGAGGGAAGTGCCATATATGGTGTTGTTGTGAAGGCCCGGCCAGACTAGCTGGAGCCTTCCCGGTGATGTATGTTGTGGGTACCTCCTGTGGGTGGGACCTGGGTGAATAGAGTGTGTGACGAATATGAATTCTGTGTTGTGGGTGTCTAGTATCTGGTGGTTGACTCAATGACTGAGACAACCCTGCCCGAAACCGGTATGAATGTAGCTTGGAGTGTTGAATGGCTTGGTGCTTGTCCCAATACACATAACTTGTTGTGAGTGTCTGGAGAGAAGTGAATGGCCTGAATACCTTGTGTGCCTGATTGGCTGCCTGCCTGCATGAATGCCGTAATCGTGATTGGATGCTTGAGTGTGACCCAGCGGAATTAATGGGAGATCAACAGTATATCTGGGGACCTCTCACTGCTAGGAGTCGTGTTCAGAATCTGAAGTCCACTACGACGAGTAACTGGATTAACTGACGTTTGACCTTGAAGCCCTGCTGCACGAGAAGAATTGCTGTTGCTCTCCTTCACAATCTGAAAGCTGCTGTGCCTCCAAGGACTGACCCAGAGAGGACCTGGTAAGGCGCCCTCTTCCCGAGCTACGAGGGACCATCGTGCACATCTGATCTTTGCCAACACTCCCTGGTAGACAGACCTTCGACAGGCTGCCGACCCGATACGGGGACGGCTGCGGAACTCCAAGGAGAAGCACTCGGACTATTGTCCGCCACTGTCGACGACCGCCGTCGCCGACCGGAGCCGCCGTGCTCCCGTTTGCCTAAGAACTTCCATTGATCATCGGACGCTCTCGTCTGCATCGTCATCCGCTTGTCTCCCGCTGGAGAAGGCCCGACCGTTGACGCGCTGAGGAGTATCCACCGCTGGGTTTCCCGCCACCTAAAGACCACAGAGACGCCAACGACTCGACGCCCATGCTGGGCCACAGTTCTTCATCATCTCTTTGCGGTCCAGAACTATCGTCACCGAGGTGCCCCGCACGCCTCTTCCTTGCAGGACGCCGACGCTCTGTCGTCGACGAGCAACGCTAGGAACGAAGCTGTCACTTCCCTGCCGTAGTTCACCCTGTTCACCGTCAGACGTTCGACGACCCGTGACTTCCGCCTAAAAGGGAGGGCACTCAGGAAGGGCCGTCGATTCCCCGACACCGAACGCCAAGTTCCCCGACACCTCTCGACAATCCGTGGCTCCCGCCTGAAAGGGAGGCACTCAAGAAGGATCAGTCGGTGCATCGTCGGAGAACTCCATCAGGTACATTGGGGGGGTAAAAACCTTAATAGGAAGAAGTAAGACTATCGGACAATATATGGACTGGGCTTGTGCTATATATCTTTATTTACAGGTTGCCCAGGTGGGGGGATCTCCACACAGAACTGTGCCTAGTGGTAGGGGCGGCTTCCAAGCATTCTCTGATCAAGGCGAGGGGCCCCCTCAAGGGATGTCCAAAGAGCAACTCAAAGGGGCTGAAACCAACACCCTCTTGAGGTACCTCTCGGTAAGCAAACAGCAGGCATGGCAGGAGGAGATCCCATTTCCTCCTTAGGGGCTCTTCCAAAGCACCTAGCATGCCCTTGAGAGTTTTATTAAATCTCTCAACCAGACCATTGGTCTGGGGGTGGTAAGAAGTAGAGAACTTGTAGGTTACCCAGCATTCTTTCCACATGGTTTTCATGTAACTAGACATGAAGTTGGATCCTCGGTCTCTTTGGTTTAGCTCTGCCTGTCCTCCCTGCAGCCTGATCCAGTCTGCTCAGGAAGCAATAGATGCTGCTTCTTCCTGCCAGAGCTAGTCAGGAGTCATGTCCAGCTCTTTGGTTTAGCTCTGCCTGCCGTCCCTGGAGCCTGATCCAGTCTGCTCAGGAAGCAATAGCTGCTGCTTCTTCCTGCCAGAGCTAGTCAGGAGTCATGTGCATCTCTTTGGCTTAGCTCTGCCTGCCGTCCCTGCAGCCTGATCCAGTCTGCTCAGGAAGCAATAGCTGCTGCTTCTTCCTACCAGAGCTAGTCAGGAGTCATGTCCATCTCTTTGGCTTAGCTCTGCCTGCCATCCCTGCAGCCTGATCCAGTCTGCTCGGAAGCAAAAGCTGCTGCTTCTTCCTGCCAGAGCTAGTCAGCAGTCATGTCCAGGTCTTTGGTTTAGCTCTGCCTGCCATCCCTGCAACCTGATCCAGTCTGCTCAGGAAGCAATAGCTGCTGCTTCTTCCTGCCAGAGCTAGTCAGGAGTCATGTCCAGGTCTTTGGTTTAGCTCTGCCTGCCATCCCTGCAACCTGATCCAGTCTGCTCAGGAAGCAATAGATGCTGCTTCTTCCTGCCAGAGCTAGTCAGGAGTCATGTCCAGCTCTTTGTTTTAGCTCTGCCTGCCTCCCTGCAGCCTGATCCAGTCTGCTCAGGAAGCAATAGCTGCTGCTTCTTCCTGCCAGAGCTAGTCAGGAGACATGTCCAGCTCTTTGGTTTAGCTCTGCCTGCCGTCCCTGCAGCCTGATGCAGTCTGCTCAGGAAGCAATAGCGGCTGCTTCTTCCTGCCAGAGCTAGTCAGGAGACATGTCCAGCTCTTTGGTTTAGCTCTGCCTGCCGTCCCTGCAGCCTGATCCAGTCTGCTCAGGAAGCAATAGCTGCTGCTTCTTCCTGCCAGAGCGAGTCAGGAGTCATGTCCAGCTCTTTGGCTTAGCTCTGCCTGCCGTCCCTGCAGCCTGATCCAGTCTGCTCAGGAAGAAATAGCTGCTGCTTCTTCCTGCCAGAGCGAGTCAGGAGTCATGTCCAGCTCTTTGGCTTAGCTCTGCCTGCCGTCCCTGCAGCCTGATCCAGTCTGCTCAGGAAGAAATAGCTGCTGCTTCTTCCTGCCAGAGCTAGTCAGGAGTCATGTCCAGCTCTTTGGCTTTGCTCTGCCTGCCGTCCCTGCAGCCTGATCCAGTCTGCTCAGGAAGCAATAGCTGCTGCTTCCTCCTGCCAGAGCTAGTCAGGAGTCATGTCCAGCTCTTTGGCTCAGCTCTGCCTGCCGTCCCTGCAGCCTGATCCAGTCTGCTCAGGAAGCAATAGCTGCTGCTTCCTCCTGCCAGAGCTAGTCAGGAGTCATGTCCAGCTCTTTGGCTCAGCTCTGCCTGCCGTCCCTGCAGCCTGATCCAGTCTGCTCAGGAAGCAATAGCTGCTGCTTCCTCCTACCAGAGCTAGTCAGGAGTCATGTCCAGCTCTTTGGCTCAGCTCTGCCTGCCGTCCCTGCAGCCTGATCCAGTCTGCTCAGGAAGCAATAGCTGCTGCTTCTTCCTGCCAGAGCTAGTCAGGAGTCATGTCCAGCTCTTTGGCTTAGCTCTGCCTGCCATCCCTGCAGCCTGATGCAATCTGCACAGGAAGCTCTTCGTTACCATTCTTCTTTGGAGCTTTCTGCTATGCCATCCCTGTCATCCCTACAGCCTGATGCAATCTGCTCAGGAAGCTCTTCATTACCACTCCTCTAGGGAGCTTTCTGCTATGCCATCCCTGCCATCCCTGCAGCCTGATGCAATCTGCTCAGGAAGCTCTTCATTACCACTCCTCTAGGGAGCTTTCTGCTGTGCCGTCCCTGCCATCCCTGCAGCCTGATGCAATCTGCGCAGGAAGCACTTTGTTACCATTCTTCTTTGGAGCTTTCTGCTATGCCATCCCTGCCGTCCCTGCAGCCTGATGCAATCTGCTCAGGAAGCTCTTCATTACCACTCCTCTAGGGAGCTTTCTGCTATGCCATCCCTGTCATCCCTACAGCCTGATGCAATCTGCTCAGGAAGCTCTTCATTACCACTCCTCTAGGGAGCTTTCTGCTGTGCCATCCCTGCCATCCCTGCAGCCTGAGCCAATCTGCACAGGAAGCTCTTCATTACCACTCCTCTAGGGAGCTTTCTGCTATGCCATCCCTGCCATCTCTGCAGCCTGATGCAATCTGCTTAAAGCTCTTCATTACCTCTCCTCTAGGGAGCGTTCTGCTATGCCATCCCTGCCATCTCTGCAGCCTGATGCAATCTGCTCAGGAAGCTCTTCGTTACCACTCCTCTAGGGAGCTTTCGGCTATGCCATCCCTGCGATCCCCGTAGCCTGATGCAATCTGCTCAGGAAGCTCTTCGTTACCACTCCTCTAGGGAGCTTTCTGCTGTGCCATTCCTGCCATCCCTGCAGCCTGATGCAATCTGCTCAGGAAGCTCTTCAATACCACTCCTCTAGGGAGCTTTCGGCTATGCCATCCCTGCCGTCCCTGCAGCCTGATGCAATCTGCTCAGGAAGCTCTTCGATACCGCTCCTCTTTGGAGCTTTCTGCTATGCCATCCCTGCCGTCCCTGCAGCCTGATGCAATCTGCTCAGGAAGCTCTTCGTTACCACTCCTCTAGGGAGCTTTCTGCTATGCCATCCCTGCCATCCCTGCAGCCTGATGCAATCTGCGCAGGAAGCTCTTTGTTACCATTCTTCTTTGGAGCTTTCTGCTATGCCATCCCTGTCATCCCTACAGCCTGATGCAATCTGCTCAGGAAGCTCTTCATTACCACTCCTCTAGGGAGCTTTCGGCTATGCCATCCCTGCCATCCCTGCAGCCTGATGCAATCTGCTCAGGAAGCTCTTCATTACCACTCCTCTAGGGAGCTTTCGGCTATGCCATCCCTGCCATCCCTGCAGCCTGATGCAATCTGCTCAGGAAGCTCTTCATTACCACTCCTCTAGGGAGCTTTCGGCTATGCCATCCCTGCCATCCCTGCAGCCTGAGCCAATCTGCACAGGAAGCTCTTCGTTACCACTCCTCTAGGGATCTTTCTGCTATGCCATCCCTGCCGTCCCTGCAGCCTGATGCAATCTGCGCAGGAAGCACTTTGTTTCCATTCTTCTTTGGAGCTTTCTGCTATGCCATCCCTGCGATCCCCGCAGCCTGATGCAATCTGCTCAGGAAGCTCTTCATTACCACTCCTCTAGGGAGCTTTCTGCTATGCCATCCCTGCCATCCCTGCAGCCTGATGCAATCTGCTCAGGAAGCTCTTCATTACCACTCCTCTAGGGAGCTTTCTGCTGTGCCATCCCTGCCATCCCTGCAGCCTGATGCAATCTGCTCAGGAAGCTCTTAATTACCACTCCTCTAGGGAGCTTTCTGCTTTGCCATCCCTGCCGTCCTCGCAGCCTGATGCAATCTGCTCAGGAAGCTCTTCATTACCACTCCTCTAGCGAGCTTTCGGCTATGCCATCCCTGCCATCTCTGCAGCCTGATGCAATCTGCTGCTCAGGAAGCTCTTCGATACCACTCCTCTAGGGAGCTTTCGGCTATGCCATCCCTGCCGTCCCTGCAGCCTGATGCAATCTGCTCAGGAAGCTCTTCGATACCGCTCCTCTTTGGAGCTTTCTGCTATGCCATCCCTGTCATCCCTACAGCCTGATGCAATCTGCTCAGGAAGCTCTTCATTACCACTCCTCTTTGGAGCTTTCTGCTATGCCATCCCTGCAGCCTGATGCAATCTGCTCAGGAAGCTCTTCATTACCACTCCTCTTTGGAGCTTTCTGCTATGCCATCCCTGCCGTCCCTGCAGCCTGATGCAATCTGCTCAGGAAGCTCTTCATTACCACTCCTCTAGGGAGCTTTCGGCTATGCCATCCCTGCTGTCCCTGCATCCTGATGCAATCTGCTCAGGAAGCTCTTCATTACCACTCCTCTAGGGAGCTTTCGGCTATGCCATCCCTGCCGTCCCTGCAGCCTGATGCAATCTGCTGCTCAGGAAGCTCTTCGATACCGCTCCTCTTTGGAGCTTTCTGCTATAGGGTCAAGTCAGGCTCATCTAAACCACAACTATTGTCTACCAGCCAATCCTGACCTGGGAGCAGCAGTATCTATTCTGATTCTTTGATCTTTTCGCTCGAGAGCAGTAGTCTTTCTATATAGATGAATGTGTGTATTTAGTCCAAATGGATAATTCCTGCCAGACAGACTGCCAACCTGAGAAAATAAATGAGCTCATACAAACTACACAGATAACAACTGGCTGTCTGTGTCCTGAATTATATACTAACCCAATGCTTGCAAGATCCTTTTAATCACCTGTTGCAAGTGAGCAATTGCCGGCCTCTAAGACCTCTCCCCTGGCTGGTATAAGTGAATCTTGGAACCTAGTCATTTTCTGCTAGAAATCTGATAATTAAGCCACAAATGCCAAGGCACTTGGCAAAGATCACAAGGGTCTTTGTTACGGATCATTTTATTATCACTAATGTTGAGAAACTTGTGGGAAAGAATCAAGAGAGGCTTCACACAATAAAGTATTGGCATGGCTCCGTCAAAGGACTGGACCAGGAGTGGTTAGAAACTCTGATTGAAGATGTTTCGTAGACTGGAGATAGACAATTGGTGCACCCAGAAAAATAGGGATTGTGTAATAGTAGGATGTGGGGCCAGTTATTTGCCATATTTCCTAAAGGCTCTTCGAATTTAAAACTTAAAGGGGACATGGTTTTTTGCCATTTTAAGTGATTTAAAAATGTCCTTGCTAGTATGAAGAACTCTGCTGTTATGTCATTTTTGTTTGTTTGGTTCTATGTTTTATTGTAGCGCCCTGATGCCTGCGGGTTTTTGGCGCTTAAGAAATAAATACATAAAATAAATAAATACAGACCATGTCAGATTCTTGCTGAGACCAGGCGTGAGATCTCTGGCTTTGTTCATGTCCCCTGGGTGTACCCATGGGTGAAGGGCCACAGCTAAATGATAAGGTGCTAATACTATCACCTACTGCCCAACAATAATATGAACCAAGCACAAGAACACCAGTGGGTAGAGTTCCAAGGGGGCAGACTGGGCAGGAATGGAATTCAGTCAAATAACTCGCATACTTCAAGATTATAGGGAGGGACATATATATGCAAGAGAATGAAGGAAGCTATGTTATAGTCGAATGTTTTTAGTGTTTCCATATTAAAAGGCGGCTAAATCTTGCAAGAGGGTTGTGGAGGGAAGCAAAGGAAAGTTAATGTAACTTCATCACAAAGGGCCTGGTGAGTGTTTGGTTTAGCCAAACGGTTGATGGCAGCATCCTTTACATTAGAATGCCTGCAATAATTAAACAATTCATTATTTTGTTGCTTTCATATGTGAAGATATTTAAAACTGTAGCTGAATATTGCAGTTTGACTTGGAGAGCGAGCATAATACACTCAAGAAAAGCAAAAGACTGAGGCTGTGTCATGTCATCCATTCCATGCAGTGTCGCATCTGATGCATGGGACGCAGCACAACCTGGCAGCGCTGAGCGCGTTTCTGAATGAATCTGTCTGCAAAAGACTCCTTTATATCTGAGTCTGAAGATGAGGTGCACCCAGGCCACAGTGTTCCTGTTCCAGAGACCTTCTGCCACTCCTTTCCCAGGCATCCAGCATCTACATCTCCTCATCCTGCACAGCCGTGCCCTGCCTTCCTGTGAGCAACAGACTGCCGCTGCCAACGGGGGCCAAAAGGTCTCCGTGATAGGTCACCATACCTGAGTATCATGAACTACCAAGCCTATGAGCTGAACAGGCTTATACTCCTGCCTACATTGTGTAATCGGGCACATTTTGTGGCCATAATGATGTTTAAAGAACTGTTTCAGCCATTGCATATTTGTGTACTATTTCTAGTTGCTAAGATAGTTTTCAATATACGAACTTGGTTGTGAATCTCTGTTCCTCTGCCGTGTCATATTTGCCACATTTGTCAAACTCTGCAAAAGTCTCATGTGTCATGGCCTCAGACATGCTCTCAGATATAACCTTAAACATTGGGAGGGAGAGGGGACGAGGTCCTGGCACCTGCTCAATGTGTGCACAAGGTATGTACTTATAGGCGGTATATGGGAGGTTTCTGCAGGTGTGGCAAGTACTTCTAGGTGGTATATAGGAGGTTTCTGCAGGTATGGCATGTACTTATAGGCGGTATACGGGAGATTTCTGCAGGTGTGGCATGTACTTATAGCCGGTATACAGGAGATTTCTGCAGGTGTGGCATGTACTTATAGGCGGTATATAGGAGGTTTCTGCAGGTATGGCATGTACTTATAGGCAGTATATAGGAGGTTTCTGCAGGTGTGGCGGCATGTACTTATAGGCGGTATACGGGAGATTTCTGCAGGTGTGGCATGCACATATAGCCGGTATACAGGAGGTTTCTGCAAGTATGGCATGTACTTATAGGCAGTATATAGGAGTTTCTGCAGGTATGGCATGTACTTATAGGCGATACATAGGAGGTTTCTGGAGGTGTGGCATGTACTTATAGGCGGTATATAGGAGGTTTCTGCAGGTGTGGCATGTACTTATAGGCAGTATATAGGTGGTATCTGCAGGTATGGCATGTACTTATAGGCGGTATATAGGAGGTTTCTGCAGGTGTGGCATGTACTTATAGGCAGTATATAGGAGGATTCTACAGGTATGGCATGTACTTATAGGCGGTATACGGGAGATTTCTGCAGGTGTGGCATGCACTTATAGCCGGTATATAGGAGGTTTCTGCAAGTATGGCATATACTTATAGGCAGTATATAGGAGTTTCTGCAGGTATGGCATTTACTTATAGGCGATACATAGGAGGTTTCTGGAGGTGTGGCATGTACTTATAGGCGGTATATAGGAGGTTTCTGCAGGTGTGGCATGTACTTATAGGCAGTATATAGGTGGTATCTGCAGGTATGGCATGTACTTATAGGTGGTATATAGGAGGTTTCTGCAGGTGTGGCAAGTACTTCTAGGTGGTATATAGGAGGTTTCTGCAGGTATGGCATGTACTTACAGGCGGTATATAGGAGGTTTCTGGAGGTGTGGCATGTACTTATAGGCGGTATATAGGAGGTTTCTGCAGGTGTGGCATGTACTTATAGGCAGTATATAGGTGGTATCTGCAGGTATGGCATGTACTTATAGGCGGTATATAGGAGGTTTCTGCAGGTGTGGCATGTACTTATAGGCAGTATATAGGAGGATTCTACAGGTATGGCATGTACTTATAGGCGGTATACGGGAGATTTCTGCAGGTGTGGCATGCACTTATAGCCGGTATATAGGAGGTTTCTGCAAGTATGGCATGTACTTATAGGCAGTATATAGGAGGTTTCTGCAGGTGTGGCAAGTACTTCTAGGTGGTATATAGGAGGTTTCTGCAGCTATGGCATGTACTTATAGGCGGTATATAGGAGGTTTCTGCAGGTGTGGCATGTACTTATAGGCAGTATATAGGTGGTATCTGTGGGTATGGCATGTACTTATAGGCACTATATAGGAGGATTCTGCAGGTATGGCATGTACTTATAGGCGGTATATAGGAGGTTTCTGTGGGTATGGCATGTACTTATAGGCGGTATATAGGAGGTTTCTGCAGGTATGGCATGTACTTATAGGCGGTATATAGGAGGTTTCTGCAGGTATGGCATGTACTTATAGGCGGTATATAGGAGGCTTCTGCAGGTATGGCATGTACTTATAGGCGGTATATAGGAGGTTTCTGCAGGTATGGCATGTACTTATAGGCAGTATATAGGAGGTTTCTGCAGGTGTGGCATGTACTTATAGGCGGTATATAGGAGGTTTCTGCAGGTGTGGCATGCACTTATAGCCAGTATATAGGAGGTTTCTGCAGGTATGGCATGCACTTATAGGTGGTATATAGGAGGTTTCTGCAGGTATGGCATGTACCTATAGGTGGTATATAGGAGGTTTCTGCAGGTATGGCATGTACTTATAGGCAGTATATAGGAGGTTTCTGCAGGTGTGGCATGTACTTATAGGCAGTATATAGGAGGTTTCTGCAGGTGTGGCATGTACTTATAGGCGGTATATGGGAGATTTCTGCAGGTATGGCATGTACTTATAGGCGGTATACAGGAGGTTTCTGCAGGTATGGCATGTACTTATAGGCGGTATATAGGAGGTTTCTGCAGGTATGGCATGTACTTATAGGCGGTATATAGGAGGTTTCTGCAGGTATGGCATGCACTTATAGGTGGTATACAGGAGGTTTCTGCAGGTATGGCATGTACTTAGAGGCGGTATATAGGAGGTTTCTGCAGGTATGGCATGTACTTATAGGCGGTATACAGGTGGTTTCTGCAGGTATGGCATGTACTTATAGGCGGTATATAGGAGGTTTCTGCAGGTATGGCATGTACTTATAGGCGGTATATAGGAGGTTTCTGCAGGTATGGCATGCACTTATAGGCGGTATACAGGAGGTTTCTGCAGGTATGGCATGTACTTATAGGCGGTATATAGGAGGTTTCTGCAGGTATGGCATGTACTTATAGGCAGTATATAGGAGGTTTCTGCAGGTATGGCATGTACTTATAGGCGGTATATAGGAGGTTTCTGCAGGTATGGCATGTACTTATAGGCGGTATATAGGAGGTTTCTGCAGGTGTGGCATGTACTTATAGCCAGTATATATGAGGTTTCTGTAGATGTGGCATGTACTTATAGGCAGTATATAGGAGGTTTCTGCAGGTGTGACATGTACTTATAGGCAGTATATCAGAGGTTTATGCAGGTGTGGCATGTACTTATAGGCGATATATAGGAGGTTTCTGCAGGTGTGGCATGTACTTATAGGCAGTATATGGGAGGTTTCTGGAGGTGTGGCATGTACTTATAGGTGGTATATATGAGGTTTCTGTAGGTGTGGCATGTACTTATAGGCGGTATATAGGAGGTTTCTGCAGGTATGGCATGTACTCACAGGCGGTATATAGGAGGTTTCTGCAGGTGTGGCATGTACTTCAAGGCGGTATATATGAGGTTTCTGCAGGTATGGCATGTACTTATAGGTGGTATATAGGAGGTTTCTGCAGGTGTGGCATGGACTTATAGGCAGTATATAGGAGGTTTCTGCAGGTATGGCATGTACTTATAGGCGGTATACAGGAGGTTTCTGCAGGTATGGCATGTACTTATAGGCAGTATATAGGAGGTTTCTGCAGGTATGGCATGTACTTATAGGCGGTATATAGGAGGTTTCTGCCGGTATGGCATGCACTTATAGGTGGTATACAGGAGGTTTCTGCAGGTATGGCATGTACTTATAGGCGGTATATAGGAGGTTTCTGCAGGTATGGCATGTACTTATAGGCAGTATATAGGAGCTTTCTGCACGTATGGCATATACTTATAGGCGGTATATAGGAGGTTTCTGCAGGTATGGCATGTACTTATAGGCGGTATATAGGAGGTTTCTGCAGGTATGGCATGTACTTACAGGTGGTATATAGGAGGTTTCTGCAGGTATGGCATGTACTTATAGGCAGTATATAGGAGGTTTCTGCAGGTATGGCATGTACTTCTAGGCAGTATATAGGAGGTTTCTGCAGGTATGGCATGTACTTCTAGGCAGTATATAGGAGGTCTCTGCAGGTATGGCATGCACCCAATGTGGGCACAAGGCATGTACTTATAGGCGGTATATAGGAGGTTTCTGCAGGTGTGGCATGTACTTATAGGCAGTATATAGGTGGTATCTGTGGGTATGGCATGTACTTATAGGCACTATATAGGAGGATTCTGCAGGTATGGCATGTACTTATAGGCGGTATATAGGAGGTTTCTGTGGGTATGGCATGTACTTATAGGCGGTATATAGGAGGTTTCTGCAGGTATGGCATGTACTTATAGGCGGTTGATAGGAGGTTTCTGCGTGTATGGCATGTACTTATAGGCGGTATATAGGAGGTTTCTGCAGGTATGGCATGTACTTATAGGCGGTATATAGGAGGCTTCTGCAGGTATGGCATGTACTTATAGGCGGTATATAGGAGGTTTCTGCAGGTATGGCATGTACTTATAGGCAGTATATAGGAGGTTTCTGCAGGTGTGGCATGTACTTATAGGCGGTATATAGGAGGTTTCTGCAGGTGTGGCATGCACTTATAGCCAGTATATAGGAGGTTTCTGCAGGTATGGCATGCACTTATAGGTGGTATATAGGAGGTTTCTGCAGGTATGGCATGTACCTATAGGTGGTATATAGGAGGTTTCTGCAGGTATGGCATGTACTTATAGGCAGTATATAGGAGGTTTCTGCAGGTGTGGCATGTACTTATAGGCAGTATATAGGAGGTTTCTGCAGGTGTGGCATGTACTTATAGGCGGTATATGGGAGATTTCTGCAGGTATGGCATGTACTTATAGGCGGTATACAGGAGGTTTCTGCAGGTATGGCATGTACTTATAGGCGGTATATAGGAGGTTTCTGTAGGTATGGCATGTACTTATAGGCGGTATATAGGAGGTTTCTGCAGGTATGGCATGCACTTATAGGTGGTATACAGGAGGTTTCTGCAGGTATGGCATGTACTTATAGGTGGTATATAGGAGGTTTCTGCAGGTATGGCATGTACTTATAGGCGGTATACAGGAGGTTTCTGCAGGTATGGCATGTACTTATAGGCGGTATATAGGAGGTTTCTGCAGGTATGGCATGTACTTATAGGCGTTATATAGGAGGTTTCTGCAGGTATGGCATGCACTTATAGGCGGGATACAGGAGGTTTCTGCAGGTATGGCATGTACTTATAGGCGGTATATAGGAGGTTTCTGCAGGTATGGCATGTACTTATAGGCAGTATATAGGAGGTTTCTGCAGGTATGGCATGTACTTATAGGCGGTATATAGGAGGTTTCTGCAGGTATGGCATGTACTTATAGGCGGTATATAGGAGGTTTCTGCAGGTGTGGCATGTACTTATAGCCAGTATATATGAGGTTTCTGTAGATGTGGCATGTACTTATAGGCAGTATATAGGAGGTTTCTGCAGGTGTGACATGTACTTATAGGCAGTATATCAGAGGTTTATGCAGGTGTGGCATGTACTTATAGGCGATATATAGGAGGTTTCTGCAGGTGTGGCATGTACTTATAGGCAGTATATGGGAGGTTTCTGGAGGTGTGGCATGTACTTATAGGTGGTATATATGAGGTTTCTGTAGGTGTGGCATGTACTTATAGGCGGTATATAGGAGGTTTCTGCAGGTATGGCATGTACTCACAGGCGGTATATAGGAGGTTTCTGCAGGTGTGGCATGTACTTCAAGGCGGTATATATGAGGTTTCTGCAGGTATGGCATGTACTTATAGGTGGTATATAGGAGGTTTCTGCAGGTATGGCATGTACTTATAGGCGGTATATAGGAGGTTTCTGCAGGTATGGCATGTACTTATAGGCAGTATATAGGAGGTTTCTGCAGGTGTGGCATGTACTTATAGGCGGTATATAGGAGGTTTCTGCAGGTGTGGCATGCACTTATAGCCAGTATATAGGAGGTTTCTGCAGGTATGGCATGCACTTATAGGTGGTATATAGGAGGTTTCTGCAGGTATGGCATGTACCTATAGGTGGTATATAGGAGGTTTCTGCAGGTATGGCATGTACTTATAGGCAGTATATAGGAGGTTTCTGCAGGTGTGGCATGTACTTATAGGCAGTATATAGGAGGTTTCTGCAGGTGTGGCATGTACTTATAGGCGGTATATGGGAGATTTCTGCAGGTATGGCATGTACTTATAGGCGGTATACAGGAGGTTTCTGCAGGTATGGCATGTACTTATAGGCGGTATATAGGAGGTTTCTGCAGGTATGGCATGTACTTATAGGCGGTATACAGGAGGTTTCTGCAGGTATGGCATGCACTTATAGGTGGTATACAGGAGGTTTCTGCAGGTATGGCATGTACTTATAGGCGGTATATAGGAGGTTTCTGCAGGTATGGCATGTACTTATAGGCGGTATACATAAGGTTTCTGCAGGTATGGCATGTACTTATAGGCGGTATATAGGAGGTTTCTGCAGGTATGGCATGTACTTATAGGCGGTATATAGGAGGTTTCTGCAGGTATGGCATGCACTTATAGGCGGTATACAGGAGGTTTCTGCAGGTATGGCATGTACTTATAGGCGGTATATAGGAGGTTTCTGCAGGTATGGCATGTACTTATAGGCAGTATATAGGAGGTTTCTGCAGGTATGGCATGTACTTATAGGCGGTATATAGGAGGTTTCTGCAGGTATGGCATGTACTTATAGGCGGTATATAGGAGGTTTCTGCAGGTGTGGCATGTACTTATAGCCAGTATATATGAGGTTTCTGTAGATGTGGCATGTACTTATAGGCAGTATATAGGAGGTTTCTGCAGGTGTGACATGTACTTATAGGCAGTATATCAGAGGTTTATGCAGGTGTGGCATGTACTTATAGGCGATATATAGGAGGTTTATGCAGGTGTGGCATGTACTTATAGGCAGTATATGGGAGGTTTCTGGAGGTGTGGCATGTACTTATAGGTGGTATATATGAGGTTTCTGTAGGTGTGGCATGTACTTATAGGCGGTATATAGGAGGTTTCTGCAGGTATGGCATGTACTCACAGGCGGTATATAGGAGGTTTCTGCAGGTGTGGCATGTACTTCAAGGCGGTATATATGAGGTTTCTGCAGGTATGGCATGTACTTATAGGTGGTATATAGGAGGTTTCTGCAGGTGTGGCATGGACTTATAGGCAGTATATAGGAGGTTTCTGCAGGTATGGCATGTACTTATAGGCGGTATACAGGAGGTTTCTGCAGGTATGGCATGTACTTATAGGCAGTATATAGGAGGTTTCTGCAGGTATGGCATGTACTTATAGGCGGTATATAGGAGGTTTCTGCCGGTATGGCATGCACTTATAGGTGGTATACAGGAGGTTTCTGCAGGTATGGCATGTACTTATAGGCGGTATATAGGAGGTTTCTGCAGGTATGGCATGTACTTATAGGCAGTATATAGGAGCTTTCTGCAGGTATGGCATATACTTATAGGCGGTATATAGGAGGTTTCTGCAGGTATGGCATGTACTTATAGGCGGTATATAGGAGGTTTCTGCAGGTATGGCATGTACTTACAGGTGGTATATAGGAGGTTTCTGCAGGTATGGCATGTACTTATAGGCAGTATATAGGAGGTTTCTGCAGGTATGGCATGTACTTCTAGGCAGTATATAGGAGGTTTCTGCAGGTATGGCATGTACTTCTAGGCAGTATATAGGAGGTTTCTGCAGGTATGGCATGCACCCAATGTGGGCACAAGGCATGTACTTATAGGCGGTATATAGGAGGTTTCTGCAGGTGTGGCATGTACTTATAGGCAGTATATAGGTGGTATCTGTGGGTATGGCATGTACTTATAGGCACTATATAGGAGGATTCTGCAGGTATGGCATGTACTTATAGGCGGTATATAGGAGGTTTCTGTGGGTATGGCATGTACTTATAGGCGGTATATAGGAGGTTTCTGCAGGTATGGCATGTACTTATAGGCGGTATATAGGAGGTTTCTGCAGGTATGGCATGTACTTATAGGCGGTATATAGGAGGCTTCTGCAGGTATGGCATGTACTTATAGGCGGTATATAGGAGGTTTCTGCAGGTATGGCATGTACTTATAGGCAGTATATAGGAGGTTTCTGCAGGTGTGGCATGTACTTATAGGCGGTATATAGGAGGTTTCTGCAGGTGTGGCTTGCACTTATAGCCAGTATGTAGGAGGTTTCTGCAGGTATGGCATGCACTTATAGGTGGTATATAGGAGGTTTCTGCAGGTATGGCATGTACCTATAGGTGGTATATAGGAGGTTTCTGCAGGTATGGCATGTACTTATAGGCAGTATATAGGAGGTTTCTGCAGGTGTGGCATGTACTTATAGGCAGTATATAGGAGGTTTCTGCAGGTGTGGCATGTACTTATAGGCGGTATATGGGAGATTTCTGCAGGTATGGCATGTACATATAGGCGGTATACAGGAGGTTTCTGCAGGTATGGCATGTACTTATAGGCGGTATATAGGAGGTTTCTGCAGGTATGGCATGTACTTATAGGCGGTATATAGGAGGTTTCTGCAGGTATGGCATGCACTTATAGGTGGTATACAGGAGGTTTCTGCAGGTATGGCATGTACTTATAGGCGGTATATAGGAGGTTTCTGCAGGTATGGCATGTACTTATAGGCGGTATACAGGAGGTTTCTGCATGTATGGCATGTACTTATAGGCGGTATATAGGAGGTTTCTGCAGGTATGGCATGTACTTATAGGCGGTATATAGGAGGTTTCTGCAGGTATGGCATGCACTTATAGGCGGTATACAGGAGGTTTCTGCAGGTATGGCATGTACTTATAGGCGGTATATAGGAGGTTTCTGCAGGTATGGCATGTACTTATAGGCAGTATATAGGAGGTTTCTGCAGGTATGGCATGTACTTATAGGCGGTATATAGGAGGTTTCTGCAGGTATGGCATGTACTTATAGGCGGTATATAGGAGGTTTCTGCAGGTGTGGCATGTACTTATAGCCAGTATATATGAGGTTTCTGTAGATGTGGCATGTACTTATAGGCAGTATATAGGAGGTTTCTGCAGGTGTGACATGTACTTATAGGCAGTATATCAGAGGTTTATGCAGGTGTGGCATGTACTTATAGGCGATATATAGGAGGTTTCTGCAGGTGTGGCATGTACTTATAGGCAGTATATGGGAGGTTTCTGGAGGTGTGGCATGTACTTATAGGTGGTATATATGAGGTTTCTGTAGGTGTGGCATGTACTTATAGGCGGTATATAGGAGGTTTCTGCAGGTATGGCATGTACTCACAGGCGGTATATAGGAGGTTTCTGCAGGTGTGGCATGTACTTCAAGGCGGTATATATGAGGTTTCTGCAGGTATGGCATGTACTTATAGGTGGTATATAGGAGGTTTCTGCAGGTGTGGCATGGACTTATAGGCAGTATATAGGAGGTTTCTGCAGGTATGGCATGTACTTATAGGCGGTATACAGGAGGTTTCTGCAGGTATGGCATGTACTTATAGGCAGTATATAGGAGGTTTCTGCAGGTATGGCATGTACTTATAGGCGGTATATAGGAGGTTTCTGCCGGTATGGCATGCACTTATAGGTGGTATACAGGAGGTTTCTGCAGGTATGGCATGTACTTATAGGCGGTATATAGGAGGTTTCTGCAGGTATGGCATGTACTTATAGGCAGTATATAGGAGCTTTCTGCAGGTATGGCATATACTTATAGGCGGTATATAGGAGGTTTCTGCAGGTATGGCATGTACTTATAGGCGGTATATAGGAGGTTTCTGCAGGTATGGCATGTACTTACAGGTGGTATATAGGAGGTTTCTGCAGGTATGGCATGTACTTATAGGCAGTATATAGGAGGTTTCTGCAGGTATGGCATGTACTTCTAGGCAGTATATAGGAGGTTTCTGCAGGTATGGCATGTACTTCTAGGCAGTATATAGGAGGTTTCTGCAGGTATGGCATGTACTTCTAGGCAGTATATAGGAGGTTTCTGCAGGTATGGCATGTACTTCTAGGCAGTATATAGGAGGTTTCTGCAGGTGTGGCATGTACGTCAAGGCGGTATATATGAGGTTTCTGCAGGTGTGGCATGTACTTATAGGCGGTATATAGGAGGTTTCTGCAGGTATGGCATGTACTTACAGGCGGTATATAGGAGGTTTCTGCAGGTGTGGCATGTACTTATAGCCAGTATATAGGAGGTTTCTGTAGGTGTGGCATGTACTTATAGGCAGTATATAGGAGGTTTCTGCAGGTGTGACATGTACTTATAGGCAGTATATCGGAGGTTTCTCCAGGTGTGGCATGTACTTATAGGCGGTATATAGGAAGTTTCTGCAGGTATGGCATGTACTTATAGGCAGTATATGGGAGGTTTCTGGAGGTGTGGCATGTACTTATAGGTGGTATATAGGAGGTTTTTGCAGGTGTGGCATGTACTTATAGGCGGTATATAGGAGGTTTCTGCAGGTATGGCATGTACTTACAGGCGGTATATAGGAGGTTTCTGCAGGTGTGGCATGTACTTCAAGGCGGTATATATGAGGTTTCTGCAGGTATGGCATGTACTTATAGGCGGTATATAGGAGGTTTCTGCAGGTGTGGCATGGACTTATAGGCAGTATATAGGAGGTTTCTGCAGGTATGGCATGTACTTATAGGCGGTATACAGGAGGTTTCTGCAGGTGTGGCATGGACTTATAGGCAGTATATAGGAGGTTTCTGCATGTATGGCATGTACTTATATGCGGTATATAGGAGGTTTCTGCCGGTATGGCATGCACTTATAGGTGGTATACAGGAGGTTTCTGCAGGTATGGCATGTACTTATAGGCGGTATATAGGAGGTTTCTGCAGGTATGGCATGTACTTATAGGCAGTATATAGGAGCTTTCTGCAGGTATGGCATGTACTTATAGGCGGTATATAGGAGGTTTCTGCAGGTATGGCATGTACTTATAGGCGGTATATAGGAGGTTTCTGCAGGTATGGCATGTACTTATAGGCGGTATATAGGAGGTTTCTGCAGGTATGGCATGTACTTATAGGCAGTATATAGGAGCTTTCTGCAGGTATGGCATATACTTATAGGCGGTATATAGGAGGTTTCTGCAGGTATGGCATGTACTTATAGGCGGTTGATAGGAGGTTTCTGCACGTATGGCATGTACTTATAGGCGGTATATAGGAGGTTTCTGCAGGTATGGCATGTACTTATAGGCAGTATATAGGAGGTTTCTGCAGGTATGGCATGTACTTCTAGGCAGTATATAGGAGGTTTCTGCAGGTATGGCATGTACTTCTAGGCAGTATATAGGAGGTTTCTGCAGGTATGGCATGTACTTCTAGGCAGTATATAGGAGGTTTCTGCAGGTATGGCATGTACTTCTAGGCAGTATATAGGAGGTTTCTGCAGGTGTGGCATGTACGTCAAGGCGGTATATATGAGGTTTCTGCAGGTGTGGCATGTACTTATAGGCGGTATATAGGAGGTTTCTGCAGGTATGGCATGTACTTACAGGCGGTATATAGGAGGTTTCTGCAGGTGTGGCATGTACTTATAGCCAGTATATAGGAGGTTTCTGTAGGTGTGGCATGTACTTATAGGCAGTATATAGGAGGTTTCTGCAGGTGTGACATGTACTTATAGGCAGTATATCGGAGGTTTCTCCAGGTGTGGCATGTACTTATAGGCGGTATATAGGAAGTTTCTGCAGGTATGGCATGTACTTATAGGCAGTATATGGGAGGTTTCTGCAGGTATGGCATGTACTTATAGGCGGTATATAGGAGGTTTCTGCCGGTATGGCATGCACTTATAGGCGGTATACAGGAGGTTTCTGCAGGTATGGCATGTACTTATAGGCGGTATATAGGAGGTTTCTGCAGGTATGGCATGTACTTATAGGCAGTATATAGGAGCTTTCTGCAGGTATGGCATATACTTATAGGCGGTATATAGGAGGTTTCTGCAGGTATGGCATGTACTTATAGGCGGTTGATAGGAGGTTTCTGCAGGTATGGCATGTACTTATAGGCGGTATATAGGAGGTTTCTGCAGGTATGGCATGTACTTATAGGCAGTATATAGGAGCTTTCTGCAGGTATGGCATGTACTTATAGGCGGTATATAGGAGGTTTCTGCAGGTATGGCATGTACTTATAGGCGGTATATAGGAGGTTTCTGCAGGTATGGCATGTACTTATAGGCGGTATATAGGAGGTTTCTGCAGGTATGGCATGTACTTATAGGCAGTATATAGGAGCTTTCTGCAGGTATGGCATATACTTATAGGCGGTATATAGGAGGTTTCTGCAGGTATGGCATGTACTTATAGGCGGTTGATAGGAGGTTTCTGCACGTATGGCATGTACTTATAGGCGGTATATAGGAGGTTTCTGCACATATGGCATGTACTTATAGGCGGTATATAGGAGGTTTCTGCACGTATGGCATGTACTTATAGGCGGTATATAGGAGGTTTCTGCACGTATGGCATGTACTTATAGGCGGTATATAGGAGGTTTCTGCACGTATGGCATGTACTTATAGGCGGTATATAGGAGGTTTCTGCAGGTGTGGCATGGACTTATAGGCAGTATATAGGAGGTT
This sequence comes from Ambystoma mexicanum, assembly GCF_040938575.1. Classification (NCBI taxonomy): domain Eukaryota; kingdom Metazoa; phylum Chordata; class Amphibia; order Caudata; family Ambystomatidae; genus Ambystoma; species Ambystoma mexicanum. The sequence continues at coordinate 26,864,743 of NC_090939.1, read as the reverse complement.
TCTGCAGGTATGGCATGTACTTATAGGCGGTATATAGGAGGTTTCTGCCGGTATGGCATGCACTTATAGGTGGTATACAGGAGGTTTCTGCAGGTATGGCATGTACTTATAGGCGGTATATAGGAGGTTTCTGCAGGTATGGCATGTACTTATAGGCAGTATATAGGAGCTTTCTGCAGGTATGGCATATACTTATAGGCGGTATATAGGAGGTTTCTGCAGGTATGGCATGTACTTATAGGCGGTTGATAGGAGGTTTCTGCACGTATGGCATGTACTTATAGGCGGTATATAGGAGGTTTCTGCAGGTATGGCATGTACTTATAGGCGGTATATAGGAGGTTTCTGCAGGTATGGCATGTACTTACAGGTGGTATATAGGAGGTTTCTGCAGGTATGGCATGTACTTACAGGCGGTATATAGGAGGTTTCTGCAGGTGTGGCATGTACTTATAGCCAGTATATAGGAGGTTTCTGTAGGTGTGGCATGTACTTATAGGCAGTATATCGGAGGTTTCTCCAGGTGTGGCATGTACTTATAGGCGGTATATAGGAAGTTTCTGCAGGTATGGCATGTACTTATAGGCAGTATATGGGAGGTTTCTGGAGGTGTGGCATGTACTTATAGGTGGTATATAGGAGGTTTCTGTAGGTGTGGCATGTACTTATAGGCAGTATATCGGAGGTTTCTGCAGGTGTGACATGTACTTATAGGCAGTATATAGGAGGTTTCTGCAGGTGTGGCATGTACTTCAAGGCGGTATATATGAGGTTTCTGCAGGTATGGCATGTACTTATAGGCGGTATATAGGAGGTTTCTGCAGGTGTGGCATGGACTTATAGGTTGTATATAGGAGGATTCTGCAGGTATGGCATGTACTTATAGACGGTATACAGGAGGTTTCTGCAGGTATGGCATTTACTTATAGGTGGTATATAGGAGGATTCGACAGGTATGGCATGTACTTATAGGCGGTATATAGGAGGTTTCTGCAGGTATGGCATGTACCAATAGGTGGTATATTAGAGGATTCTGTAGGTATGGCATGTACTTATAGGTGGTATATAGGAGGTTTCTGCAGGTATGGCATGTACTTATAGGTGGTATATAGGAGGTTTCTGCAGGTATGGCATGTACTTATAGGGGGTATATAGGAGGTTTCTGTAGGTGTGGCATGTACTTATAGGCAGTATATAGGAGGTTTCTGCAGGTATGGCATGTACCTATAGGTGGTATATAGGAGGTTTCTGCAGGTATGGCATGTACTTATAGGTGGTATATAGGAGGTTTCTGCAGGTATGGGTTGTACTTATAGGTGGTATATAGGAGGTTTCTGCAGGTATGGCATGTACTTATAGGTGGTATATAGGAGGTTTCTGCAGGTATGGGTTGTACTTATAGGTGGTATATAGGAGGATTCTGCAGGTATGGCATGTACTTATAGGGGGTATATAGGAGGATTCTGCAGGTATGGCATGTACCTATAGGCGGTATATAGGAGGTTTCTGCAGGTATGGCATGTACTTATAGGCGGTATATAGGAGCTTTCTGCAGGTATGGCATGTACCTATAGGTGGTATATTAGAGGATTCTGCAGGTATGGCATGTACTTATAGGAGGTATATAGGAGGTTTCTGCGGGTATGGCATGTACTTATAGGTGGTATACATGAGGTTTCTGCGGGTATGGCATGTACTTATAGGTGGTATACATGAGGTTTCTGTAGGTGTGGCATGTACTTATAGGCAGTACATAGGAGGTTTCTGCAGTTATGGCATGTACCTATAGGTGGTATATTAGAGGATTCTGCAGGTATGGCATTTACTTATAGGCAGTATATAGGAGGATTCTGCAGTTATGGCATGTACTTATAGGGGGTATATAGGAGGTTTCTGCGGGTATGGCATGTACTTATAGGCGGTATATAGGAGGTTTCTGCAGGTATGGCATGTACTTATAGGCGGTATATAGGAGGTTTCTGCCGGTATGGCATGTACTTATAGGTGGTATATAGGAGGTTTCTGCGGGTATGGCATGTACTTATAGGTGGTATATAGGAGGTTTCTGCGGGTATGGCATGTACTTCTAGGTGGTATATAGAAGGTTTCTGCGGGTATGGCATGCTACTTTATTGCTGATCCACTCATTGCTTTTATTTGATTTTCATGTATTATCTTGTTATCTGAATATTCTTGATCAGTGAAGACAAGACCCCTGATAGCATTTATTTTATTTCTGGGTGTTTACTTCACTGTGTATTGATGTTTTCACTCTTAATTGTTGATATTTTTCTTTTTTTGTTTCTTGTCATTTACAAGCTTGTCACTGGTTTTTTGCATACCGCTGTTAGCATTTCATATCTTTTCTTTTAAAGTCTTTAAGGATGATATAACACATTAAAGCCTTGCTTTTGCTCTATGTTATTAGTATGGTACCGTGTACTTTTTTGGGCATTCCTAACTACATTACTCCAGTTCTCTCATCCCAGTGTGTGGTCGCTGTCCCCCTCTCCACACTTCTGCTACTTCAGAACTGCCCTGTCTGCCACATGTAACCTTGTTTTGCATGAACAACAGCACTACCAGTTTTTTGGCACAGGAGAAGGAAAGCTCTCAGAAGATGCCTACCCTAATGAATGTGGTAGCTTGCCCCACCAACCCATCACCTGCCTAGCACAGATTTTAATAACAGTGTGTGGAAAGTTCTTCCGCATGGCTGGGTCGGGAGGCATGGACAGACTAGCACAGTGGTGGGCAACCTGTGACGCTCAGACATTTTGGCCTACAACTACCATCAGCTATGCTCAGCATAGCCAATGGTGAAGGATCATGGAAGTCGTAGGCCAGACATCTGAAGGGTCACAGGGTGCCCACCACTGCTGCAGGGTGGTGGGTGCATGCTGTGCAGCTCCCCCTCAATAATGTGCAGGCCCACCCCAGGAATTTTCATATTATTAGATGGGCCCCGTTGTGATCACGAGGACCCAATTTCCATCAGGTGTGGGTGCAGGAGTGCCCAAAACAAAGGGCTGGCTTTGAGCAGGATTTCCCTGATCTGTGATCCAGCACAAAATGGCTTCCCAGATCCGGAAAAATCTATTTGCACACTTGATTTAGTGTGGTGGACTGGAGTAAAAGGTGTAGAATTCTGAATTCAAACCCAGATTTGTAGGACCAGATTCTCCCTTCTCCATAAGGAAAACTCTCGCCAAAGCATGAAAAATAAAAGAAACTGTATACTGCAGATCCTGATTCCCAATTAATCATGTCCAAAGAACAAACGTCTTGTACCTTTTTTAACAAAACGCTATAATTGAGGTATAAAAACACAGTACATGGCAAAAGAGATGCAAGAAAAATAGCGTGGCAACATCCATCTACCTCTCTCACTGCCCATCTGCTCTCCCATTTCTATTCTATCCACTCCCCCAGTCAGCTTCCATCAGCTTCCCCTGACCTCCATTCCCATTTACCACCACTCTGACCAACCCCCACTGTGATTCCCTGGCCTGGCTGGGAGAATAGAGGATGATGGGCCCCCCCAGTGAGCTTCCATCAGCCCCCCCTGACCTCCATTCCCATTTACCACCACTCTGACCAACCCCCACTGTGATTCCCTGGCCTGGCTGGGAGAATAGAGGATGATGGGGCCCCCCAGTCATCTTCCATCACCCCCCCCTGATCTCCCCCACTGTGATTCCCTGGCCTGGCTGGGAGAATAGAGGATGACGGGGCCCCCCAGTCAGCTTCCATCAGCTCCCCCTCTCCCCATTCCCATTTACCACCACTCGGACCAACCCCCACTGTGATTCCTTGGCCTGGCTGGGAGAATAGAGGATGATGGCCACCCCCCAGTAAGCGTCCATCAGCTCCCCCTCTCCCCCATTCCCATTTACCACCACTCTGACCAACCCCCACTGTGATTCCCTGGCCTGGCTGGGAGAATAGAGGATGATGGGGCCCCCCAGTCAGCTTCCATCACCCCCCCTGATCTCCCCCACTGTGATTCCCTGGCCTGGCTGGGAGAATAGAGGATGACGGGGCCCCCCAGTCAGCTTCCATCAGCTCCCCCTCTCCCCCATTCCCATTTACCACCACTCCGACCAACCCCCACTGTGATTCCTTGGCCTGGCTGGGAGAATAGAGGATGATGGCCACCCCCCAGTAAGCATCCATCAGCTCCCCCTCTCCCCCATTCCCATTTACCACCACTCCGACCAACCCCCACAGTGATTCCCTGGCCTGGCTGGGAGAATAGAGGAGGATGGGGCTTTATAATAGGACAGTTTGAAGCACATTTTTTAGCCTGGAGGCATGAGTGCCAGACCAGGGGGAGTGGGATCAGGTGGCAGACCTTGCACCCATTTTCCCTGATCTGAAGGGGACAACTGGATCCCATCTCCTATTCAAATGACATGACTTCCTGTAGCTCCTGACTGTGTGACTCTGCCTGTATCGCCAGACCCAGAAGCAGACGCCCGTTCACTGCGAGGACTCCATAGACACTGTGCCCAAAATTCTAGAGAATATTCACCCAAGACATCAGGCAACTGTCCTGTTCCATCTACCCCAGCTGGGAAGCTCCGGGGCCTGCCCTGCCCTGGTTCCATCTACCCCAACTGGAAAGCCGTGGGGCCTGCCATGCTCTGGTTTCATCTACCCCAGCTGGGAAGCTCTGGTGGCCTGTCCTGCCCGTTCCTGCAACTGCCCTGCCAAAGTCACTTTCTCAGTCCTTCATCCGTGGCGGGCTCCTCTCCGGTGCAACTTCTTCAACCTTTCTTCAATATTCGTTCCTCCTTGGGGTCTTTCTGAGCTGGCCTCATCTGTAGAAGCTGAATTATGTGCCAGAGGATGACGTGGGAACCCAACATCAATGACTACCACCAACTGGAGCAAACTCGCCTTTTGGCTTAGTGGCCCCAAGCCTGGACCTGGGAATCACTGGATCGAGAGTCCCAGCGTCTCGGGGTCCCTCCTGCAGGGATGTGCAGTCACTGAGCCCTCATTGGTCACTGAGCAATGTGTATAGCAACCACATCAGTAAACAGAGGACTGCAGAGCTGCTTTATCGCCCCCAGGGTACTGCTCTCCTGACTGTCCGGTGCTGCTGGTGAGTCCTTTCTTTGTAGATTGCTTCATCCCTGGGCCTCTTCATCTTCACTGGACTCTTGAAAGCTTCCCTCCACTGGAGCTCCAGGAACTGCTCCTTAGGACACTTTCACACAAAGGTAACTCTTTCTTGGCAACGACTGCCCATATCTGCCCTACTGGTCTCTACTTGAACTTGCCAGATGTTACAGACACCCCTAATAACTCAAAAGCCGGGAATAAAGTTTAAGAGTTTTTATTGACAACTCTCAACTCTTTGTGATGAGCGGATGGAGGTTGTAGGAAAGTCCCACTAAGGGGTTATTCTAGCTGGTCCTTCATCCTCTCGTAGGTTCCCTATTGCCCAAGGTTTGCGTAAACCCTAATGACCGATAACCTCTTTACCATCGGAGGACCTAAAGTCCACAGCCTTGCCTATCTCAATCCCCACGGGATTTTCTAAGAGTACCCTAACTCTAGCGTTCCCAAGTGATGGTCTTAATGATTTCAGAGGGTGCTTGCAAAGTTATCAATCACTCTTTCCCTCACCCTCTTCCTGATCTTATTGGGACCTTGTTACACCTGATGGAGGCCCATTCAAATGTTGCTTTTTTCCCCCGCCGTTGGACTATTGTGGTGTAAGGCTATATAAGCTGTGTTTAGCTCTGCCTCATTTTGGTGCATGGCAAACCCACCAGTCTGTTATCTTCTTTGCTGGATCTCTGGTCTGCTCACCGCTCAATTGAAGCTGCGGTGAGTAATTCTTCTGGTGTACAGTAGGTGGCTCAACCTCAGAAGCTTTAGGGAAGTCACCGACTCTCTCTCGTGGTCAGCTCACCGCTCGATTGAAGCTGCAGTAAGTACTGTTTCTGGTGTCGAGTAGGTGGCAAAACCTCAGAAGCTTTAGGGAAGTTACCGGCTCTCTCTAGTGGTGCGCTGACTCACTCTGTATGACCAGCGCATGTTGGCACTGGTAGTTCTGCAAGACAAAACAGAGAACTCGAACAGATTTGAGGGTGCATGGCATTGGGTGATTGTAAGTGGTGCCCGTCTTTTCCTTCAAGGCACATTCAGGGGGTTTGCTACAATGCTGGTTTCTCTGTAGATCACATCAGGACAGATAGCGCTGGACTCCATAGTAGAAAAGTACTTTATTCACATAGTTTACAGGTCCCAGTTACTCTTGGTATGTAGGTGGCAGGGGCCGCCCACTGGCTATCCTCAGGCACCCGTGCTCAGGTCTCATCATTCATCCACCGTTCACTGAGCTACCAATCACCCACACTCACCAACATTCTAACAACAAGCAAGGATTGGTAGGGAGAATTCTCTGTTAAGGCTAATTTCCCAAACCTAGTGAGTCCCCTAGCAGCTTTGCTGGATTTCTGGGGTTTATTTTTTTGCTCCTGCTAAGAGTGAGACTCTTTTACTCCCACTCTTAGACATGATTTGAGGTGTTCCTTTGACTTTGTATGTGTTTTATGGGCTATGGGGACTTTAACTCTATAGGGCTTCATGTGTTTTTGGTATGGGTGTTACACAATGCCCTCCGTGCAGTAACACAGGGGTGTCATAGTGACCCCCAAACATAGGCTCTATACCCTGGGACTGACTACTGCCTCCCAGGGCATGTAAAGTCACCATTGGCTTTACTAGACCTAAATTGTGAACAGAACCAGTACAAACCATCATATTGTGGACGTACTGGTAGGGGCAATTCGATTGCCCCTGGGTCTGTTCTTCGAGGGGGCACTGTCCAGTCCCCCCTGATCGAGTTTTGGCTGGTGGCAGTGGATACTACTTTTTATATTCAACCGCGAATATATTCCTATATGGATTCTCCCATTGTTCGAGGCTACCACTTTTTAACATAGCCTCAAACATACCGCTGGTTTATTAAATTAATAGTAATTCACTGTTGTTTTTTTTTGCCAGAACTCGGTGCCAAAATGGCGTCTGTGTTCACTTTTGTAACTCTAACCCAAGTCGAGCCCTTTGTTCCACTTTTTGGCGGGCTTATGCACAGAAGCCCTCCAAAGTGGTGCCACTCTGTCTGGGTCTACAGGATGTGTGGGAGGGGGTTTAGGCACCCTGGACTGAGTTGCCTTGGCAACTCAAGTCGCATTCTTGTGCGATTGGCCCAGTGGTGGGCCCCCGGCTCACCACTTAGCATGTGTGATTGACAGCTAGGCTGAATGAATGGGGGTTTTCTGCATAAAAGCAGGGCTTTGGGGACTGGAACTTCAGAAGTCGCCACAGGACCTAAAGAATCCGAAGAGGGAGAAGCTGAGCCGACCTGCAATGACGACACCACCGGTGGAGCCCTGCGGAACCGAACTCACCACTTCCCGACGACAGAGTAGATCTTCCTCCAGGAGAGCCTTCTTCCTCTGAGCTGGTGGGGATAACTAGTTCGCCCTCTTTTCGCCTTCCTGGACCATCTCGTGGTCAACTCACCTGTGCCAAGCACCCCGGTGGCCAGATAACCACGTTTTACCACTACTGTGAATAAAAGGGTAGTACCTTTTAACCGGAGAACTCCGTGGCTGGTTTCTTCCCTGGCAGTGCAATGACCTTCATCTTTCTTCCTCATCGAAATCCTCTCTTCCTCTGGATGAAGCCGTGACTTGCACCCACTGCCAGGAACAACTGCCCCCGCTGGAACGTCCTCTCCACTTAAAGGTACTGTGTCCGCCTGGCCGCCCTTTCAACGGTCTGTTCGAGGTGTCCCTTAAATCCTTGCCTTTCCAACTGGGTTGACCCTAGGCTGGCTAACATAACTTTTCTGAACTGATCTAACTCCTTTTTGAACTATCTACAAAGACTTTTACAGTGTACTTCAACTGTGTGATCTTGGGCACATTTCGCCTTGCTCTCTCCAAGAGTGGGCCTGGCCTATGAACGTTTTGCTCTACAGTAGACTCTGCATTTTCTGACTTGCTGTGGTTCTTCTAAGAGTGTTAGTATTGTGTACTCTCTAATTCTGCCTTTTACCTCCCTTTTTAACTAACTTATTGGAGTGCCATCTTGAGTTAAGCGCTCACCTCTGTCTGCAAATAAGTGGTGTTTTAGCTAAGACTTGTTCAATAAGTAATCAGGGATGTATATATATTAATAGTGACTGTGTTTTGAACTGGCTTGCCATATTAGTGCTAGTGTATTTTTACAAGTGTGTTTTTAAATAAATAATTATATACTTTTATACCAAAGCTCTGGTCAGTGTTTGCTTGCACTACTGTATTTAGGTACCTAATATGTATACCCTATATACTGCCTAACTCTTTTTGAGAGAAGTCTGACTGCTTAGCCACAGCTACCAGGTAAATCTGTGTAGTACAGACTGCTACCAAGTGGGTTTACTGCCAGCACCTGTAGTCTTAATCTTTTTGCAGTGCTCCCTAAGGGAACTGCACAGGATTCTGCCTAACAAGGATGACCAGCAGGACATCTGCTCAGGGTCATATAATACATTCCTGCAAAGACAAGACACAACACACCTCCTTCCCAATATATAGAACAACATCCACACATTATCACAAAAGACAACGTGGTTCAGGGACTGCCCCCGCCTAACACCCTTCCCCCACCTCTGCGGTAGGGCTGGCTCAGGCATATGCCCTGGTAGACATCCTACCCAAAGCTGGGAGGAATCCCTGTGCCCCCTGACCCTGTCACACAGCCTAGTCGGAAAAGCCTTTACATACCTCTTAGTTTTCCCTTCTAGGTGAGACTCTATTGACTCTAAAGAACTCTAAAGAAATCTTACTAAAACTGTGCTACTTACCTGTTATTATTGCTTTTCTATTTGCATTTTCTGATATAAAGTTCACGTCATGGGTAAAAGCAAGCTACTAGGAAGGCATCCAAAGTAACTCACCATCTGCATTCTCCACACATGTACATCACACCATGTCTTACTCTCAAGGAGTAAATTATCACTTGCCATTGGCTAGGGGTGTGTGCAAATTGTGTCCTGGTCAAAAACATAGTGTGGGCATTCTCTCACTGGGTATAAATAAAAAAGCGTGTACTGTACCCGCTGACCACCCCACTCCACTGCCTGAGAGTGAGGCCTGGGCTGCTCTGCCATGACTATCACTCAGACAGCTTGAGGGAATCTTTAGCACTTCCTGAGTCAGGAAGATACACCTAAAGACCCTGACCTCAGTGTCTAAGGAAAATCTCCCTAACAGTCTGCCTGAGGATTGCATTCAAACTTCAAATGAGATACTTGCCTCGTACAGTTTGTCAGCCATTGGTCCTATAGGTAGGCCACAGTGCTTCTCAGCTGACCTCTTGTCGGGGTAGCATTTTCTCTACTTTCATTGGTCTGCTGAATTGTCTCTGAACCCAGCATCTCTTTACTAGACTGGCACCGGATAGTGTTTTGGTTTAGGCAGAGTTTTTCTTCCTTATCCTGGGTATTGACTCTGGACCTGGATTTCACGGATTGGATGACTGTTCTCCCTTTGGTTTTTGACCCCTGACCTGGATTGTTTGACCCTTCTGCTTCCTCAGGATTGTCTGGATTGGATGACTGTTTTGTCCTCTGGTTTTTGACTCCTGACTTGGATTGTTTGACCCTTCTGCTTCCTCAGGATTGTCTGGATTGGATGACTGTTTTGTCCTTTGGTTTTTGACTCCTGACTTGGATTGTTTGACCCTTCTGCTTCCTCGGCATTTCACGGATTGGATGACTGTTTTGTCCTTTGGTTTTTTACCCCTGACTTGGATTGTTTGACCCTTCTGCTTCCTCAGGGTTGTCTGGATTGGATGACTGTTTTGTCCTTTGGTTTTTGACTACTGACCTGGATTGTTTGACCCTTCTGCTTCCTCAGGATTGTCTGGATTGGATGACTGTTTTCCCTTTGGATTTTGACCCCTGACTTGGATAGTTTGACCCTTCTGCTTCCTCAGGATTGTCTGGATTGGATGACAGTTTTGTCCTTTGGTTTTTGACTCCTGACTTGGATTGGTTGACCCTTCTGCTTCCTCGGCATTTCACGGATTGGATGACTGTTTTGTCCTTTGGTTTTTTACCCCTGACTTGGATTGTTTGACCCTTCTGCTTCCTCAGGGTTGTCTGGATTGGATGACTGTTTTGTCCTTTGGTTTTTGACTACTGACCTGGATTGTTTGACCCTTCTGCTTCCTCAGGATTGTCTGGATTGGATGACTGTTTTCCCTTTGGTTTTTGACCCCTGACTTGGATAGTTTGACCCTTCTGCTTCCTCAGGATTGTCTGGATTGGATGACAGTTTTGTCCTTTGGTTTTTGACTCCTGACTTGGATTGATTGACCCTTCTGCTTCCTCGGCATTTCACGGATTGGATGACTGTTTTGTCCTCTGGTTTTTTACCCCTGACTTGGATTGTTTGACCCTTCTGCTTCCTCAGGATTGTCTGGATTGGATGACTGTTTTGCCCTTTGGTTTTTGACCCCTGACTTGGATTGTTTGACCCTTCTGCTTCCTCAGGATTGTCTGGATTGGTTGACTGTTTTGTCCTTTGGTTTTTGACCCCTGACTTGGATTGTTTGACCCTTCTGCTTCCTCAGGATTGTCGGGATTGGATGACTGTTTTGTCCTTTGGTTTTTGACTACTGACCTGGATTGTTTGACCCTTCTGCTTCCTCAGCATTTCACGGATTGGATGACTGTTTTGTCCTTTGGTTTTTGACCCCTGGCTTGGATTGTTTGACCCTTCTGCTTCCTCAGCATTTCACGGATTGGAGGACTGTTTTGTCCTCTGGTTTTTTACCCCTGACCTGGATTGTTTGACCCTTCTGCCTCCTCAGGATTTTCTGGATTGGATGACTGTTTTGTCCTTTGGTTTTTGACCCCTGACTTGGATTGTTTGACCCTTCTGCTTCCTCAGGATTGTCTGGATTGGATGACTGTTTTGTCCTTTGGTTTTTGACCCCTGACTTGGATTGTTTGACCCTTCTGCTTCCTCAGGATTGTCTGGATTGGATGACTGTTTTGTCCTTTGGTTTTTGACCCCTGACTTGGATTGTTTGACCCTTCTGCTTCCTCAGGATTGTCTGGATTGGATGACTGTTTTGTCCTTTGGTTTTTGACCCCTGACTTGGATTGTTTGACCCTTCTGCTTCCTCAGGATTGTCTGGATTGGATGACTGTTTTGTCCTTTGGTTTTTGACCAGTGACCTGGATTGTTTGACCCTTCTGCTTCCACAGGATTGTCTGTATTGGATGACTGTTTTGTCCTTTGGTTTTTGACACCTGACTTGGATTGTTTGACCCTTCTGCTTCCTCAGCATTTCGCGGATTGGATGACTGTTTTGTCCTTTGGTTTTTGACCCCTGACTTGGATTGTTTGACCCTTCTGCTTCCTCAGCATTTCACGGATTGGAGGACTGTTTTGTCCTCTGGTTTTTTACCCCTGACCTGGATTGTTTGACCCTTCTGCCTCCTCAGGATTGTCTGGATTGGATGACTGTTTTGTCCTTTGGTTTTTGACCCCTGACTTGGATTGTTTGACCCTTCTGCTTCCTCAGGAATGTCTGGATTGGATGACTGTTTTGTCCTTTGGTTTTTGACCCCTGACTTGGATTGTTTGACCCTTCTGCTTCCTCAGGATTGTCTGGATTGGATGACTGCTTTGTCCTTTGATTTGTGATTCCTGACTTGGATTGTTTGACCTTTCTGCTTCCTTGGCATTTCACGGATTGAGGACTGTTTTGTCCTTTGGTTTTTGACCCCTGACTTGGATTGTTTGACCCTTCTGCTTCCGCAGGGTTGTCTGGATTGGATGACTGTTTTGTCATTTGGTTTTTGACCCCTGACTTGGATTGTTTGACCCTTCTGCTTCCTCAGCATTTCACGGATTGGAGGACTGTTTTGTCCTTTGGTTTTTGACCCCTGACTTGGATTGTTTGACCCTTCTGCTTCCTCAGGAATGTCTGGATTGGATGACTGTTTTGTCCTTTGGTTTTTGACCCCTGACTTGGACTGTTTGACCCTTCTGCCTCCTCAGGATTGTCTGGATTGGATGACTGTTTTCCCTTTGGTTTTTGACCCCTGACTTGGATTGTTTGACCCTTCTGCTTCCTCAGGGTTGTCTGGATTGGATGACTGTTTTGTCCTTTGGTTTTTGACTACTGACCTGGATTGTTTGACCCTTCTGCTTCCTCAGGATTGTCTGGATTGGAGGACTGTTTTGTCCTTTGGTTTTTGACCCCTGACTTGGATTGTTTGACCCTTCTGCTTCCTCAGCATTTCACGGATTGGATGACTGTTTTGTCCTTTGGTTTTTGACCCCTGACTTGGATTGTTTGACCCTTCTGCTTCCTCAGCATTTCACGGATTGGAGGACTGTTTTGTCCTCTGGTTTTTTACCCCTGACCTGGATTGTTTGACCCTTCTGCCTCCTCAGGATTGTCTGGATTGGATGACTGTTTTGTTCTTTGGTTTTTGACCCCTGACTTGGATTGTTTGACCCTTTTGCTTCCTCAGGAATGTGTGGATTGGATGACTGCTTTGTCCTTTGGTTTTTGACCCCTGACTTGGATTGTTTGACCCTTCTGCTTCCTCAGGGTTGTCTGGATTGGATGACTGTTTTGTCCTTTGATTTTTGACCCCTGACTTGGATTGTTTGACCCTTCTGCTTCCTCAGCATTTCACGGATTGGAGGACTGTTTTGTCCTTTGGTTTTTGACCCCTGACTTGGATTGTTTGACCCTTCTGCTTCCTCAGAAATGTCTGGATTGGATGACTGTTTTGTCCTTTGGTTTTTGACCCCTGACTTGGATTGTTTGACCCTTCTGCTTCCTCAGGGTTGTCTGGATTGGATGACTGTTTTGTTCTTTGGTTTTTGACCCCTGACTTGGATTGTTTGACCCTTCTGCTTCCTCAGCATTTCACGGATTGGAGGACTGTTTTGTCCTCTGGTTTTTGACTCCTGACTTGGATTGTTTGACCCTTCTGCCTCCTCAGGATTGTCTGGATTGGATGACTGTTTTGTCCTTTGGTTTTTGACCCCGGACTTGGATAGTTTGACCCTTCTGCTTCCTCAGGATTGTCTGGATTGGATGACTGTTTTGTCCTTTGGTTTTTGACTCCTGACTTGGATTGTTTGACCCTTCTGCTTCCTCAGGATTGTCTGGATTGGATGACTGTTTTGTCCTCTGGTTTTTGACCCCTGACTTGGATTGATTGACCCTTCTGCTTCCTCAGGATTGTCTGGATTGGATGACTGTTTTGTCCTCTGGTTTTTGACCCCTGACGTGGATTGTTTGACCCTTCTGCTTCCTCAGGATTGTCTGGATTGGATGACTGTTTTGTCCTCTGGTTTTTGACCCCTGACGTGGATTGTTTGACCCTTCTGCTTCCTCAGGATTGTCTGGATTGGATGACTGTTTTCCCTTTGGTTTTTGACCCCTGACTTGGATAGTTTGACCCTTCTGCTTCCTCAGGATTGTCTGGATTGGATGACTGTTTTCCCTTTGGTTTTTGACCCCTGACTTGGATTGTTTGACCCTTCTGCTTCCTCAGGATTGTCTGGATTGGATGACTGTTTTGTCCTTTGGTTTATGACTCCTGACTTGGATTGTTTGACCCCTCTGCTTCCTCAGGATTGTCTGGATTGGAGGACTGTTTTGTCCTTTGGTTTTTGACCCCTGACTTGGATTGTTTGACCCTTCTGCTTCCTCAGCATTTCACGGATTGGAGGACTGTTTTGTCCTTTGGTTTTTGACCCCTGACTTGGATTGTTTGACCCTTCTGCTTCCTCAGGATTGTCTGGATTGGATGACTGCTTTGTCCTTTGATTTGTGATTCCTGACTTGGATTGTTTGACCTTTCTGCTTCCTTGGCATTTCACGGATTGAGGACTGTTTTGTCCTTTGGTTTTTGACCCCTGACTTGGATTGTTTGACCCTTCTGCTTCCGCAGGGTTGTCTGGATTGGATGACTGTTTTGTCATTTGGTTTTTGACCCCTGACTTGGATTGTTTGACCCTTCTGCTTCCTCAGCATTTCACGGATTGGAGGACTGTTTTGTCCTTTGGTTTTTGACCCCTGACTTGGATTGTTTGACCCTTCTGCTTCCTCAGGAATGTCTGGATTGGATGACTGTTTTGTCCTTTGGTTTTTGACCCCTGACTTGGACTGTTTGACCCTTCTGCCTCCTCAGGATTGTCTGGATTGGATGACTGTTTTCCCTTTGGTTTTTGACCCCTGACTTGGATTGTTTGACCCTTCTGCTTCCTCAGGGTTGTCTGGATTGGATGACTGTTTTGTCCTTTGGTTTTTGACTACTGACCTGGATTGTTTGACCCTTCTGCTTCCTCAGGATTGTCTGGATTGGAGGACTGTTTTGTCCTTTGGTTTTTGACCCCTGACTTGGATTGTTTGACCCTTCTGCTTCCTCAGCATTTCACGGATTGGATGACTGTTTTGTCCTTTGGTTTTTGACCCCTGACTTGGATTGTTTGACCCTTCTGCTTCCTCAGCATTTCACGGATTGGAGGACTGTTTTGTCCTCTGGTTTTTTACCCCTGACCTGGATTGTTTGACCCTTCTGCCTCCTCAGGATTGTCTGGATTGGATGACTGTTTTGTTCTTTGGTTTTTGACCCCTGACTTGGATTGTTTGACCCTTTTGCTTCCTCAGGAATGTGTGGATTGGATGACTGCTTTGTCCTTTGGTTTTTGACCCCTGACTTGGATTGTTTGACCCTTCTGCTTCCTCAGGGTTGTCTGGATTGGATGACTGTTTTGTCCTTTGGTTTTTGACCCCTGACTTGGATTGTTTGACCCTTCTGCTTCCTCAGCATTTCACGGATTGGAGGACTGTTTTGTCCTTTGGTTTTTGACCCCTGACTTGGATTGTTTGACCCTTCTGCTTCCTCAGAAATGTCTGGATTGGATGACTGTTTTGTCCTTTGGTTTTTGACCCCTGACTTCGATTGTTTGACCCTTCTGCTTCCTCAGGGTTGTCTGGATTGGATGACTGTTTTGTTCTTTGGTTTTTGACCCCTGACTTGGATTGTTTGACCCTTCTGCTTCCTCAGCATTTCACGGATTGGAGGACTGTTTTGTCCTCTGGTTTTTGACTCCTGACTTGGATTGTTTGACCCTTCTGCCTCCTCAGGATTGTCTGGATTGGATGACTGTTTTGTCCTTTGGTTTTTGACCCCGGACTTGGATAGTTTGACCCTTCTGCTTCCTCAGGATTGTCTGGATTGTATGACTGTTTTGTCCTTTGGTTTTTGACTCCTGACTTGGATTGTTTGACCCTTCTGCTTCCTCAGGATTGTCTGGATTGGATGACTGTTTTGTCCTCTGGTTTTTGACCCCTGACTTGGATTGATTGACCCTTCTGCTTCCTCAGGATTGTCTGGATTGGATGACTGTTTTGTCCTCTGGTTTTTGACCCCTGACGTGGATTGTTTGACCCTTCTGCTTCCTCAGGATTGTCTGGATTGGATGACTGTTTTGTCCTCTGGTTTTTGACCCCTGACGTGGATTGTTTGACCCTTCTGCTTCCTCAGGATTGTCTGGATTGGATGACTGTTTTCCCTTTGGTTTTTGACCCCTGACTTGGATAGTTTGACCCTTCTGCTTCCTCAGGATTGTCTGGATTGGATGACTGTTTTCCCTTTGGTTTTTGACCCCTGACTTGGATAGTTTGACCCTTCTGCTTCCTCAGGATTGTCTGGATTGGATGACTGTTTTGTCCTTTGGTTTATGACTCCTGACTTGGATTGTTTGACCCCTCTGCTTCCTCAGGATTGTCTGGATTGGAGGACTGTTTTGTCCTTTGGTTTTTGACCCCTGACTTGGATTGTTTGACCCTTCTGCTTCCTCAGCATTTCACGGATTGGAGGACTGTTTTGTCCTTTGGTTTTTGACCCCTGACTTGGATTGTTTGACCCTTCTGCTTCCTCAGCATTTCACGGATTGGAGGACTGTTTTGTCCTCTGGTTTTTTACCCCTGACTTGGATTGTTTGACCCTTCTGCTTCCTCAGGATTGTCTGGATTGGATGACTGTTTTGTCCTTTGGTTTTTGACCCCTGACTTGGATTGTTTGACCCTTCTGCTTCCTCAGGAATGTCTGGATTGGATGACTGTTTTGTCCTTTGGTTTTTGACACCTGACTTGGATTGTTTGACCCTTCTGCTTCCTCAGGGTTGTCTAGATTGGATGACTGTTTTGTTCTTTGGTTTTTGACCCCTGACTTGAATTGTTTGACCCTTCTGCTTCCTCAGCATTTCACGGATTGGAGGACTGTTTTGTCCTTTGGTTTTTGACTCCTGACTTGGATTGATTGACCCTTCTGCTTCCTCAGGATTGTCTGGATTGGATGACTGTTTTGTCCTTTGGATTTTGACCCCTGACTTGGATTGTTTGACCCTTCAGCTCCCTCAGGAATGTCTGGATTGGATGACTGTTTTGTCCTTTGGTTTTTGACCCCTGACTTGGATTGTTTGACCCTTCTGCTTCCTCAGGGTTGTCTGGATTGGATGACTGTTTTGTCCTTTGGTTTTTGACTCCTGACTTGGATTGATTGACCCTTCTGCTTCCTCAGGATTGTCTGTATTGGAGGACTGTTTTGTCCTCTGGTTTTTGACTCCTGACTTGGATTGATTGACCCTTCTGCTTCCTCGGCATTTCACGGATTGGATGACTGTTTTGTCCTTTGGTTTTGACCCCTGACTTGGATTGTTTGACCCTTCTGCTTCCTCAGCATTTCACGGATTGGAGGACTGTTTTGTCCTCTGGTTTTTGACCCCTGACTTGGATTGTTTGACCCTTCTGCTTCCTCAGGATTGTCTGGATTGGATGACTGTTTTGTCCTTTGGTTTTTGACCCCTGACTTGGATTGTTTGACCCTTCTGCTTCCTCAGGATTGTCTGGATTGGATGACTGTTTTGTCCTTTGGTTTTTGACCCCTGACTTGGATTGTTTGACCCTTCTGCTTCCTCAGGGTTGTCTGGATTGGATGACTGTTTTGTTCTTTGGTTTTTGACCCCTGACTTGGATTGTTTGACCCTTCTGCTTCCTCAGCATTTCACGGATTGGAGGACTGTTTTGTCCTTTGGTTTTTGACTCCTGACTTGGATTGATTGACCCTTCTGCTTCCTCAGGATTGTCTGGATTGGATGACTGTTTTGTCCTTTGGATTTTGACCCCTGACTTGGATTGTTTGACCCTTTTGCTTCCTCAGGAATGTATGGATTGGATGACTGTTTTGTCCTTTTTTTTTTGACCCCTGACTTGGATTGTTTGACCCTTCTGCTTCCTCAGGGTTGTCTGGATTGGATGACTGTTTTGTCCTTTGGTTTTTGACCCCTGACTTGGATTGTTTGACCCTTCTGCTTCCTCAGCATTTCACGGATTGGAGGACTGTTTTGTCCTTTGGTTTTTGACCCCTGACTTGGATTGTTTGACCCTTCTGCTTCCTCAGAAATGTCTGGATTGGATGACTGTTTTGTCCTTTGGTTTTTGACCCCTGACTTGGATTGTTTGACCCTTCTGCTTCCTCAGGGTTGTCTGGATTGGATGACTGTTTTGTTCTTTGGTTTTTGACCCCTGACTTGGATTGTTTGACCCTTCTGCTTCCTCAGCATTTCACGGATTGGAGGACTGTTTTGTCCTCTGGTTTTTGACTCCTGACTTGGATTGTTTGACCCTTCTGCCTCCTCAGGATTGTCTGGATTGGATGACTGTTTTGTCCTTTGGTTTTTGACCCCGGACTTGGATAGTTTGACCCTTCTGCTTCCTCAGGATTGTCTGGATTGGATGACTGTTTTGTCCTTTGGTTTTTGACTCCTGACTTGGATTGTTTGACCCTTCTGCTTCCTCAGGATTGTCTGGATTGGATGACTGTTTTGTCCTCTGGTTTTTGACCCCTGACTTGGATTGATTGACCCTTCTGCTTCCTCAGGATTGTCTGGATTGGATGACTGTTTTGTCCTCTGGTTTTTGACCCCTGACGTGGATTGTTTGACCCTTCTGCTTCCTCAGGATTGTCTGGATTGGATGACTGTTTTGTCCTCTGGTTTTTGACCCCTGACGTGGATTGTTTGACCCTTCTGCTTCCTCAGGATTGTCTGGATTGGATGACTGTTTTCCCTTTGGTTTTTGACCTCTGACTTGGATAGTTTGACCCTTCTGCTTCCTCAGGATTGTCTGGATTGGATGACTGTTTTCCCTTTGGTTTTTGACCCCTGACTTGGATTGTTTGACCCTTCTGCTTCCTCAGGATTGTCTGGATTGGATGACTGTTTTGTCCTTTGGTTTATGACTCCTGACTTGGATTGTTTGACCCCTCTGCTTCCTCAGGATTGTCTGGATTGGAGGACTGTTTTGTCCTTTGGTTTTTGACCCCTGACTTGGATTGTTTGACCCTTCTGCTTCCTCAGCATTTCACGGATTGGAGGACTGTTTTGTCCTTTGGTTTTTGACCCCTGACTTGGATTGTTTGACCCTTCTGCTTCCTCAGCATTTCACGGATTGGAGGACTGTTTTGTCCTCTGGTTTTTACCCCTGACTTGGATTGTTTGACCCTTCTGCTTCCTCAGGATTGTCTGGATTGGATGACTGTTTTGTCCTTTGGTTTTTGACCCCTGACTTGGATTGTTTGACCCTTCTGCTTCCTCAGGAATGTCTGGATTGGATGACTGTTTTGTCCTTTGGTTTTTGACCCCTGACTTGGATTGTTTGACCCTTCTGCTTCCTCAGGGTTGTCTGGATTGGATGACTGTTTTGTACTTTGGTTTTTGACCCCTGACTTGGATTGTTTGACCCTTCTGCTTCCTCAGCATTTCACGGATTGGAGGACTGTTTTGTCCTTTGGTTTTTGACTCCTGACTTGGATTGATTGACCCTTCTGCTTCCTCAGGATTGTCTGGATTGGATGACTGTTTTGTCCTTTGGATTTTGACCCCTGACTTGGATTGTTTGACCCTTCTGCTTCCTCAGGAATGTCTGGATTGGATGACTGTTTTGTCCTTTGGTTTTTGACCCCTGACTTGGATTGTTTGACCCTTCTGCTTCCTCAGGGTTGTCTGGATTGGATGACTGTTTTGTCCTTTGGTTTTTGACTCCTGACTTGGATTGATTGACCCTTCTGCTTCCTCAGGATTGTCTGTATTGGAGGACTGTTTTGTCCTCTGGTTTTTGACTCCTGACTTGGATTGATTGACCCTTCTGCTTCCTCGGCATTTCACGGATTGGATGACTGTTTTGTCCTTTGGTTTTTGACCCCTGACTTGGACTGTTTGACCCTTCTGCTTCCTCAGGATTGTCTGGATTATTTGTCCAGATCTTCCAGGAACATCCTCGTTCCATGTGGGTTAGCTCCCTTGTTTTTATTTTCCCTGTCCTTTTTGCACTTTTTTGCTATTTCTCCATGCCCTTTTTAGATTACATTCTTAGGTAACCAAGGGGACTGTTGAGAAGTGATTTGATACCATTTTCCTATGTTCTGTATTTGCATACTCACCGTGTTATTTTTGATTTTCAAACTCCTGGAAAACCTGGTGTGTGCTGCCCTTTTGCCTAATCAACTAGAGCAAGAGTTTTCCTACATCTTGGGTAGATGTATTGGGAAGAAGGATTCCCTTTCTCCAGTCCACCGGGAAGTCTTATATAATCGATCAGCCCATTTTCAGTTGAATGTGACAGAGATATGCCATGAAAATTGGAAGCACTGGAGGACCACTCGCACACCAAGCTCACCATAACAATGGGCTTCACTGCATGAAAGAGGCAGAACAGTTGCCCAGTTAATCAAATGAACTAACAGGCACACACAAGAACACTGACAAGCCTACTTACAGAAGCATACATACTGAAAGGCTCTCCAGTGGACTGACAGGGCCCTCACACGAAGTGGAGACTGAATGACACAAACCTGGTATATAATGGTTTGAGGATGGTTGACTGAGAAGGGGAGAATTCGGACAATAGACTGTAGCTATGTAATGTGGAAGGTTCTATGCATCGTATGTTGATCCATTATGCTCTAAAGGGATTCAGTTGGAGATCAATTGTGGTGGGTTTTGGATGCTGGGGGCTGGTATAATTAGGGACTGGCACACAAGGCTCACAGAGATACGGTTTAAACTTCATCTGCGCTGCAGCACTTTTGCCCCATGACCTCCATAAGATGGCTGCCACTGCAGTAACACTACCAGCAGGCTCTCAGACTGCCCCTAAACTCGACTGCCCTGATTGGCTGGCTCCCGAAACATCACCGGCTGCATCTACAAGCCGGGAGGCACAGCCAGCCACTTGCAAAGTCTCACTGCAAAGGCTGTTGCTGGAATTCTCTGCCGGTTCCATTCCCCATACAAGGACTGGCACACAAGGCCCACCGAGATACGGTTTATACTGCATCTGCGCCTCTGCACTTTTGCCCCAGGACCTCCATAAAATGGCTGCCACTGCAGTAACACTATCAGCAGGCTCTCAGCCTGCCCCCAAACTCGACTGCCCTGATTGGCTGGCTGCTGATACATCACCGGCTGCATCTACAAGCCGGGAGAGTGTAGCTGGCCACTTGTGAAGGCCCACTGCAAAGGCTGCTACTGGAGGTCTCTGCTGGTCTCATTCCCCATCCAGAGACAGGCAAACAAGGCTCACCGAGATACGGTTTGCACTGCATCTCCGCTGCAGCACTTTTACCCAGGACCTCCATAAGATGGCCGCTGCTGCGTTAACACTATCAGCAAGCTCTCAGCCTGCCCCCAACCTCAACTACCCTGATTGGCTGGCTGCCAAAACATCAGCGGCTGCATCTAAAAGCCGGGAGGCGCAGCTGGCCACTTGCGAAGGCCCACTGCAAAGGTCATTGCTGGAGGTCTCTGACGGTCTCCGCTGGCGAAGCCGTTCGATGCCGGATGCTGCCCTCATGATAGCTCCCTACCTGCTCTCCCGCGCCTCACTTCTCAAAAGTAAGGTATGTCTGTTGCTTGCAGCTCATGCGCAAGATTGTGTTCATGCTCCCACATCCCCAGACCACTATGTTAACCAATCTGCCCATGCCGCTACCCTGACCTCTACCTCTGACACAGCCCCATCACCCACACTCCCATTCAACGCCAGCGCTCTGTCGCAGGAACTCGCTAACCCATCCCACCTCCTTTTTGCATCCCTGTACGCTCCTCGGAAACAACAGTAGTACTCAATCTCCCTTTATGCACAACACTATCACCTACCACCCAACACACAATCCACCCATAAAGCCCCCCACAACCACCTACTTACCTGACGCGTGCCCACCCATAAGACTGATTGAGCTCCCCTCATTCGATCTGTGTCCAAACCACATGCGGAGAGGAAGAGGCAGGGTTGCTGCACATGTTCTGGGCTTGCCCAGAGGTGCATAGATTCTGGGAAGAAATAAAGACGAAAATGGCCAGTTGGGGTGTGGTGCTGGATGTGGGGTCTGCTGGTGCATGCATGCTTGGGAAATTCCCCAGGCCACGTAATTTGAAGCATATCAACAAAATGAAGGACCTGGCCTATGTCCTGGCCAAGCGCAGGATTGCAATGTGTTGGAAAGCGGCCCATAGGCCTAGAGTGGAGACATGGTGGGTGGACCTCCTGAGATGGGCAGAATCAGAAACTGCAGTTTGGTTTGAAGCTGCCACCAGGGGGGAGAAGAGGAAGTGGGTCCCCTGATGGCCTGGAGGCAACTGGTGACCTCGATGGCTACCCCTCACCAGGTCAGTCATGAAACAGAAGACTCAGATGAGTCGACAAGCACTGAGATTCCCAAAAATGCTCATGTAGATGATACTGATGAAACGGCTCGAGTTTGTGGGGAGGGAGGGGGGAGGACGGGAAATGTATAATGTGTTGATTTGACATTGATTATGAATGTCCTAAAAGTTGTAATATTTGGTGTGTTGTTTAAAATAATAAAAATTAAAAAATTTTAAAAATATATATCAGTCTCAGAAAGAGAGGAATATGAGGAAAAGGAAGATGAGAGAAGACACGAAAAATGCTTCTCTAGAGGAAAGGGTATAAGATGGTCAGATTCTAGTGAGTCTGCACCTAAGGTGTCAGAGTCAGCCACACAATCAGACCGACACAAAGGAGTATCTTATGGTCAGAGGGGGGTGTCTCCACAGCCCTATGTGAGCAGACTAAGGACATTGCCAGGTAGATGGTGCTGCAGGAATATTACCCCTGCAGTGGATAGAAAAATGATGAGGGAGGAAAAGGAGTGCCATGTGCTACAATTACTGTTACTTGAAAAAGGAGGAACAAGGCCACAGTATATACCTTGGCCACACATGGATCAAGAAAACCTGAAAAATAAGCTTCCAATGTTGACCTCGGGAGCCTGAAAATGGATAAATGAGCTAGAAAAAAAGATGGGAGGGAACATGTTAGCTATCGGGGACATTAAGGGTCTATGAATAGCCATACTTGGTGATAGAGCTGACGATGTGTGGACACTTGCAGGTTACCCTGGTGTGACTACAGTTAATACCGCGCATGATGGAGCTTCATTTAACAATTGCAGAGCTGCGGTATGGAAAGCATTACAATTGCTATACCCAGATACTTCTGACATGGGAGCCATAATGACACGTAAAATGAAGGAGTCAGAAGATCCATTGCTTTATATTCAGAATTTCCAAGACGCATCAGTGGTGGAAACTTGCAAAACCTGGGGGAAGTCCATACCCATGTTTTACCATATATTATGCCAAGGGCTGCCAGATCAGGTCCAGAAGCAGCTCAAGAAATCAGTAGGAATTGAGGCCAAACCGTGGTCTGAAATAAAGTTGACCAAAGCTCACTAGTGCAGGCTGCTGCAAGAGAAAAATCTCAAAAAAGAGGCTGCACGAAAAGCTGAAGAGACAAAATTAGTGCAGAAGGAATTGTCAAAATATGCCATTGAAGGGGCAATGATAACTAGTACAGACGGATCAAACATACAGCAGGTCAATAATCAAAGGCAGGGTGATCAAGGCAATAAAAGGTTTTAATTGTTGTGGTGTGTCCATTCTCTAGATGAATAGAAGCAGGTCCTTATACACACCCAGACTCTTACTGTGTGGCCAAATTTCTGGTAAGGGAGGTATTAGTCAGATGGGGAATATGTGAGATCATGAGGTCAGACAATGGGCCTCACTTTGTTAATGCAGTCTTTGAACAGATCAGCTTGCTGCTTGGTATAAAGCACATGTTTTCTTTGGCGTATCACCCTCAAGGTAATGGAATATGCGAGAAGCTCAATGGCTTGTTAAAGGAAAGGATAGCCAAGTTGAAGCTTACTCTAAAGAAGGGATGGCTACACTGCCTTCCATTGGCACTGTATGCACTCAGTAACCATCCTGGTTCTGACCATCACCTTACGCAGCATGAAATCGGAACAGGCAGAAGGATGAACAAGCGACTTACACCCTGAGATAGAGCTAGATGTGATTCTCAGCCAACAGAGGAAGTGTTAGGATCAGAAATGCAAAATTACTTGAATTGCATGACTTCTTGTCTTACTGGTATTTCAGGACAGCTGCAGCGGTGACAAAAAGGGTACAGGGCAGCACAGAACACAGAACGAGATACTACAACAGACCAAGTTCAAGGTTTACGTGTTCCACAACTGTTCCCTGGGGACACGGTCCTGGTGAGAAACCACACGAGAAAGAAGTGACAGGAACCAAGGTTCAACGGTCCATTCAGAGTGGAGGACGTCACTCCCTCTGCAGTCAAGTTACAAGGAAGAAGAGCATGGATTTTCTTAGGTAACATGAAGCCATATATCGGAGAAGACCCTCTGCCCGCACCCCAATGCGTAGAGGCTACAGACAAAAGGGAAGAACCACAGCACGTGCAGACGAGATCCATGACGAGGAAGAAGGATGCATGACCAGCAAAACAAAGGCAAAGACTTTTGTGCAAAGTTGTGGCTTGATTTTGGAAATTTCCGCTGAGCATAAAAGGGGATAAGGACATACACACGGACACTCTGTGCATCCTAGTTGCAGGGTGAAGAAGAAAGGCACACTGAAGACCTGATGAGAAAAGGATATGCCAAGGACACACAAATTAGAAGAAAATACAGTATCCAGACTCTTTCAACACAGAAGCTTTATTTGGACTCACTTATGTTGTCACACAGTAGTGACATCACTAAGGGCGTGTTGATCTACTTCGAGTTAGTATTGAGATTGTACCTGTCGTTAGTGGGAAGGCTCACTAACATCACTGAATTTCTTCAAGACCCTGAAAACGAAAAGACAATAAGGAGGCTGCTCATTGTGATTGCCGAGCAGCTCCTTTTGCTTCCAGAGTTCAGCAAGGAAAAGACAAATGTCCCTGTCACCAGAAGATAGAAGACTAGCAAGCAATGTATTTTTTCGCCTAATTGAGGACTTTGCAGAGCTTGTGGGAAGACCTGCCAGTGTTGGTGTCCTCACTTTCATCAGAGACCCAGCAAACTCCAAACAGATGAGCATGCTACTGCATGGCATTGTAATGCAGGTTGAACTTTCTAATCATCATCAGAATTACCGGAGAAGATTGTAAACTTTCCGCCGAGGGACAGTTCAAGAAAGTGTGGCTGGAAAGCTTCACTCCTGCTCATGCTGACAACGAGACGATATGTCTTCTGGAGTGAAACAGATAAGAGGCATTGACTAGGAGTTTGTTTATGAACATGCAAACTAAGAAACTTGCTGAACTTATTACCTTATTTTGAAAAAAAAAGAAAACTGTTTCCAGAGACAAGAGACAATCTATTATTTAGGCAAAGAAGGACGTTGTTCCAGTATCTACAACCTATGAGCAGAAACAGTAGAATCCAGAGATAACGATGCTACCTAGAATGTATTAAAGAGTTAGTTTTCTTTCCTTAGATGATCGAGATGGGCAACCAAAACAGTAATCTTGTCCTTGTCCTCCCTCAGGAGGAGAGACACTCGTATTGTTCAAGTACTAAGTGTTGTAGGTTGACATATAGAGGAATTATGTACCTATGCATTATATTCATCGTTGTTTTACTGTCACAGACGTTTCAAACTGCATTTTTCATTGGTGTGCAAAGCGTTCCGATTCCAGTGCACCCACCTTATGATGTAAGCATGAAATCCACAAAAGTGCCCAAACCTTACATAGTCATTCCAGTACCTAGAGGTCTGATAACAGAATGGGTGAACTTAAAATGGATGTGATGAGCAATAACACACACACACACACACTTGTGGAACAAAATAATTGAACCGCCGGAGACAGAGTCGGCAGAACAAGCATGAGGAAAGGTTTACAAAAAACACACACACGCAAACGATGAGTACACATACACCAGGTTTAGTGTCAATAACTACAGAACTACAGTCCAAAGAAGGGGAGAAGTTTGGACAACCAACAATGAGAAGTTCCACACCAAGCGAAGTAAAAAGACAAATGGAGAAAGCTGAACTTTAAAGGCAACAAAAGGAGTTGGAGAATAAACAAACAGAGACAGCATTGACAAGCACACCTAATCCAATGAAGAGAACAACTACAAGTCCTGCAAAACTGCGGAGATGATAGCAGAATACATTTGGCCATTTATAGCCAGAGCCAGGAAAAGACAAGAGGACAAGGAAAGAATTGCCAGACTTTCTCCTACTCAAATGGTACAGGTGAAGATGCCTGGACCATGGATGGAGATGCCTGAGAATCCTCCAGCAAGAAGAAGCTATATGGATGCGATTAAGGATGTGATGATAGCAAACTACATGAAAACCTTAATAATTAGAAGAAGCTCACAAGAGGACAACAAGGAACTGAACGACTACCTGGACAGCAGGCACAGTTGGGAAATAACATCTGGTGCCAACATATGAAAGAAATTGGATGATGAAATTCTGAGGAGGAATGCTTTGCTTGCGCACTCTTACCAAACATCATGGGGAAGTCGAAGATCTTCGTAGCTGTGGAAATAGATGTCACAAGAGCACGCTGTCTATCACGTATAGCAATGTGCAAGACTAGAGGCCAGTTCATGGGAAGTGATGCTTCACTCAAATGGGCAACTGAAGCAACTAATCCAAATGTAGACGATTATGTCCAGGACATAAAGACAAGAAACAATGGGAAAACAAAGAACATTGTAATCAGATATGAAAAGCCTGGAGTTAAAGAAGCAGAGATCAGAAGAGAGGCAAACCAAAGGATGAATATTCAAAGAAAAACTGCAGAAGATGCTCCGAGTTGGAAGAACAGAGGCCAAATGCAAATTTGGGGAATAGTGCTTTCACCAGACGGATAGGAGAAAGGAGTAGTGATCTGCAGAGCATGGATGATCATTGGACAATATAAACAAACAATTGAAAATGCACAAATAATATGCAAACCATTATGGCCAAGACCTTCTAAACTATTGACATGGGTCGAAGACAGAGGAGGACCCTTACAAACAGTGCCATTGAGGAGCATAAACTTCTGCTTCAGAAATAATGGTACAAGAAAAACGGGAGAGAATCAGAAGTGTGGCCGAGTCTTTGACGCTCCAGGAATGGTTCATGGTACTGCAGTGATCATGGATCATTATTGGGCATGTGGATCCAAAGCATACATCAGACTACCAAAGAATTGGGGTGGTATATGCACATTGGTGAATGTCCATTTCCCAGCAATGGTGATCCCAAAAAGGGATGTAAATATTGACAGTTTCCCAAAAGCAGATGCTCACCTGAGGAAGAAGAGATCTATGGAACTGATGAACCAAATGAACAGAGAGAATTACTTTTCTGCAAAATCAGAAGAAGCCTTTCATGTGATCCCATATGAACACAGGCTGCTCAGCCTAACCTCATCAGTGTTCACAAAAATTCTGATGCCAAGAGTTCAGGTTGGTGCACATACTAAATGGTTGCAGATAACCAGATGAGAGTTACTACAAACCATCGACACGACCATAAAAGGATTCAATGCAATTAAGGAACAGTTAAGGGCGATTAGACTAATGACTCTACAAAACAGATATGTCCTTGACATGATCACAGCTATAGATGGAGGTGTTTGTGCAAAGATCAGAGAATAATGTTGCACATTTATACCATCGCACAATGACGAAAATGGAACCTTAACAGAGGCCAAAGGTATGCTGACAAAACTACAGAATCAGATGATTGATGAAGCTTACGAAGTTGACGATGACAGCTGGTTTGGATCACTATTTGCATGGTTTCGGCAATGGATGGCAGATGCATTCAAATTCCTAGGAGCCCTACTGGTGATGATATTGCTCAGATTCTGTGTTAATATCTCAGTGCCAGAAAACTACGAAAAAAGCCATAGGGAAGAAGATCATGATTGAGCTTGAGTCAGGATGGAAACCCAAGGACCTGACTGATGAAGAAATAAGAGCCTTTGTGAAAGCTAGCATTTATGCACCAGATGCAACAAAGTTTCAGTATTCAAGGAAACACAGAAATTATGTGGAAAGATGGATCTATTACAGTCCAAGTAGACAATGTCAACATATGACATGGAACAAAGATGAGCACGTAAGGACAGCAGGAAGCTTGAAGGGAGTCATACAAATATGGACCCCAAAGAGACATTTCTTCAGACCTCTAGGCCTGGATCCAGAGGATGAAATAAAAGTGGATACAAAAGAAGAAGTGAAAGTGGTCGATGAATCGCCCAGAGGGGGGAGTGTAGAGGTGGTACCAAGCACGATTCCCACTCCAACCGCCCATTTTGAAGTACCAGGAACATTCACGCCAAAATATGTGACATATGATGAATAAATAAACCAGCAGAGAGCCACAGTAGGGCTCTGTCCCGGACCTATCAGAAGAACAAAACCTGTTGGAGTACTGACAACTAAGAAAATCTGGACAATAAGGTACCCATTGAGAAAACCATACCGACAAGTGAGACAGAATGACAATTGTCAGAATGCAATACCTGAAGAAGCCAAGGAGATACTAAAAGAAGACGAATGGTGACATCATAAGAAAAAGGACTGACTCACATATAGAAAATATAACTACATGAGAATGATGGAAAGAGACGAAAAACCATAGATAAGTGACATCCCAAGCCTAAAGTGAAATAAATGTTGTCAAAACGGCAGAAACGTATGCCATGAACGCAATGAAGATATTCATCTAGTTTAAACATGTACATATGCACAGTAACCGCAAGAAGCACATAAATCATGAGGCTTGCTTATGCTTAGTAGTAAGATAGATTGCGGCAAGCGCCACCTATACATATCTACCTCAAAAGGAGCACTTTATACAAGTATGCTTCCACTATGCACAAGAGCAGAATCGACCAAAGGTTACTAAAGGTCTCAAGAGGAGAGCTTCACAGCAAACAAATAGAGAATTAAAGACGGAGAGAAACTCAGATGAAGACAAACATGCCAAGAATCCAAGGTTGTATCGGCTGAAATAGACCAACAGTGGATACAATTAATGAGAAGAAGAACAGAGTATCATGTGCAGAAAGGTCAAGATAAGCCACAGATGGCAGACGACTGGCAGAATTAAATCAAATGCACACAATTGCATGGAGAAT
This sequence comes from Ambystoma mexicanum, assembly GCF_040938575.1. Taxonomy (NCBI): domain Eukaryota; kingdom Metazoa; phylum Chordata; class Amphibia; order Caudata; family Ambystomatidae; genus Ambystoma; species Ambystoma mexicanum. The sequence continues at coordinate 26,836,150 of NC_090939.1, read as the reverse complement.
AAGACGATTTCACGGTGTCGGATTCACGTGACTGAACAAGCAGAAGGGATGAAAATTTCACACCTACGCATGGGCCCTTGCCATGCCCAGACACCTTATCTTTCCCAGACCAAGAAGCAAACTCAAGGACAAAATACAAAGAAGTAATTGACACATGACCACTGAGGTGATGATTGATTGTAACAATAATTCTCCCAAGAGGCAATAGGCTGGATTCAGTCCTTCCTCAGCAACAGAACAATGCGCGTCCTCTCACCGCTAGCAGCTGCTGACCCCATGCCCATTACCTGCGGCGTGCCTCAGGGCTCTTGTGTCTCACCTACCCTGTACAACATCTTTACAAAGCCCCTTTTCGATGATCTCGATGGTCTGGGTATCACCTACACAAACTATTTTTTTTTTATTATTTGAAACCTCAGCCTGATAAGACTCAATGTGAAAATTGAAACCTCAAGCTTTTGTTACAAGTTGATATTCATCCTTTCAGTATTCACAAAAATCCATATACAAAAAGAAAAGGGTGTTAAACACCCACGTGGGTATGCATGTCACTAGACAATCACAATTCATCCAGCCTTAGTGAGTCTAAAAAGTCAACTACAGCACAACTCAATTTAATGCAGTGGCCAGCACTGGCATAGGACCACCAGTCTCGATTTCCTTCTGCTGCAGGCATAAATTCACTTAGATGCTGTGTCCGTTGTGCTACAAGCCGCTTGCACTTTGTTAGAAGGTGTTCTTTTGTTTCTGTATCGCTTTTACAAAACCGACACGTATTATCATTTCCTTCGCTGATGTGTCGTCACCACAGCATCTCTTTTGTTTTGAGCGTGTTTAAGCGAAGTCTCAAAAATTGGTCCCGATGATAACGAGAGGGACAATTTATTAAGTACATGCTTGGCACATTTAATTTATGGGCGCCAGGTCCAGAGTCAAGAGTAGTCGGCATTTGGTGGCGATGGTCGGTGCTCTGGCTCCAGCACCAAAGTTCAAACTTCTTTTTTGTAACTTGAGGGCGCATGATGAAGTCATTCAAATTTAGATCGGCAGCAGCTAGAGTTGAGATCATCATCTTCTTCCACTCTTCTAGGAGCTTCGATGATCTCTGGCCTGGTTGTGTGCAAAAGATTCGAAATGCTGGTGCCACAGGAGTCAGACATATCTTGCGCAATGTCATTAATGATTTCCACAGGACACAAGTGTGGAGCGAGTTCAAGGACAGTTTGTATCTTATCTGGACCATCAAGATGTATGAAGGTAGCCTCAGAACTCACCGCCAGAAGATCCCTTCCATCTTCTGCCAAAATGGGATGTCAATGTTCCACCCGGCTTCTGACCCAAAGGTGATTGCTGAGACAACCTTTAAGGCGTAAAAGGTTAAAACACGAGTGAGGGTGAATTTGCCATAAATTCTGTTCAGCAGCCTAGCTTGGATGGTAAATTGTATCATTCTATTTTCTATATCGAGTTTCCAGTAGTGTTCGTGTAAGGACTTGTTAAACGTGATCTCCAGGTAACAAATGGAATTGACAATCCCAGTATCTTTCCCATCGACTCTCCATGAGAAAGCTTTCTGTTTTTTGGATTCCCGTTGGCCTATTATGACGATCTTTGTCTTTTCGATGTTCAATGTCAGGTCATTGATACTTAGATATACTTGTAAATTCGCTAACTGCCGCTGGAGACCAATTTGGGTATGGTCCAGGACCACCACGTCGTCGGCATAGATTATACAACCAATTTCATTCTGATTTACTTTTGGTGGGAAGCATAGTACGTTTCTTCTGAACTCTGGTAGATCACAAATGAACATTTTGAAGAGTTTGGCTGCCAACGGACACCCTTGTTTTACTCGTTTGGTTTTAGGTATTTTGCTTAATAGAGCACCATGATCCTTCAGCCTGATGCGAATGGCAGTTTGAGAGTAAAGAGCTTTTATAGGATCGATTAAATTGCGGGGACAGTTCCAGTTGTTCAATTTTTGCCACAATTTGTCTCGATTGATGCTGTCGAAGGCACCCCTCAGATCAATGAAGGCCAAGTAAAGATGGGTCTTTGCCTTAAGGGTTTCCAGCTTTAGTATATTTAGTAGTAATAGATTGACTTCTACGCCAACACCTCTGGTGAAACCAGTTTGATTGATGTCAAAGATGTGGTTAGACACAGACCATGTTGCTAGTTTTTGGCACAGAAACGAGGTGAAGATTTTTCCTATTGTGTCCAACAGGGCAATCGGGCGGTAGTTGGTTGGGTCAGCCCGATTGCCCTTTTTATATATTGGCACAATAATCGCTTCACGCCAAGAATCTGGGATCGACATCGATGCGAGACAATCGCAAGAACAGCATTTCAATGAACGTTGCCCATTGTTCCACATTTTCCTCGAGCATCATGTTAGAAATTAGGTCCGGACCTGCGGCATGTAATCTTTTTAGGGCTCGTATTGCTGACTCAATGTCCTCTTTATTGATACTTAGATCCCATGAAGTCAAGCCGAGATCAGAGACTGTTGATGTTTCCAGGGATGAATCGCTAAGGAGGTTTGAGAAGTATTGTTCCCATTTTCCGGTGTCAATTACGTTTGACATCATGGAAGAGTGACGGACATTGCCTGTATTCAGGATTGCCCAGATTTCACAGGAATTCTTTGTTATCAGTTCCTTCATAAGGACCTCAGCTTGGTCTTGCTCGATTATTATTCTTTGAGATTTGAGGCAGTTACGATATGTTTGACGCCGCTGGTGATTTTTTTTTTAAATCGACATATTGTTACGAATCGCGGCGCTGGATTTTTTTATGGCGCGAATATTGCGTCTCATGGCCTTTTTTGCTTGCGACAGTGTCACAGAAGATATGTGTTTGTACTTTATACCCAATTTTCGAAGATGGAATTTTGGGGTGACAAAGTCGTATAATAAAGGAGCATAGTTCACCGACAAGGCTGTGTCGTGGAGGAATTTTTGGCCTATTTTCTCGATCTTTGGTCCGTCAATCCACAGGCGGTTTCCTCCCGCGTTGACAGAGATAAAGGATTTGTATTGGTTACAGTCTGTTTGCCATTCCAGGATACAGGATAGACGCAGAAGATTATGATCGCTGGATGGCATCTCAGTTATTGTCAAGGTTGTCTCCTCCTCGAGTAAATTACATGAGACCCAGAAATAGTCAATTATTGAGTGTGCCTTTTGATTTGACCAGGTTGGTCGCGGTGGTTGATCTCCTGGAACATTTCCATTTGCCATCATGCAATTGCGGTTTCCAAGAGAGAGACTCCACTGATGGCTCCGTGTGGATAGATCGTCAACTGGCAACAATTTATAATTTCTAGCGCTGGAGTCATAGTTGAACCAGGTACAATTCAAATCACTGGCACATATTATTGTCAAGTTTTTATAATTCAGAAGTGCCTTGTCAATGATTATTGTGACCGTGTCTATGAAGGTCCTTGTACTTATTTTGCTTGGATTCCAGTATCCGTTCAGGACTGACAGATGTTTTCTCACAGAGGTTCTTGTTTCGGCAGTTTTTAATAAAGCTCCTTGCGATTCCAAGATGGCCGCCGGACTGTGAGGACGTACTCCTCGAGTCCTCCATGCAGGCCGAGAAAATAAATTGTGAAAACTGCGGCTGATGAAGCTCTAAGCAACCCGAAGGCGAAGCTCAGTATGCGCGGATCGAGCTCCCAGACAGCACACACCGGAGCGAGGGATCCGATGCGGGCTTAGGCGCTCACAACATTCAGGCGTGCACTCAGCGGGGAGAGTGCCAGCCCCCCGCCAAAGGCCGTGGAGAGAGGCAGGAAGACCGCGACCAGCAGACCCACACGCCTGGTCGCGGACGCCCAGAGGAGACACCCCGCCCCAGGACAACGAAGCCCGAGTTCCGTCCGGAGCCACGCTTGAGGCAACGAAAGGGGAACGGTGGGTGGGGTTCCCCTCCCCCCGCCCTGCAGCGCTCCTCGGTGGTGCGGCAGAGCCCGCAAAGCACCCGCTGGAAACCTCGGAGGGAGGCAGGTGTCAAGCAGCCCAGCGAGCCCTGGTGCGGTCTACCAGGGAGGCAGGTGGCCCGAGACAGCAGCGACAGGCAGCCCCAAGCCCCTAAGCAAACCGCAGCAGAAGAAACATAGCACACGTGGACCGAACACCCGGATAGCGTGTGCAGGAGCGGGCGCCGGAGCCTGCATCATCCAGGCGCACACCCAGCGGTAAGGGCGAGCTCAGCCCCGCCAGAGGCCGGAAAAAGAGGAAGGAAGATTAGGACCGACAACCCCACGCACCCGGGCCTGTAGCGACGGGCACTCCTGCACGCCCATATGTGGTCGACCGAAGCCCCGACCCCCATTAAGCACGCTCCCTGAAGCAGAGAAAGGTGAGAGGTGGGGGGGACTCTTTTCATCCCCCAGCCCGACAATGGGCCACTACGGTGCAGAGCCCGTGAGGTGCCAGCGGCTTCAGCAAAAGGAGCCCCAGTGGAGTGGGGAGAGACAGAGGTCCGGACGGAGAGGGGAGCGGCAGACGTTGGGGGGGAGTTCTTCTCATCCCCCAGCTCGACAACGGACAACTTTGTGTCCCCCTCCAAAGGTTTTACACGTGGAGCGAGGCCCGGAGGTGATACGGTAAGCAGAGCACATTTGGAAGAGTTAAAGGTGCCCTATAGGCCTGAGCTGGGCTAGCAGCCCAGTAGCTGACCACCGGAGCCCCGAGGGGCACAGAAGATCCTGCCTCCCATGGGGGCGGGAGGAACAGGGCGCCCATAATGAACAGTGATCCGTACCCATAACCTGCAATCCAGCAATGGACACCTAAAACGAGGAAAGGCAACGACCGTGTCTGCAAAACACTCACGGCCTCGGTCAACCCAATTGCCGACAGCAGTTGACCGCCTCAGATGCCGAATACAAAACCAAAACGGGCCCATCAAGAGCACAGACCCTTGCTAGGCCCCAGGAGGGGCAGATAGAGAAGTGCTGGTGACAAAGGGGCCGCACGTAGGGAGACTCACCTTCCCCTCCACCAGCGCCACCCGCCGAAACACAGGCCCACCCAACTAGCAACATGGCAACCGACAAAGACGAACTCTTAAATTGCCTGAAAGGTATGGAAGCCAGAATGACGAAAGCCTTCCATACTCAAATGGAACAACTTAGGGAGGACCTGAAATCGTCCCTCCAGGAAGTCAGCAAGGACATGGCGGAGATGGGAGAGTGAGTAGATATTGTGGAAAGAGGCCTCTTGAACGTTGCGGAGGAAACTAATCAAAACAGCCTACTCCTAGACCAGTTGGCTACCGCAACGAACAATTTGGAGCTCCAGGCAGAGGATCTGGAAAACCGCTCGAGAAGATCAAATATCAGGGTCAAGGGCCTGGCGGAATCAGTACTGGATAAGGACTTAAGAGACACGATGCAACTCTGCTTTAGCAGCCTACTGGCCGATGCCCAACCTGAAGCTATCGGCTTCGACAGGATTCATCGAGTTGGCCCGACACGTAGCGAACCAGGTTCGCGTCCCAGAGATGTCTTAATAGCAATGACATTGTATGGTCTGAAGGAAGAAGTGCTACACGCGGCAAGGACAAACGGGGACCTCACGATCAACGGGTCCCGTATACAGCTATACCAAGACCTCGCCTCGATCACTCTTCATAAAAGGCGCCTAATGCAACCAGTCACAAAAGCCCTTCGGACACACCAAGTCAGATATAGATGGTTGCACCCGTTTGGCCTGTCATTCACATGGGAAGGCAAACAGAGGAATATTAGGAACTGTTCAGAAGGTCTAGCTCTCCTACATCTGGAGGACGAACAACAGGAGGCTCCCGAACGCCCTCGGCCGAACGCACCAGGCCTGCCAAGCAAACCATGGGAATGGTCGACGGGGAGAAGGCAAAGACGAGGGAGAAGTGGTAGGTCGGGCAGTACCCAACCGGTTCAAGTTTGCGAACCAAAAAGCCCACCAGATCCGAATGCAGTCAAGCACACAGACATTGAGTGAAGCGCCACTTAAAAGTAAGAAGGCCGCAAAAGAACTCTGAAGCGCCTGCACGGAGGTAGGAGGTCATTAATCTTGGAACCAGGGTCGGAGTTATACTACTTCTGACCTACGTGAACTGGGGGGAATCTAGAGGCCTTACATCCGTTGGTTCAGCAGAGGAGCCCATTGGGGGCCCAGGCCTCATACTCCAGGATGGGGGGGAAGGGAAGGGGGGAGGGGTGGGGAAGCATTCGAAGTACAGGAAAACAAGGAACCCAAAAACTATGAGCAAAGAGGGGCCACCTCCACAACCGGGTTTAATGCGATGAAAACAAAAGGTAAAAGTAAATTCCGGAGCAGGACACTGGGTCCATATACTGAATCCCATCTCCTAGGAGCCAATGGCTGAAGTGAACATAATCTCGCTTAATGTCCAGGGCCTAAATTCCCCTGCTAAAAGACGATCGATCCTAGGCAGGCTGGAAGCCATGCAAACGAAAATAGCGATCCTACAGGAGACACACCTGCTCCAGCAAGACGAGAGAAGGATGCACAGCAGAGCATTCCCTCTCCAGTTTTTCGCCTCAAGTCAGTCTAAAACGAAAGGGGTGGCAATCTAATGTAGCAGGGACCTGGGATTCCACAAACAAAATATCATGAAGGATCGGGAGGGCAGATACCTGGGGGTGAAAGGCACGATCAATGGCCAAATGTACACGATTTTTGCAGTATATGTCCCCAACGATAAACAGGACAAGTATATTCCCAAACTACTTCAGAAGATCGGAGGATGGTGTGAGGGCAGAGTGATAATAGGAGGTGACTTTAACTGTGTCATGGACCCAAAGTTAGATAAATCACTCCCCCCGACGACTGCAGACCAGCGAAATAGACAAGCCTGGGTAAACTCTTCTGAGACCTGGAGGTGATAGAGACATGGCGGTTCTTCCACCCAGATTGCAAGGAATACACACACTACTCGGCGGGTACACAAGGGATACTCTAGAATCGACATCATCCTAGTGTCCTCCACCCTGATCCCCTATGTCAAGAAAATAGAAATCGGATTCCAATATCTCTCAGATCACGCCCCAGTGGTAACCTGCATAGAACTGCAGGAAAGCACGAGTAGGCCCCGTCCTCAATGGAGGCTGAATGAAACAATCCTTAGGGCACACATGGAGGAAGTCATAAGTAATTACTTCCAGGAAAATGACAGTGGGGAGGTGGACTGGCGGGTAGTATGGGACGCGGGGAAGGCAGTGGTTAGAGGTGAATTCATAGCCCAAGCAACGCAATACTACAGGGAGAAAGCCCTTATAATGCATAAACTAGAGGAAGAGGTGAGAAACGCTGAAAAGCTCCATAAGACCCGTCTGACGCCCAGAGCCTGGCGAGACCTCAAAAAAGCTAGATCCAAACTTGAAAACCATATGTCGGACAAAACAGCGCAATTACTACTAAACGCTTAACAGTCATATTACATACACGGGGGAAAGCAAGCAAATTCTTGGCATCCAAATTACGCAAACAGAAAGTGCGCAACCACATTACCCGGTTGAGAAACAGTAGTGGGGTTCTGCAAACGGGAGATAATGAGAAACTAGAAACGATGGTCCACTTCCACAAAAACCTGCTGTCTAATGGGAACCTGAATGCAGCAGAACAAGTATCCTATTAGTCGGCCATAAAACTGCCACAGATTTCCATTCAGCAGAAAGAACAACACAAGAGGTGGGGGACGCAATAGCAGCATTATCCAGGGGGAAAGCACCCGGTCCAGATGGTTTGGGGAACGGGTACTACAAAGTGTTCCTTACCCAGTTGTCAACCCCACTCACTCGCCTTTTCAACCTAATTAGGGATAAAGGAGCAGTCTCAAAGGATATGGGTCACTCAGTCACAATTCTCCCCCTAAAGCTGGGGAAAGACCCGGTGGAATGCTCCAGCTACCGCCCCATAGCCCTCCTCAATACTGACGCAAAACTGTATGCTAAAATTCTTACGAACCGGTTGGCAATAGTACTGCCCGAGATAATACATACAGACCAGGCGGGCTTTGTACGGGGTAGACACACTCAAGATAATGCTAGGCGGGTAATTGATATCATAGACTGGGGCACTAGGAGCGCCCAGAAATTCGCCATCGCTGCACTTGATGCCACACGTGCGTTCGACAGCATTGACTGGAAATACATAAGCCTGGTACTAGATGGTTTCGGCTGTGGGCCGTCATTTACTAAGATGTTCCTGGCTAATTACCAGTTCCCATCCACGCACCTAATTGTAAACGGCTACACATCAGAAGGACTCAATATCCGGAGAGGTACTCGGCAGGGGTGTCCCCTCTCCCCCCTTATATTCGCCATGGCAATGGAGCCATTTGCCCATAGGATCAGGGCGGACCCGGGTATTAGTGGGGTACGAATAGGGGAGACCCAACATAAGATAGCATTATATGCAAACGATGTTATGCTTTACATGGCAGACCCAAAGCACACACTACCCAACATAATTAAAGAACTGCAGAGATTCGAAAATACATCAGGGTTCACAATAAATTACGTCAAATCCAAAGCACTGAATGTAACCGAGGATAGAAGGAACATAACATACCTAGAGGAACGCTACCCCCTACAGTAGGAAAAACAATCCCTGGAATACCTAGGAATTTGCATCACCAGATCCACAAAAAACCTGCTCAAAGCTAACATCAATCCTCTTTGGAAGCGCCTGCTAGGAGACTTGCAGAGATGAGACCTCCAGGAACTTGCTTGGTTTGCTAGGATAGCGGTGACAAAAATGACCTTGCTACCCAGACTGCTGTACGTGGTAAGCTCCACCCCGGTGGTAATCCCCCCGAAAATGATTCAGCAACTCCAAAATGCCGTGTTCAAATTTATCTGGGGGAATAAGAAGCCAAGAATCCAAAAAAAGATCATGATGCGCCCAAGCCTTCTGGGGGGTCTGGGAGTGACGGATATAGGGAGATACGTCCTAGCGGCCCAATTGGTGCCAGCACTGAAATGGTCGGGTAGTGACCCCCTCCCAGGGTGGGGGGAAGTAGAACAGTTCGTGACCGACACCCCATTACGTGTGCTCCCATTCCTTAAGCCAAAAGCACGAGAGAGGGGAGGCAACCTATTGGAAGCGACAAAGACGACACTTCACACCTGGGATATGGCGATCCATCGCAGAAGGATCAAACCAGGTCTGGGCCCGATGTCCCCTATTACACACAATCTAGATTTCTCGCCTGGCCTCCAACTGAGGTTCTGGGATGGCTGGCAGGGAGCAGACATAGCGTACTTACGAGACTTGTACCAAGATGATGCCCCACTCTCCTTTGACTTATGCAAACAAAGATTTGGAATCACCGAACAGCACAGATTTAAATATATACAAGTGCGCCGCTGGATCTCGCACCCTGCAGTAAAAAGGGCCGGACTACGCCCCCCAGTAGGTTTAGAACTCACGATACGGGAGGGGTCACAGAGAAAAGAGATCACCAGATTGTACAAGTTATTAGATAAATCGCAAGCAGATGAAACCCTCCAATACATGAAAGATTGGGAGCGGGACATGGGGGAAGAGATCACTCAGGAAGAATGGTGCCAAATCTGGAGGAGGGCTCACAAACTTTCCAAGTCCACTGCAATCAAAGAATCAGCATATAAGCTATGCTATCGTTGGTATCTGCCCCCAAGTAGAATCCATAAAATGAAGCCCACGTACCCTTCAGACTGTTGGCGCTGGTGTGGTGAAAGAGGTGACCTATTCCACGTGTGGTGGACACGTCCAAAGATAAAGGTGTACTGGAAAGACGTTCTGAGTCTAATCAAAGACATAACAGGTGCAGACCTACCTCAATCCCCCAAGGTCATCCTGTCGGGGCAGTGGCAGAAGGGACATACGCAGCCTCAGGGAACAGCCTCAGGGAACAGAGCGGCCCTCATCACCCACCTGATGGCGGCAGCAAGGATGACAGTCGCCCAACGATGGAATCTCTAAAAATGTAAGGGGAATTGCGTACATTGTTGGGAATGATAGAGTTTTACCATAAATGTGTCATGCATGTTGAGATTAAAATGGGGGAAATTAGGATGTTGCTGAGGAAGGGGGAGGAGTTTGTGTGTAACAGTCAATGTGAGAAAGAGTTCCAAACAATAAAGAGTGAGATCAATTTTATAAAAGTGCTAGAACAGTTTCACATGTGTAGAAAATCAGTAATAACGGTTGATGCTAGTGTTGGAGGTATAGGGTCTGTTTTGACACAGATTGTAAGGGAAAGTGAAGAAAAATTACTTACTCACGCTTCTAGAGTATTGCGTGGCATGGAAACATGGTATTCGTTATTAGAGAAGGAAGCACTGCTTCTCATTGGGCTCTGGGCACATTTCGGGATTTTGTGTGTGGGTCAGAATTCATATTGAGGACTCATCATAAACCATTAAAGGCAATATTTGGGTCAAAAGGTTTGGGTAGAGAGAATGCAGAGTCATGCGTTCACCATGGAAGACATTCCAGGGCGAGAAAATGTACTGGCAGACCATTTTTCTAGATTAGGTGCTGTTTGATGCATGATGGGGAAAAATCTAAAGAACATTAGCAGGTGACCTGTTCCTGTACATGCACCCCAACACGATGACCCATGAAAAATACTTTTCAAGCTAAACAAATATGGGAACAAAGGAGTGGTGCTCAAAACATAAAAACATTTTATTCATCATTAAATATCAATGCAACAAAGAAAAAAAATCATGATTTACCTAAAAAAACATTCTGGAGAATCGACACACATCAGTGCAACAAAAACCACGTATGCAAGTGCAAAGTACATGAAATTATTATTATTATTGTTTTTTAAACTTCACATCAATAATTTCATAACACAAACACAGGAAGAGGCGAAGTGATGAATACATAGCCCAGCCTTAATCACGGTGGCATCCGAGGAGCACTGCAATTTATTTAACAGCCACGAAAAATCTCATGTAGGCTTGTGGCCAAAGTCCATTCCCCTGAGGTGTTTCGATCAACTGAAGATGTATGAAGCAGAGAGCATCAATCACTCATAAATGTTGAAAAACATGTCGACACAGGTGCTTCGGTCTGATGGCATTATTGGCAGAGCAAAATGGGAAGATGCTATGGCGGGAGCAGTGGTAGCTCCAGCGGACCAAGATGCAGAACCCGTGGCAGGAGTTGATCCCACCAACCCGGGGTCCTTTCTATGCCGCCTGAACCCCTTCACCTTGGAGCCACAGGAGGATCAAGGTCAAAGATGGCAGGAGTGAATGGATGAATTCGAGGAATTCATGAAGGCGGTAGCAAACCAAGACACACCCAACAAACTGGATATCTTCACCAACCTGGTAGGGAAAGAGGAGAAAAGTGTCATTAAACCATTCCTCCCCAGGAAAAGTCTACTAACCAACTCTTCATCACTGCAATCCATGGTTGACTAGTTGTACTCCCCAATATGGATTACAAATGGTACACATTCAATCAGTGCACCCAGGCCCCCCACAAAATGATTGGACAGTTCATACTACGCCTCCAGAGAAAAAGTACATGTTGTGACTGTGCAAACTTTAACAATGACGAGGCCATCCGACTGATGGTGATAGAGGGGTGTATATCCTCGCAATTCAGGAAACATCTGCTAAAGAAACCCCTCCCAATCCAGGAAATAGCTGAACTGGCAAGGGTCTACGGATGGGTCAATGTACAAGCAGCCCAGATAGAGAACCCAAAGAAGACAGACACTGTTGCTGTCAAAGTCAACTGCCCACAAGGGCAAGCCTGCCAGATGGGCGCACCATCTCGCCAAGACACCTGGAGCGCTCCCCACCGGGCCCAACCTGAAAGACAATGCCATATATGCGGGTTTGAAGTCCCGCACAAGGGCCAATGCCCCGCCATCGGCCAAATGTGTATGAGGTGCGGCCAGGACAACCATTTTCAAATCATGTGCTGCGAATGGGCCCCACTACTGCCAGCATAAAAACCGCCACCGCAATGGACTCCCTTTCCGGAGATATGACCCAACGAAGGCGCCCACCTGCAGCCATACCCAGAGAGAGACAGCGCAAGAACCGGCTTCAACAGAAACACTGCAGCGTATACAACGCACCCCGGATTCATACGAGCCACGAGAACTTACAAGTTGACATGCCAGACAGAGCCTTCAACACCTCAGAGCAACCTTTTCGCTCACAACCCCACAAAGGGGAAGACCAACCACCAGGTGCAGAACCATACTATGAGTTTGACCGGTACTGTAAGGAATACATCCGGCTCGTATATGACACCTCCGATGATAGCACAGCCTTAAAGATGACGGTACACCTAGGAGGATACCACATGCCGTTCCTCATTGACACAGGAGCCACCGTCAATGTGATGAATGAGAAAAGATATGAGACTATGGCAGGCACGTACCCAGTACAACCGCCTCAAGCCTGCATTTTTCAGTGGGGAGCACCCCTACCACTACAATCCAAAGGACAATTTATTGTTCTTTGGAACAAGGGCACAGGGCGCAATGAGTACCCGTCACGATTCATGTCATTCAGAGCCCAGTCACAGGAAGATGTCTCCTCAGTTACAAGACGGCCACCACTCTACAACTCATAAACCTCCAGTATGACCAGTCCTAGATGATCCAAGCTTTCCGCCACAGGCCCAAACAATACAAATCCTAGCCCAAAAAGCAATATACATGGACGAGCTGAAAGTGATATTTCCCAACCTATTTAAGGGTATAGGCATGCTGAAAGACAAGGTCATCTGCCTTCACATTGATCCTACAGTACGGCCCGTGCCGCAACAACCCCGAAGGATAGGGCTCCAACTCCAAGCAATAGTGATGCACGAGCTGCAACTATTACTACAAAATGACATAATCGAAAGAGTGGAAAGACCTACCCCGTGGGTGTCCCCCTTGGTGGTAGTTCTCAAACCAGATGGGCGCCTATGCCTCTACATTGACATGTGGATCCCGAACATGGCAATCCATAGGGAGAGACTTCGTGGACCCAACATCGAGGACATGCTGGTAAGACTGAACCAAGCCACATGGTTCACGAAGTTGGATCTGAACCAAAGCTACCACCAGCTGGTCATCGATCCCGCATGAGGGCCGATAATGACCTTCACAACACACAAAGTCCTATTCCGCTATAAGCGGCTCAATTTCGGAATATCCTCGGCAGCCGAGAGATTCCAAGAGACAATACACAGGTTGATTGCACCAGTCACCAAAGCCTTCAATTATAGTCATGGTATCTTGGTGTTTGGAGTCACTCAAGAACATCACGACGATGCACTAAGACAAGTGTGCACTATTCTCCATGAGGCAGGCCTCACCCTCAATGGTCCTAAATGCACCATTAAAAAGCATAGCCTATGCTTCTTCAGGCAAATTTTCTCAGATCAAGATGTCAGAGCGGACCCAGAAAAAATCAGCGCCATTGTCGACCTAGATCCCCAGAAGGATGTGTCTGAACTACAATCCTTCCTAGGGATGGCAGGCTACTGTGCCCGGTACCTACCTCACTATGCGACACTGACAAGCCCACTCAGGCTGCGCCTCAAGAAAGATCTCCCCTTTACATTGGATGAACAGTGTCAACATGCCTTTTGCACGATTAAAAGGCACCCGGAGAACAACCACCAGGTCGCGTATTTCAACCCAGAGTGGTAGTCCGAAATCACAGTCGACACCAGACCAGTCAGACTGGGCGCCATCCTGGCCCAGACCAACCCGCACCAGAAGTCAAATGCGTGCATAGTGGTGTATGCCAGCCCGGCGCTCTCCTCTATTGAGCAGGCCTACTCCCAAGCCAAACCAGAGAGCCTGGCTGCGGTCTGGGCATGCAAAAAGTTTCACCACTTCATAATCGAGAGAAGATTTGTCTTCATAATGGACCAGTAAGCACTTCTGTCGCTCTTTGGGAATCCTAAAATCAAGATGTCGCTGCGCATAGAGAGGTGGGGCATTCACCTCCAGGAGTATGACTACACCATTGTGCACAAGCCGGGCGGTAAAGCCAACCTGGCAAACGACTCATCGAGGCACCCTGGCAGTGCCCCAGACACCGATATGCAGCTGGAGACGGAATCATACATCGCTTATCTGTCCCTGAAGCCCTACCTCCTGCCATTGCAAAGGAGCAATTTGCAGAGAAGTGCAGGGCTGACCTTCCCATCCAGGCAGCTATCCACCTCACGAACGCCAACCGATAGCGCCACGTGTTCACAGAATGCTTTGAAATGGGGGAGCTGGACAGGAGAGACCTGCAGAGAATGGCAAGGATACACAGAGAGCTGGCCACAATAGAACAAGGGACACTCCCGAGAGGAAACCGGCTGGTGGCCCCGAAGAATCTCAGGAAACACCTCCTCATCATCGTACATGAAGGGCACAGGGGCATAGCCAATACCAAGAAGATCTAACGAAATCAAGTGTTGTTCCCCTACATGGACACCATAGTCGAGGACACACTGAGACACCACATGCCATCTAAGGTGACAGCGGCAACCACACCACCATGCCTGCTCCAAATAGTTCTAGCATGGACTTTCATGGGCCACTGGAAGAAGGGGGTCATCTCCAAGTGGCCATTGATGAATATTCCCGATTTCCCCTGGTGAAACATGTCCCGTCCACAGCATTCCATCAAGTAGTGACAGTAGCGGATGAACTGTTCAGCAAGTGGGGTGTCCCCAACATTGTCAAAACGGACAACGGTCCACCATTTCAAGGACAAGAATTCAAGAAGTTCGCTGCACACCTGGGATTCCAACATCAAAGAATCACCCCACTATGGCTGCAGGCCAACGGCATGTTGGAGCGATTCATGGTAACCATAAAGCGAGAGCTCCAGAAGGCTGCCGCAGACCTGGGGTCCATGTCTCAAGCGATATCACAGATACTGAGAAGCTACAGGAATACCCCTCATGAGGAAACCGGTAAAACCCCAGCAGAAGTCGTGATCAAATACAAGCCACAAACACGACTACTGCAGCTGGAACACTCCCGCTGAAGACACCGAGATCAGGGAAGGGAACAAGAGACTGGGGGGGCGGACTAAGAGAGGAGAAGGGAAGGAAAGGGAACACATGTGGGGAAGAGAGTTCATGTGAATAAATAAATGCAGTCAGACATGCATTCATTGTCTGTGTTTTATTTGGTCCCAGGCCCTCGCGTAGGTTTCAGGAAAAACAGACCGTAGTATATGATTTTTCAGATGGTTTTAAACTGAACAAGCGAAAAGATGATAGAGAGAGATTAGAGAACATAGATAAGATGGTGCAAGGCTGCGAATACTTTTAAACACTAGATGAAGAAAGTGATATTCAAAACAAACATTGCTGAATCGGCAGCCAATGAAGATGTGCAAGATAGGGTCTAACATGAAGCCAGTAGTTTTGGCGTTTACTGCTGTTCTTTGCATTTTGCATTTCAGGCACCAGGGTGCAAGAGGGAGAGTGCAAAGTTTCAAAGGAAGATGCGAGAAGGGATGCAGGTGTGCATTAGAATGCAAAGGGAAATAGAAAAAGAAGGTATCCATTGATAGAGGGTGCCATCAATGATGAGCCAGAGGGAATACGAACGAGAAATGTTGAGGGTAGGAGGGTACAAGAAAAAGTGAGGATGTGAGTGGAAGAATCAGAGAAAAAGTAAGGGCTGCGGGCAAAGGTGAAAATTGGAGTAGATTGAAAGAGTGCAAGAGGGGATATCTTCAAGGGTGGCAGGGAGAGAGGGAGAGTAAGGGCATGAGGAGGAAGGGTGCCAGGGGGAGAGGGAGAGTAAGGGCATGAGGAGGAAGGGTGCCAGGGGGAGAGTGAGGGCATGAAGAGGAAGAGTGCCAGGGGGAGAGGGCAAGTAATGGCGTGAGGAGGAAGAGTGCCAGGGCGAGAGGGAGAGTAAGGGCGTGAGGAAGAAGGGCGCCAGGGGGACAGGGAGAGTAAGGGCATGAGGAGGAAGGGTGCCAGGGTGAGTAGAAGAAGAGTGCAAAGGGGGAGAGGGCAAGTAAGGGCGTGAGGAGGATGGGTGTCAGGGGGAGAGTGAGAGTAAGGGCGTGAGGAATAAGGGTGCCAGAGGGAGAGAGAGAGTGAGATCGTGACGAGGAAGTGTTCAAAGGGAGCGAGAGAAAGGGCATGAGGAGGAAGGGGGCCAGGGGGAGAGTGAGGGCATGAGGAGGAAGAGTGCCAGAGGGAGAGAGAGAGAAAGGGCATGAGGAGGAAGGGGGCCAGGGGGAGAGTGAGGGCATGAAGAGGAAGAGTGCCAGGGGGAGAGGGCAAGTAATGGCGTGAGGAGGAAGAGTGCCAGGGCAAGAGGGAGAGTAAGGGCGTGAGGAATAAGGGCGCCAGGGGGACAGGGAGAGTAAGGGCATGAGGAGGAAGGGTGCCAGGGTGAGTAGAAGAATAGTGCAAAGGGGGAGAGGGCAAGTAAGGGCGTGAGGAGGATGGGTGTCAGGGGGAGAGTGAGAGTAAGGGCGTGAGGAGGAAGGGTGCCAGAGGGAGAGAGAGAGTGAGGGCGTGACGAGGAAGGGTGCAAAGGGAGCGAGAGAAAGGGCATGAGGAGGAAGGGGGCCAGGGGGAGAGTGAGGGCATGAGGAGGAAGAGTGCCAGATGGAGAGAGAGAGAAAGGGCATGAGGAGGAATGATGCGAAGGGAGAGTCTGTGAGAGAGAGTGACAGCACACAGTGAGAGAGAGTGACAGTCTACTGTAGGAGAGCATGACAGCACACAGAGAAAGAGAGTGCATAGAAAGAGTGTGACAGTGCACAGTGAGCGACAGCACACAGCAAGTGTAACAGCGCACATAGAGGGATCACACAGAGAGACAGACAGTGCAGAGAGAGAGCTAGTGTACAAGGAGAGAGTGTTACTGTGCAGAGAGTATATCACAGTAGAGGGAGTGTGATAGTGCACACAGAGACTGTGACAGCACAAACAGAGAGTATGACAGAGAGAGTGCGACAGCACACAGGGAAAGAGAGGGACAGCGCAGAAAGAAAGACAGCACAGAGAGAGAGCATAGAGACAGACAGAACCCAGAGAAAGAAAGTGTGACAATGTGGAGTGAAAACAGAGAGGGAGAGAGAGAACGCACACAGAGCCTGTGTCAGCACCACAGAGCCTGAATGACAGCACAGAGAGTGAGTGATAGCACATCGAGTGAGTGACAGCACAGTAAGTGAGTGACAACACAGAGGGAATGAGCAGCAGCATAAACGTGGACAGCAAACATAGTGGCACATACAGAGGGTGAGTGATAGTGGAGAAAGTAAGTGACAGTGCAGAGAGAGAGTGACTGCGCAAAGTGACAGTGACACATACAGAAAGAGAGTGACGGCGCACAGAGATCAAGAGAATGACAGTGCAGAGAGAGAGTGTGAAAGCCTGGAGCGAGAGAGTGAGAGAGAGTGCAAAGAGAGAGAGTGACAGCTCACAGAGCATGTGAGAAAGAATGACAGCATATAGAGAGAGAGTGACAGCACACAGAGAATGACAGTGCATGGAGAGAAAAACAGTCACAGCGCACAGAGAGAATGAGAGTGACATCACAGACACACAGAAAGAGAGTGACATGGAGAGAGAGAGTTCTGCTACAATCACCCCGCTATACACAAGTCTCTGGTGCACTGAATGGGTGGTGCGACTATAGATCTGTCTGTCAGACCAAGTGATAAGGGACTGAGGGGAGGGCCACTGCAACAATAATTCAACTCTAGGTGATGGCATTGGGGGCCATGAACAGGGGACACAGAGTGTACACGATTTGGTCCCTAAAATCTTTAAAACTGCCCCATCGTCAGGGTGTCTTTTATCATACGGTGTGGATGTAATCAGTCAGAGTGTGATTACATATTTTGCCCAGGATCACACACTTTGGGTAAACAGTGAAGCAGGGGTTTTAACCCACTCTGCAATGTAAGCACTTCACCAGACACACCTTTCAAGCTTTACTTGATACTGATTTATAAGTTTTGGATTTCAACGCCAAAAATATTACTGTATGATAGAGCTTACTTGCAAAATACACTAATTGCAGCTACCTGGTAACATGTTCATATATGAAGAAACTCGTTAAGCTAAAAGAATATCAGTGTGGCTTTATTTTTCACCTCCTCAAGGGAAACTATAAGTCCAAACTGCAAAATAATGAAAGCCCAAAACATCATCTATTTCAATCAATCAATCAATCAATCAATCAATCAATCAAGTTTATTCAGAATAGAAACATCCATTAAACACAGAAACATCACATACGCATAAAAAGGACCACCAGTAGCCATGACATCACACTATAAAACACAGCATTACCATTATCAGGACATTTCGAAGATAGAAATACAACCAATTAAGACCAAGTTTCTTGAAACAGTTAAAACAGTTGCTATTCACATGAAAACCCCTTTCTAAGGTACATAGCTCTTTTCAAATAAGACAAGAGAGCCCAGGCTGTCTGCACAGATTCAGTCGTAAAAAGGAATAGTAATGCTGGCCTATATAGGCAGATATTAGCGATCTTAACCACCTGCAAATGGTGGACCGTCTCACATCTCCATACGCCAGACAAAACAGTAGAAAATGCTTCAGGTCTTCCCTCGCCGCCCAACGGGCTGGGCAGCTGGGATCATTTGGGAAGCCAGGCCACTTTTCTGTGTTTCCCCTTAACTGTAGGCAGTCAAAACGTGCCCATGTTATGAGACATTTTTCCTTCCTTATCGGGCCCAACAGAAGGTAAGGGGCTGGATCTCAGACACCCAACTTATCAGGACGTGTTGACTGTCAGAGTAGATTGTGCATTCCATATTCCCCCTCTTTTCCTGTACCCCCGATTCACAATCCGAATTACAAAAGACATACATGTAATTAAGGATGACATCGAAGTAACCATGGATGTCGAATCCCTATATACCTATATATATACCTCAGATGGACTGCCTAAATGTTGTAGGGGATTTCCTTGACCAAGGGAATAGACTCCACCAGCAGCACCACCAACGGGATTCGCCCTAGAGTGCATTTGGTTGGCGATGACAGAAAATGTCTTCCTACACAAGCACCAGCTATATAAACAGGAGAGGGGTGTAAGCATGGGGGTGACATTTGCCCCTGATGTCACCAATTTATATATGGCCAACTATGAGGAGCAATACATTTCAGGGATCACAAATACCTTAGAACAACATTCAGTACATTGCCAGCATCTGATGGCCTGGCGTAGATATATAGATGACATGTTCATCATTTGGAGGGGGTTGAGTGATTCACTCTTAGTATTTCATGAATGGTTAAATACATGCAATGAGAACATCAGATTTACCATGGAATGGAGTAACATAGAAGTAAGTATTCTAGACCTAATGATCAGCAAATCGGTGGACAGACTTGAGACAACATTATACAGAGAGCACACAGACAAGTATACTTTATTACATTTTTCGAGTTTCCACCTGGTGGGTCTATGTCAAACTGTACCTTATGGCCAATTTTGGCGAATCCGCTGGAACCGCACTAAAAATGAGGATTTACTTGTGTATAATCAAAAGAAAATACGTTTAACAAGAAGAAGAAGATGAAAGAACTTATCGGGAGAATGATCCTAAACGAGTCTCATAGTTACACTTTTTTTGTCACAAGCTTAATTGGAGCAGAAACAGTCACTGGGATTTGGCATCCATTGGAACTGAAGAGCAGGAGTTTATTCTGACCCGCTAAAGGTGCACAGTCCCGAATGAGGAATTTGTCAAACATGCAGACCAGCTAAAAGAAAGTTTATCTGAAAGAGGGTACCCCAGCAAACTAGTAAGAGACCACCTGAAAAGGGCAATGAACAGAAGTAGAGAGGTCTGTTTGACCCCGGGTGAAAAGACCCAGAGTGACAGGCTAGTATGTGTATCTACTTTTAATCCAATAAATAGTGAACTAAAGAAGATCATTAACCACAATGGGAACTTGGTAAAACAACCAGGAAGTCTTTCAAAGAAACCAATGTTCGCCTTCAAAAGAAGCCAAAATCTCAAATAAAAGCTGGTACACACATACAAGGAGACTGGAAGAAAGCAGTCAGTCTTAAACCAGTGGGGTTTACCTCCTGTAACTGGCCATCACAAGTGCGGCAATTGTGCTGGATGCCCGATGACTAAAACAAAGCATGAATTTAAGTACGAGACAACTAGCTGGCAACTAAAAAACTATACCAATTTTTTGACAAAAAATGTGAGCCATATCATCAAATGTCTGTGGGATCTGGTATATATTGGTAAAACCACCCGAGATGTGAGGCAGACGATATCTGAACATGGGTTATGTATACGTAACAGAGTGGCAGAAAAACCTTTGGTGGACGATTTTGTGCGGCTGAATCATAAGGACACAGATTTAAAATGGTTTGCATTACAATCCATCAAACCACAAACTAGAGGCGGAGATATGGCAACAATACTACATCAGATAGAATAGCGCTGGCTATACACTTTGGATACAGTTCGGCAGGGACTCAATGTATCCGTGGAGTGGAATAACCTTATCAGAAAAGGATAAGGTGGAACACAAAGTGACAGTGGCCCTACTTATGTGGTGGCAAAGGCATGGCCAGCAGAATATAACACTGAGCAACAGGGTATGAAAAAGCTGGATGCATGAAAATGTACACACTGAACTATATATAAAGCCAAAAGTGGGATCAAGATATGAGAATTGGAGAGAACACAGAGCGGCCTGTTCTCTGTGAGAAATTAGCCAGGGACGTTCTCGGAAAACAAGAGTGAACATCCCCACAATAATGGGTAGCTCCTCCATTACGAGAAAACAAATAAATATTATTCTTTAAACCTGGCAATTAATGAGAATATCGAGCGAGTCTGCTCCCCTACTTACCATGCATGACTGACCATAGGCCAATTTATACACTATATGCGACATGTGCCTTTGTTGACTATGATTCTTCAACAACCTTGTGGCTATATGAATAGTGCATCTGTTTTACAATTTGGCAACCTCAGACAATGTTGACATGTTACCATGCCAACCAATAGCTAACCATGACAAACTGAGTCCACTCAGTATTTTTTTTCCTGGATTGATGCTGCTGACTATAGAAAAACAACAAAACACGAATATAAATAACTTGTTCGTTGCTATGCTTAAAATAAAAAATAAAATTATTGTCGGGCGAACATGGCTTGTCTCCTGTCCCCTTTCTCTTTCCATTGAACTTAGATAGGGAGGTGGCTAAGACGGATGCGCCCGTGTTTTGTTTGAGAACGCCGTGAATAGCGAGAAAACGAGTCAAGGTAAGGAAGAAAAGAAGTATTCCTGTGCTAAGATGAGGACGATGTATTTATATATTACAGGGCAGTACAGACTATAATGGGGTCGAAATAAGGGCTGGAACTGAGAAAACCCTTTGAACCAGGAACATTACAGCATAACGCAAGCAGGAAACAATGAATGTTAAAACATCATTTATCATATGCGATCGTATCCAAGCTTTGAAAAGTGAATGTGCAACATAGATCTAGCAACTGAAATGTGAATATCCAGACGCAGCGAAAGTAATGGATAGTAAACCAAGTTGGGGGCGTCCTCTTATACAATATACGGTCTAGGCTTGGTCACAGATGTACTAAACACACATTGAAAGTACAGAGTGAGGAAAAGGCGAATTAGAGAGAAAATAGCGAATCTTTGAACACTGAGAAATATAACATTGATTGGAGCTTCTTTGATTTGCAGCCTACAGGCACAATTGATGTCTGAAACACTGAGAATTAATCAGAGATAATGAAGACCTGCAGGAAGCACGATATCCAATTAAAACAAAATAAAGAAACCCGAGACAAGTGAGGAGATGCCCCCCATGAGAGTTGTATGTTCATGAATATACTTACTGCAAACACCTAGAAAGATGTAAGAAAAAGACACCAGAATAAGTTTTCAGAAATGTAGAAAACTGTCTCATTTTTGTAGGGGATGCAAACTGACTCGATACCCCCTAGTGTGACAACAACTCTACCTGCCTATAGAAGAAATATAGTAAGGATCTGGGACCGTGCTACCCAAAGTCGAACTTAGTGTAAGTATATAACCTATGCCTATAATTAATGATAATAATGTTTTGGGGTTGAGGTTGAAATACTTGAGCTTGGAACCAATGGGTATATGACTCCGGGTTTCTCGGATTTGGCAGGCCAAGATACAATACTATGGGCCTCATTACAAGTATGGCAGTAAGGTAACAACATTGCGGGTAGCGCTACCGGCACCGTTGCTACTGTACCAACATACTATGAGTTCTGCTCGCGGGTACCTTTGCAGCCACCATGTCTGACCTGGTGGCCGTACTGGCACCCATAAGCAGAACAGAACTGTAGCACCGGTATCGTTATTAACGGTACCAGTGCTACCACCTTACCCATTCCCATTGAGCTCGATGGGGCTCAAATGGGAAGGGGGAAAAATGTTTTCCGGCACCCAAAAAAGGGCAATTACCGGGTTTGGCAAGTTCGGAATGACCCGATAATTGCCCTTTTCTGGGTGCCAGAAAAAAATGAATATCTGCAGCAGCTGTACAGGCTCGTAACGAGGCCCATATCTAAACATGAGAGCCTGTGAAGGATTTAATCCACGACATCTACACGCCCTCGAAAAACTAAATGTGGAGGTGAGTGCAATGACTATAACTACGAGGAGAGCTATTTTGACACAATAATAGTGAATAAATAATGAGGATGACAAGAATAGAAATGACAAGCGATTTCATTATTATGTTGTAGATGGTGTGGCTCACCCAAGTATATTTGAAGCAAGACACAATGAGTACTTTGCTTTGTGTCCTGATGAAGGTTGAAGCAACAAAGGGGCAAGAATGTTACTGACCACTGCAGACAACCAAAACCTGTGTCAACCTAGAACACTGTTTGAGATATTAATAGACAGACAATTACACCTGTATTGAAGCAAGGGTTGAAAAATTATAGCCAATTGACTGTGTCTGAGATGGTGATATATGAGGTGTCACCTTGAGAACTAGATACAATAGGTTTCATACATGAGAGTGCGAGTATGAATGTGTGATGGGGTAAATGTTTGTGAGCCAATACATTCTTTTGTATAATCCATGTATGTATGCATTTAGAGTAAACATAGTCTATTTTTGTACTTTTGTAATAAATTGTTTTTTAGAACAAATAAGAGAGTAAGGGATGTTGTCATCCTCAATCCACTGGAAAACGCCATATTATACTCCCGATTCAGTGCCTGCTTATTAGCTCTCGATTGCATGCTGACAGCAATGTGCCAGGGGGGAACAGGTCCTGAATATTACTGGTGCGCAGGGGCTCCTTCATGTATGCCAGCCAGGGGATTTTCTGCCAGCTTTGCTTGCCCATAATGTTCCTTTGATCATCTAATTACCGCCTCTGTACTTCACCATTTTCAGACACACAGAAAGAAGTTGTGTAATAAACATTAGTTATTGAGTTACTTATTGAGATTCTTAGTGACAAACCTGTATCTTGCTATGGAGGATGTTAAGAATATTTGACCATGGACATAAAGCAGGCCTGTTATTTGCAGGTCAGGCGAGCAGGCATCCTGGGTGTAAATGAACCCTTAAACCAGGGCTTTATTCTGTTACTCACTTTACATGATTTTGTAGCAGACACAGATTTACAAGATAACTGCTGCTGATAACAAAAGAGACTATCTGGAAATTCTGTATGTTTCACAGGGACCCCTTCTTGTTATTGAAGAACTGTGTCCATGACCCGAAAACAATACAATCCTGTTAAGTTATGGAGAATGTTCCCAGGAGTGTGTCCCTTATGTCAGAGGAAATGTGGGGAGAGGGCCACTTATTGGCACATGTGCTGCTCCTGCAGCAGAGTGCAAAGGTTCTGGAAAGAGGTCCTGGGTTGGATAAGAGATCTGGAGGGTATCCAGAGGGAGCTGGATCCTATGCTGGTGCGTTTGGATTGCAGGGAGGGGAGTACGGATAGGAGACCCTGCCTTATATGGTGCACTTCACATTACTGGCAGCAAGGGTCTGCCTGACACTTGGATGGAAAAGGGAGACCCTGCCAAGTGAAAAGGAATGGGCCCTAAAGGCAGTAGAGATCTATGAATGGAAAATACCATGGCCATGCTGCAGGCATTCAGTCATAGAGAGAAATGTGATGGTTGCCGTTTACATGGAAGCACTGTTCAAGGACAGGGGGGAGCCCCCAGGGAGACAATGACCCTGCTGTGGGATGAAATAATCTATGGGTGTCTGGACCACCTTTTTTCGATGGACCCCCTTTCTGTAATGAGATAAGAGGGAGGTGTGGAGCATGGCCACAGGGCTCTGGCTGGGAGAGGGTTGTGCTCGCTTGTCAATGCATGATGGGTTACCAGGGAGACTTATCCACACCAGGGGAGGGGGACTAACATAAGGGGTTGCAATATGAGAAGCTTATGGAATTTGTATGTTATTCTGTTTTTTAATAAGAAAGCTCAATAAACTTTCAGTTTAAAATAGGGGGGCTTTATTCTGTTACTCACTTTAAATGATTTTGAAGCAGGCACAGATTTACAAGATAACTGCTGCTGATAACAAAAGAAACTATCCGGAAACTCTGTATGATTGACAGGGACTCCTTCTTGTTATTAAAGAACTGGGTCCATGACGAGAAAGCACTTCCCATGCCCCATAAAACCTGAAGGTTTAACCGGAGCAGGTATTGGTCAGTTCTGAGATCAGGCAACGTGAACAACACATGGGGCGTTTCCTGGAGCCCTGGTACCCACTCATCCCCACTCCCTGTGGACAGCACGAGGTAGCAGCTGACTGTGCCATCCTGTTGGTCTGCAGAACAGAAGTCCACATCCTCACCCACAATTGGAAGAAAAACACCAAGATTACAAATCCTCCACATTATGGCCATTGACCTACTTACCATTACAACCAAACTCTGGCAATGAACTGCAACTCGGGATGGCCGCTTACTTGCCAAAGCCTAGTAAGACAGATGATCCGACACTTAACACAGAGGCCAATTATCCACTGCTGCTGCACAAGCAAACTAATTCTTCCTGTTCACAGACCAGCAGTATCCCCAACACAGGAGGGCCTTTTTCTGACCGTAGCGGAGAATAAAAACTGTTTCTCATAGGCCTCCTTACCAAGGGAAAAGCTTTATGCCAAAACCTGGTATTCAGAAGCATACAGGCTGCCCTGCTCCAGAAATCCTGCCAACGACCTCACTCGAGACATTGTAAGATGCAACCACTTCTATAATAATACCATTATTATTCACAGTAATAATAATAATAATAATAATAATAATAATAATAATAATAATAATAATAATAATAATAATAATAAACAAGGAACAGCATTGGCCAATATGATCGGCATAAAACACAAACCATCTGTATCAGTCAGTACATAGCCACAATGTTAAATTATGACAAACATTACGCTGCTTAAATCCTACAGTGCTGCCGGTGATCCTCCAGGAACCTCCCCGACGCATCCCTGCGAAGTCTCGACGCTGAACGCGCCCTGGGTGCCTGATTACGCCTTCCGATTAGTCTACGGCTTCGGCTGCCCGCTCTCCCCGCCCCTCGGCTCCTGGGAGCATGGCTCGCTCATCCACCTGTGAGCACGGTGCTGCGGGCCGCAGTTGGGGAGAGGCACCGAGCCCGCGAGGCGCGCCGGGCCGCTGTGGCCGACGGGCTTGCCCTCCTGCAGATCTCACCATCCCGCAGAAGACTGTCTTGGTCCGCCGGCCCGTCCGTGCTGGGCCGCGGACCCCTGCATCGGCGGCGTCTTGGGGCTGGATGCCCCAGCGGACACTTATTTCTGGACCGTGACTGTCTCCCCGGCCTCCGCCTTGCCTGCCCCCCCGCCGCTCCTCTTCACAGACACAGTACTGGGCTACGGCGAGGTAGGGGATTCAGGGGGGTGGGTGTTCCCTGCTCCGGCGGTCCCTGCGGCCTCCCTATCTGCGGCCGCGGGCCTAGCAGCCCACCATCCTTCTCTCCCGCTATCGCTGCAGTGACTCGGCTGCTCTGCGGTGCGCGGGCTGGCACCGCTGCGGAGCTTTGCACCGGTGCTTCTCCCCCGCCCTGCCTGGATCGTGCCTACCCACACGGCACCATTATCCTCCTGCTGGTACCCGCCCCCCCTTGGATTCTGACTGGGGGACCCCACTCATAATATCTGTCGGATCCTGACCCTGAGCTGGGCGACCCACTGCAAAATACCCTGCTTTCAGCTCCACTCCTATGCCACGGACGATTGGCTCTCCTCTCCTCGTAACTATGCTCATATGCGCCTGAGCTAATTTGGGGAGCCTCACCAGCCACTTTGCCATTTACCATCTAGGTGCTATCCCCAGTGCACTCGGGCCCACACTGGCAACTTACCAATAATGCCCTGCTGAACACCCTTATCCTCCTGCTTCAGGAACATTGGCTTCCCGCCTCCCCACAGTGATGCAGCTATATTAAGTCACTGACTTATGTGCCCTCATTGCTCTTAAGTACAGGACATTGTAACTTCCAGTACTGCTTTCACGGGACTCCTGCCACCCCATCTGTACTGAGCTACGATCTGTGGTCCCACTCTCTGCCCCACACCTGCACTAGCTGTGCACACGCCCCACACCCTATGACCTAGGGGTTGGGGCCCACGTTGGCACCTGGTTCACCTTGCTCATAGCTCCCCTTCAGAGGTTGGAGCGCTTCACCTTAGGCTCCACTGTGCCGTCTCACAAACCACCCTTCCGCCAGCAACCCGTGCTACATCTTCCTGCACTGCATCACAGGACCGAGGTTCCTGTGTTAACATCACGTCTGGACTCCCCTTCGACCCCCGTGCTGTGCGCCTTGGTGTAACCTCCCTAGCACTGCCTCCAGCATCCCTAACCGCTGTCCTTGCCTTGCCCCCCCGGGGCACTCGGTGGGGTGGTGGTTTGAGGGCCGGCCGCTGCATCCTAATAGGGCCCTGGGCGCCGGACTCAGCCTGTCACCATGACCAAGGGAGCCTGGGCTAGCAAGAAGCAAAGCTCACTAAATATGTTTGCCAAGACACCCTCCAAGCCACTGATCGACCTTCCTGAGGAATCGCCGACCGCCACAGCATCCTCAACCCCTGATGACTCGCAGAAAATGCTAGAGTATATGCGTGAGGGCTTCACTACACTGCACACTAAATTAGACGATATGAATGGGACCATCTCATCCATAAAGGCCCATATCGAAAGAACTGACAGTTGGGTTGCCGAGATCGAAACGAGGGTTGGCACAGCAGAGGACGACCTGGGTTCCTTACGCGCCGTGGTGACCACTTTGACCAGCCGGGTCTCGATGGTCAAAAAGAAAAATGATGACCTCGAATCCCGCTCTAGGCGGAATATCCTCTGCATCGTCGGCATACCAGAGGACAACATCAGGGAGCCCAAGGAGGATTATGTGGAACGCACCCTTCTAACACTCCTTGATAACCCCAAGCTTTTGGCACAATTTGCAGTGGAAAGAGCTCATCTCTCCCTGACCCTGGAGGAGGGGCTGAAATCAGTGGGGCAGCTATAAGTTTGGAGGACGGAGGGCTGCAGAATAAAAATCTTGAAATGACCCCCATTGTGGATCAGGGAACGGTGAATTCAGTAAGGAAGAATGGAAATCATTTCCTGGAAGGCATCTATGATCCCAGTAAGAAGATAAGAGGATCGCAGAATCTTTCCTACGCTGGCACTAAAGTACAAGACCATAGAGTCTTTCTTTCGAGAAAATCTCTGAGCTCCCAAAATGTAATCCTGTTCAACCGATCCACAATTTTACGGGAAATGAAGATGATTCCTGCCCTCAAATATTTTACAACTGCTGACATTGATGTGGTGCGCTTTCCTTTTGGGCCAGACACAAATACCGCAGAGGTTACCCTGAAATCAAGCTTGGGTGTCGATTTAATCTTGGGTGAGTCAATGGCATGGGACCAGAGAGGTCTTAGGATCTTCCAGACATGCCCAACTCTAATAAATATGAGTCAAGGTTTTTCAAACACTCAAAAGCAGAAGATTGAAACCAATAATAAAGAGAGATTTTTTTCTAATTAACCGAATATATGGGAAATGGTCCCTGAGATCATCTCTGAGGTATTCCATAAAATGGGTGTTCCCCAGCAGAGACTCTAGGGAAGACTCAAATTAATGTACTGTCATGGAACACCAGAGAATATGCATCTTTTTCCCCAGGAACCAAGGAAATTGCAAATAGTCAAATCATCTGAACCAATACTATTTCAAGAGACTTGGTTAACTGGTTTAGTTGGGTTGGATGGTTTCTCCATTTTTCAGCAACTGGCACGACGGTCTGAAGGGGGAAGGCCAATAGGGGGTTTGCTTGTGGCATGTAGCAATGAGATTTTTGAGAACTCAAGATTGTATGGAATGCTAGAGAAGTCATCCTTGTGGTTAGAGTGATGAGGAGAGGGGTTACCAAGGGGAATACCTGGCTCATTGTAAATGTCTACTGGAACCCCAATGCTATCTCTCCCTCAGATTTTTTGCTTAATCTCTCGAATGGTTTGGTAGACTGCTTGCAGCAATATCCTTCTGATGATCTGATTATTGATGGTGATTTTAACTCCCAACAATGTGTCTCCACAACTGACCCTATTTCAGGGAAAACCTGCCAGAAGACTTCAAATGGGAAGATTTGGACAGACTTTATGCATGAATGTGACCTCAAAATGTTTAATGGTAAGGTGAGGGGGGACATCCCTAACGCCCCATTGTGGCATAGAGGTCCTGCCTTCTCAGCCATCGATTACCTCTTTGCCTCGCAATGTATTTTTGAATCTTGTTCAAGTTTCCAAGTGGGGGAAGGGAATATAGATGACCATCAAATCCTGAGAGTGCTCTTGCTGTTTGAAGGGGTTCGGGATGTTTTAGTCTGTGAGCAGGCCCTTAAAACGAATAGACCAGGAAACATTGTTAGGAGGTTTCATAGGGGGGAGATAATCTAAATTGTGAATTGAGGGTCCAGGTGAATCAATTATCAGATCAACAACTTTCAAACTTCTGTAATCTTGGTGATTTCTCTCTCTTTCTTTCTAATTCGGCTGCTGCTGAATCCAACTTGCGGAGACCTCAAAGGATCAACAAGCATACTCCTAATAATGAAATAATGAAAAGGAAGAAGGAGCTTAGGCAGCAAAGAAGGAAGCTAAAGAGGTCCTGTATAGATTTGGTTCATCTCAAGGAGGGATTGAGATTTCTTAGGAACAACTATAGAAATTGGTATAGGGCTCATGTTTTCTTGTATGGCAACAAGAGGGAGAGAGAATGTTATCTGCACTCTCGAGGGGAAATACAATACATTTTTGGACAATGGTAGGGGGCGGTGAAGTAAGTAGGAATCAGAAAATGGATGTGTTTATTCAAGAACAAGCCTGGTCTGAGTATTTTGCCAGTCTATATGACTCACCTAATGCCATAATCGGGGAGAGGAACGCACTTATTAAATGGTCCCTGGACTTTACAGCCATGGATCTGGAAATATTGATAAGGAAATCAACTTCCAGAGTGGGGGGACCGAATGGATTGAGTAATTCAATCCTTAAAAATGATCCCTCACTATGGGCTGGGATACTAAAGAAACATTTTGATAATATAATCTATCAGAAGTGCTTCCCGGACTCATGGAAAAACTCCCTAGTGATACCAATCTATAAAAAGGGGGACAGATTGTTAGCTGCTAATTATCGTCCAATTTCCCTTTTAGATGCAGACTGTTACATTTTCACAGGGCTTATCTTAGGGGAATTGGAATCATGGGCAAAAAAATGGGTGTCATCCCGAGACAGCAATCAGGTTTCAGGAAGGGTTTATCTACCTCTCTAAATGGGTTGGCTCTAAGCGCACTGATTTCACCGTCTGTCCAAGGAGGGGGCCCAACCCTCTATGGTGGTTGGTTAGACCTCTCCCAAGCTTTTGATACGATAGACAGGAATCTTTTATGGAAAAAATTAGATGAGTGGTGTGTGCCTCCTACTCTTTTGTCAATATTGAGAGAATTACATCAAAATGATACCATGCAGGTGAGGCTAGGTAGATCAGGCCTTTTGACAAATCTGATTAGTGTAAAGAGAGGGGTCAGTCAAGGCTGTCTTTTAGCTCCCCTATTATTCATCTTTGTCACAAGTCTAGGCGGAGAGCACAGGGCAGAGGCTATCTCTAACTGTATGCAAGTAGATTAAGGGAGATTCCAGAGACAATGCTAGCATATAACAGATTAAAAGTGAAACAGGTATTCACAGGGGCTGCTGGAGCAGGCTGCAAACAAAGAGACAGAGAAAAGTCAAAGACAAGCAAGTACATTGGGCAACATGGATTGATCAGAAATAAGGGTGTACTGGAATATGATAAGGGGTCTCCACGGATTAAGGAAAGCCCTTGGGATAGGTACCAGCTGATTACTCTTAACAACTTAACAACAGTCATACAGCAACGTCATGACTTAGGCGTGCCGAGGAAACTGTTGTACTCAGTGCAGGGAAAAACTGAAAGACCATAAACTGAGACAGGTACGACTTCAACGGATTAGGTGAAGGCAACAGAAGTCTTCCCCTTTCTGATCTGAACGGAGACCAACCCAAGGTCACACTGTTAAACGGATTCAAGTGGAGGCACCACAGTGGACCAAGATGTATATAAGTAGAAAGCAGTGTAGAATGGGATTACAAGGTACAGGACAGGATAGGATATCAAAAGCTAGAACAGGCAGGTTGCAAGGCAAGGAACCCAGAGGAACATGACAGAATACAGAGGAGTGTGGCAAGAGTGCCAGGCAGGGAAGCCCAGCAGAGCAGGGCGGCAGGCAGTGGATTGTAGCAGAGCCGCCAGGTGGGAGACCAGAGGAGCAGGGTGGAAGGCAGCAGAGTATGGCAGAGCCGCCAGACGGGAGCCCAGAGGAGCAGGGCAGCAGGCAGCGGAGTGGGGCAGAGCGGCCAGTTGGGAGCTCAGATAAGCAGGGCAGAAGGCAGCGAAGTGAGGCAAGGCTGCCAGACAGTGAAGCCCAGACGGGAAGAGCAGAAGGCAGTGGAGTGCGGCAGAGCTGCCAGTTGGGAGCCCAAATGAGCAGGGCAGAAGGCAGCAGTGTGTGGCAGAGCCACCAGGTGGGAGCCCAGAGGAGCAGGGCAGAAGGCTGCAGCAGACTGGAGAGGGAGCTGCAAGCATAAACAGCAACAGGAATCAAAAGGCCAAAAGAGGATTTCCAGGAAAGGTCAACGAAAACTGGTAACCGGAGCACAAGCACGAACTCCCAGTGGAAGCAGTTGACTGACAATTGCCTCTGTTCAGAGTGAGCTTATAAAGGCCCTCCCAGCCAGTTGGCGAGCAGGGTGGAGCTGATTGCAGACTCTGGCAGCTGTGTTCAATTAAGCCCAGCCCTGGCTTCAGTAGCCTGCAGCAGTAGCAGCAATGGTTTCTAATAAAATGCTCTGCAGCTCTCTGCAGCCTAGCCTGCAGTAGCTTGGAACAGGTGAATGCAATCAGGCCTTCTGCAGCTCTTGGTAGCTTACTGCAAACACATGTATTTAATAGGCCTCCTCCAGCCCTCTGCCTTTTGGACAGCAGACATGTCCGAGAATGCATCTGCTGGTTTAATCCAAAATCCGGAATGGAACATGCAATTAGATTAGTCCAAAACTGCAGCTGTAAAACAAGGCAATAAAGGAGGAGGCGCCTGTAACGGTGCTGGGTGGCAGGCGAGCAGGATCGTGACAATCTTGTTCATGGCAGATCTGTCTGAGGTGATGAAGGGAAAAGGTTTAATATCTCCCATACTGGGACAAATTGGCATACGCGGATGATGTTGTAGTCCTTGATCATTCCCAAGTAGGGCTCCAGCATCGTCTGCTTGCCTTAGAAAACTATGCCCGAAATAATAACCTCACTATTAATCCAGTCAAGTCCAAGATAATAAGATTTAAACATCCGAAAAAGATAATTAAGCAATATGTCTGGATCCTGGATCAACTTCCAATTGAGGTAGTCTCGGAGTTCACATATCTGGGAGCTTCGATCAGCTTCTTCCCAACGAAAGGCAACCTGGTACGCTTGTTGGAGTTAAAAGATGTAAAATTGGGAGCACAAATGACAAAAATCAAATCCCAGTTCTGCAAATTTTCTATTCTGCCCTTGGTGAAATTCTACATAGGGAAAGTAATCCCAATCCTTCTGTTTGGTCTTGACTATAACATCTTAGCAATGGACCTCGAGTGATATTCAAGGGAAGCCAAGTTGTGGAAATGTACATTGGGACTGCCGGACTGTGTCCCAATAGTCTCTCTTCGTTATGAATTGGGCTTGTTGTCTCTTAGATCATGGTTTTAATGGAAGTGGCTGATTCTATATAGATCAGCATTAGATGCTCCTAAGAACTCACTTTTTGAAGAAATTGGAAGTGAGCTGAATCAATGGTAAAACTCTATTCCTGGTTAAGTTCAAGCAAAGGTGCCTGGACATTTTAGAGAGAGCGGGCTGTGATTTGACCCTACTGTTTCAAAATCCAGATAGAGTAAAACAAAAGCTGAAACAAAGAGACTGGATTGATACGATTGATAGTATGAAGAGGACGAAACGATCTGCCTCGTTTTCTGTGGTTGACAAGCCCCTCTTTCTGGTTCCCGCTTATCTAAAAAAAAACACATGATCTGAGTTTTGGACTATCTCTTCTCAGATTTCGTCTAAATCTACTCCCCACTCGAGAGATCTTGGCCTCTAGAGATAGAGAAGGGGAAATAGACCCATATTGTGATAAGTGTGGTATCAAGGTTATCCAGTCTTCTAACCATCTCCTATGGATTTGTCAGGGTATATGGAATATGAGGGCCAGAAGATTTAGCAGGTTTGTCCATCAGCTATCCTGGATTAATTCTGATGCCTTCTGGGGGAGAATATCCTCCTGTCATGAATCTGCTCTCTCAATGGAACTTGTTAGAGCTTTGAGAGAAATTAATTTAATTGGTGATCCAGTTTTGGTTACGTATGGATTAAGTTCTTAGTAACTAGCGTCATCCTGGTTAAATCTGGTATTGAGGGTCTTTAAAGGACTTTGCATAATAAAACTGTTTTTCTGTATGGGGGATCTTTCTTTCTGTTGTGGAAAATGGATCTTCCGATTAAATAGTTTATCTGGGAGAAAAGATTGTCTTTACTGAGTCTTTGTCTGTTTTTTCTTTTCTCTTTTTCCTTTTTTTTCTTTCCTTTTTAAAATCTTTTTAAGGTGAAGATTTTATTGATATGAATTTTGTAAATTGCTTGAAGTATTTTAGTTTTATTATTCTTTTGTATGATTGTAAATGTGTTAAAAGTCAAATGTTGGCTATTGCACAATAAATAAAAAATTTAAAAATTAAAAAATGAGACAGATTTCACAAATAAATGATCTCACATACTGCAGGTTTCTGCTGCTGTTGCAGGCCTCTGCTTCAGAGCCTTCCACACCTGCAGGCCCAGGCTTGCAAGCAGGTCTGGCTCACAGCTCAACACATCATCTCACTCATGGCGGGCTAGTATGGGGGTGCGTTTCATGCCAGTTCTTAACTCCTCTCTCATGGCCTTTATTACTTGTAGATGGTATGCCCCACCACCCAACGGTGGCGCTCAGAGCATGTAACGTACCACAGGGCATATGACACAAGCTACTTCCACCTCAATTAAGTTTATGCTCCTTTTAGTGAACATCTCCCAATCAGAAAATACAAAACTCTCAGGGACAGTCACCAATGAAAGACAAGAGTAGCCAGGCTAATCAGAGACTGGAAGAGGGTGTGTGCTTCAGCCAGGTCATGTGCACTAAGTGTGAATAAACTTTGTGAAATATGGCTACAGACATTTTATTTGACGTTTTATGTAATTTAGCAGACAATAATGTTAGCAAGTATAGTTATGCACATTTTATGTTCTGCTGAATGTACGATTTCAGGTCATAAACTTGGTAAATGGGGTTAAACTACTCAATCCTTCAGCACAGCTGTATATATTAAACCTACTTGTGTGCATTATTTTTTAGTGCCAAACATAATTGTGTGGTCAAAATACTTTGCAAGATCATGCCAGCAGAAAAAGAATGTTGCACACTCCTAGTGATAGGCAAGTGTCTGTGAACAGATTGACATGATTCAGTGCATGCAGACTGGCATAGCCTGGGGCTGGTGTGAATAGAGTGCCATAGCCCAGTGCATGCAGACTGGCATAGCCTGGGGCTTGTGTGAATAGAGTGCCATAGCCGAGTGCATGCAGACTGGCATAGCCTAGGGCTGATGTAAATAGAGCGCCATAGCCCAGTGCATGCAGACAGGCATAGCCTGGGGCTGGTGTGAATAGAGTGCCATAGCCCAGTGCATGCAGACCAGCATAGCCTGGGGCTGGTGTGAATAGAGTGACAGAGCCCAGTGCATGCAGACTGGCATAGCCTGGGGCTGGTGTGAATAGACTGCCATAGCACAGTGCATGCAGACTGGCATAGCCTGGTGCTGGTGTGAATAGAGTGCCATAGCCCAGTGCATGCAGACTGGCATAGCCTGGGACTGGTGTGAATAGAGTGCTATATGCCGGTGCATGCAAAGTGGCATAGCCTGCGGCTCATGTGAATAGAGTGCCATAGCACAGTGCATGCAGGCTGGCATAGCCTGGGGCTGGTGTGAATAGAGCGCCATAGCCCAATGCATGCAGACTGGCATAGCCTGGGGCTGGTGTGAATATAGCGCCATAGCCCAGTGCATGCAGGCTGGCATAGCCTGGGGCTCGTGTGTATAGACTGCCATAGCCCAGTGCATGCAGACTGGCAGGCCTGGGGCATGTGAGAATAGAGTGCCATAGCCCAGTGCATGCAGACTGGCATAGCATGGGGCTGGTGTGAATAGATTGCCATAGCCCAGTGCATGCAGACTTGCATAGCCTTGAGCTCTTGTGAAAATACTGCCATAACCCAGTGCATCTAGACTGGCATAGCCTGGTTCTGGTGTCAATAGAGTGCCATAGTGCAGTGCATGCAGACTGCCATAGCCTGGGGCTGGTGTGAATACAGTGCCATAGCCCAGTGCATGCAGACTGGCATAGCCTGGGGCTCGCGTGACTAGAGTGGAATAGCCCAGTGCATGCAGACTGGCATATTCTGGGGCTCATGTGAATAGAGTGCAATTGCCTGGTGCATGCAGACTGGCATAGCCTGGGACTGGTGTGAATAGAGTGCCATAGCCCAGTGCTTGCAGAATGGCATAGCCTGGGGCTGGTGTGAATAGAGTGCCATAGCCCAGTGCACGCAGACTGGCATAACCTGGGGCTGGTGTGAATAGAGTGCCATAGCCCAGTGCATGCAGACTGGCATAGCCTGAGGCTCGTGTGAATAGAGTGCCATAGCCCTTTGCTTGCAGACTGGGGTAGCCTGGGGCTGGTGTGAATAGAGTGCCATATCCCAGTTCCTGCAGACTAGCATAGCCTGGGGCTGGTGTGAATAGAGTGCCATAGCCCAGTGCATGCAGACTGGCATAGCCTGGGGCTGGTGTGAATAGAGTGCCATATCCCAGTTCCTGCAGACTAGCATAGCCTGGGGCTGGTGTGAATAGAGTGCCATAGCCCAGTGCATGCAGACTGGCATAGCCTGGGGCTGGTGTGAATAGAGTGCCATATCCCAGTTCCTGCAGACTAGCATAGCCTGGGGCTGGTGTGAATAGAGTGCCATATCCCAGTGTATGCTGACTGGCATAGCCTGGGGCTGGTGTGAATAGACAGCCATAGCCAAGTGCATGCAGACTGGCATTGCCTGGGGCTCGTCTGAATAGAGTGCCATAGCCCAGTGCATGAAGACTGGCATAGCCTGGGGCTGGTGTGAATAGAGTGCCATAGCTCAATGCATGCAGACTGGGATAGCCTGGGGCACATGAGAATAGAGTGCCATAGCCCAGTGCATGCAGACTGGCATAGCCTAGGGCTGTTGTGAATAGACTGCCATAGCCCAGTGCATGCAGACTTGCATAGCCTGGGGTTTGTGTGAATAGAGTGCCATAGCCCAGTGCATGCAGACTGGCATAGCCTGGGGCTGGTGTGAATAGACTGCCATAGCACAGTGCATGCAGACTGGCATTGCCTGGGGTGGTGTGGATAGAGTGCCATAGCCCAGTGTATGCAGACTGGCATAGCCTGGGATCTTTGTGAATACAGTGCCATAGCTCAGTGCATGCAGACTGGCATAACCTGGGGCTGGTGTGAATAGAGTGCCATAGCCCAGTGCATGCAGACTGGCATAGCCTGGGGCTGGTGTGAATAGACAGCCATAGCACAGTGCATGCAGACTGGCATTGCCTGGGGTGGTGTGAATAGAGTGCCATAGCCCAGTGCATGTAGACTGGCATAGCCTGGGGCTGGTGTGAATAGACTGCCATAGCCCAGTGCATGCAGACTGGCATAGCCTGGGCTGGTGTGAATAGACTGTCATAGCACAGTGCATGTAGACTGGCATAGCCTGTGGCTTGTATGACTAGAGTTGCATAGCCTAGTGCATGCAGACTGGCATAGCCTGCGGCTGGTGTGAATAGACTGCCATAGCCCAGTGCATGCAGACTGACATAGCCTGGGACTGGTGTGAATAGAGTGCCATAGCCCAGTGCTTGCAGAATGGCATAGCTTGGGGCTCATGTGAATAGACAGCCATAGCCAAGTGCATGCAGACTGGCATTGCCTGGGGCTTGTCTGAATAGAGTCCCATAGCCCAGTGCATGCAGACTGGCATAGCCTGGGGCTGGTGTGAATAGAGTGCCATAGCTCAATGCATGCAGACTGGGATAGCCTGGGGCACATGAGAATAGAGTGCCATAGCCCAGTGCATGCAGACTGGCATTGCTGGAGACAGGTGTGATTAGACTGCCATAGCCCAGTGCATGCAGACTGGCATAGCCTGTATCTCCTGTGAATAGAGTGCCATAGCCCAGTGCATGCAGACTGGCATAGCATGAGGTCTTGTGAATAGAGTGCCATAGCCCAGTGTATGCAGACTGGCATAGCCTGGGACCTGTGTGAATAGAGTGTCATAGCCCAGTGCATGCAGACTGGCATAGCATGTGGGTCTTGTGAATAGAGTGCCATATCCCAGTGTATGCAGACTGGCATAGC
The DNA here is from genome assembly GCF_040938575.1 of Ambystoma mexicanum. Lineage (NCBI taxonomy): Eukaryota > Metazoa > Chordata > Amphibia > Caudata > Ambystomatidae > Ambystoma > Ambystoma mexicanum. The sequence continues at coordinate 26,798,991 of NC_090939.1, read as the reverse complement.
CTGGGACCTGTGTGAATAGAGTGTCATAGCTCAGTGCATACAGACTGGCATACCCTGGGGCTGGTGTGAATAGAGTGCCATAGCCCAGTGCATGCAGACTGGCATAGCCTGGGGCTGGTGTGAATAGAGTGCCGTAGCCCAGTGCATGCAGACTGGCATAGCCTTGGGCTGGTGTGAATAGAGTACATAGCCTAGTGCATGCAGACTGGCATAGCCTGGGGCTCGTGTGAATAGACTGCCATAGCCAGTGCATGCAGAATGGAATAGCCTGGGGCTCGTGTGAATAGAGTGCCATAGCCCAGTGCATGCAGACTGGCATAGCCTGCGGCTCGTGTGAATAGAGTGCCATAGCCCAGTGCATGCAGAGTGGCATAGTCTGGGGCTCGTGCCATAGCCCAGTGCATGTGTAGATTTTAACTTCCTGTGTCATGTTACTATCAGTATATTCTTTTCCTGCTGGGCAGATCCGCATCCTTCCTGTGTCTTTCAAAGTTGCAGCCTCTACTTTACAGCACATACTGGTGCAGACATGAAGCTGCAATGGCTTTGCTCTATCTGTGTCTCCTCTTCTATGCAGCCTTCGGTGTGTTGAGTTTCATACAGGGATGATTTAGAGATGAAAGATCCCCTCCCACAATGGACTGGGGCCAAACTTTAGCAAACGTATGTACTATGTACTAACAGCACAGGACCGTGTGGGCTGGACTGGACCAATCCCTTTTATACCCACAGCCTGGGAGTGTCAGGGCTGGTGCCGGTCCTGCTAGTACAAAATGCTGAATGTTGTTAATGTGGGGAAGACTTCCGCTGTTTCAGCGGAGTGAAGATGCCAGTCAGGTGGTCCTTCTTCTGTTTCTAGATCTGATGGATGAGGCGTTGGTGCTCTGTTTCTGTGCCTGTGAGATGTGACTCTTAGTTATAGTTCTTTTGTCCTTACAGCTGATGGTTGTGTGCTCTAGTGTTAGGTCATTTCTTGCTACAGTTGTTGTTGCTGACAATCCTTCTGTTTCTATGATGCAGGTGGTGCAGGAGGTAGTTCTAATACTATGGCTGTTAATAGGTTGGCTTTGGATTGTGGGTGCCAGTACTAGTTCTTTTTCTAGGGCTGGTGGCTTTGGGTGCTGTTGCCTTTGTTTGCATGGCTGAGGGAAGAGGTTTTTGGTGCATAATCTTCAGTCTTTGTGGCTGTGGCCTGTGTGTATTGCACTAGTCCCTGGAGTAATGCTGTGGGCACTGTTGTTATTTCTATTTTCATGGCTGAGGTCTGTGGGCGCTGGTGCTAGTTTTGTGTCTATGGCTTGCGTCTCTGGGTGCCGGTGTAAGTCTTGTTTCTAACGCTGAGAACTGTGACTGATGGCCCTAGTTCTTGTTTCTCTGGTTGAGGTTTATTTATTTATTTGTTATATATTTGTTAGTTTATATAGCGTTAGCAGCTTGCAAGCATCAGGGCGCTGACATATACACAAAGGGGCAAAATATATCAAATCACAGGACAAGGCGCTCAAAAAGTCAATAGGGGAATCAGTTTCTTAGGACCGGTTTATCATTTGAGCAGATGAGTCTTGAGCTTTTTACAGAAACTTGTGTATTTTTGTTCTAGTCTTAAAGAGATAGGCAGGTTTTTCCACATCGTGGATGCTTTAATATGGAAGGCTTTCCCGAGTCTGTTAGCCTTTTAGAATCTGGCATTTTTAATTTGACCTTTTGAATCTGACCCGAGTGTCCATCTTGGTACGCTCGTGACCAGTTTGTTTTTCAGGTAAGACGGGGCAGACCTGTGGATGCATCTGTGTGTCCGCGTCATAGCCTTAAATAAAATTCTTTCCTCAATGGTGAACCAGTGTAGATTCCTTCTATCCTCGCGTATGTCTTCCTTTTTGGACTTCCTTTTAATAATCCTTACCGCATTATTTTGGATGTTTTGGCATTTCTGCTTCAACTTCCATGTCCATGGCGGAATCTTGTGAATGTTTCTTCTTTGTGTTCTCCAGAGTCCTGCACGGCCCATCAGCAGCCATATTGGTTTAAGCCCGACTGGGGGATTTTTATTTTTCTCTTTAGCCAGTTATCGTAATAGAAACAATACTTCCTTGTTTACTAGACTGGCTCAGTGAGGAAGTCTATTAATATATAAATGATGCACTTTGGTGGTAGATGGTATATTAGTGTAGTATAGTTTTATCACCTTTTACAGGAAGCAGTTTGAGAATGTAAGGAATATGTCCGTGTTGGTTGTTTGATTTGTACAATATGTGATTGTATATGATAAGAAATGGAAAGAGTTAGTATTCATCAGAAATAGTCTATTCGTTAACGTTGTCTTGTATGGTGTACACACGGAAGAGATAATTCCATATTCATTGTGTTTGGGTACATTAATGCAAAACTAGTGATCTTTAATGTGGAAATGCAAATGGTAATTTCACTATTCAGTCCAAAATAGAGGTCTTTTTAAAAACATCAATATTAAAATTAGCAATGCTCGATGACACTGCTATGAGTACATCTGTTAAAATGACATCAGACGGATCTTAATGGAAGAGGTTCAGGGAACGGACTTTCACCCCCTTTGGTAGATAAGATAAAAGTACCCTTCAATTCCAAACATGCATTGCATTTTACATTGAATGGAAACTAAGAGGAACTTTGTATATTTTTACAAGTAAAGAATATATTTTGTTACCTATGAAAGTAATAAAGTGATATAAAAGGTCCTTTTTTGTTTCTTTTGTTATTCTTTTTCTATCTTTCACTACCACTATTTAAAGGTTTTCATTCAGAAAATGTTCTACAAATATTTTTTTGGGGGGGCCTAACAGTGCTGGAGAATGCATGGTGTGAAACACAAGTTGCTCTGCCCCTTGATCTATCTACATGTTATGTTAGTATGGGCCTCATTACTCTATGGGAATGGGGCACAACATTTTACCAGTGTCTGACTTCTCAGACACCCATGTTTCCGGCAAGCCAGGCACGGTTACCGCCAGACTTGTAATGAGGCCCTATGATTTCTCACTCTGCCAAATCACCAGCATAGTGGTTTCAGAGCACCAAGCCTTGCCCGTAGACTGGTGTATTGTGCAGCCATCTGGGTAATCCAGACCTTAGTCTGCTGGAGGAGAAGGAAGAAGCAGGGGAAGATAAGCGGATGGGAAAGTGGGAAATAGATGGTGTAAAGGAATGAGGATACGACGTAACATACAGACATATTTGGATTGTGTTACCAAGGCAGATTTGGATGCTTATAAATTAGTACATGGAATAATGTGGATTCACAAGTGGCTGCAGAATGTGCTCAGGCAATCCTGGAAGTTTGGTGGCTTATTTGTACCACATTGTACCATGGCTCAAATTCCAGAATACTAACGATGGGACTGCCAAGCCTGAGTCAAGAGTGACTCAGTCTAAGAGTAGATCACGTATAAAGGTGGGGTGGGACTGGCAAGCCTGAGTCAAGAGTGGCTCAGTCTAAGTGTAGATCACGTATAAAGGTGGGGTGGGACTGGCAAGCCTGAGTCAAGAGTGGCTCAGTCTAAGAGTAGATGGCGTATAAAGGTGGGGTGGGACTGCCAGGCCTGAGTCAAGAGTGACTCAGTCTAAGAGTAGATCACGTATAAAGGTGGGGTGGGACTGGCAAGCCTGAGTCAAGAGTGGCTCAGTCTAAGTGTAGATCACGTATAAAGGTGGGGTGGGACTGGCAAGCCTGAGTCAAGAGTGGCTCAGTCTAAGAGTAGATGGCGTATAAAGGTGGGGTGGGACTGCCAGGCCTGAGTCAAGAGTGGCTCAGTCTAAGAGTAGATTGCATATAAAGGTGGGGTGGGACTGCCAAGCCTGAGCCAAGAGTGGCTCAGTCTAAGTGTAGATCGCGTATAAAGGTGGGGTGGGACTGGCAAGCCTGAGTCAAGGGTGGCTCCGTCTATGAGTAGATCATGTATAAAGGTGGGTTGGGGAAATGGTAAAAGCAAATAATGTAATTTTAGGAAAGCATGGCCCTTGTTGTAGGGAGAGGGATCTGTGTTTGAATACTGCCAGGGAGTATTGTAGCTCACGTGAATAAGCATCAGAGATGTCATTTTGGAGTATCCAAGGTTAGCGTTTGCTACCCCTGGCTTTTCCTTTGGTACAGATGGCATTGGCCTTGCATCCCTAACTGTGAGAGGCACAGAAGACAGACCATGCTTTCATGTACTAAGTGATTGCCTCTGAAGCATGAGGCTGTCTTCTCACATCTCTTTTCAAATGCCCCAATGTTACACATCACTGCAGGGCGGTCACACTTTTGAATGGTAAGTAATAAATCACAAACTCAATATCTGTTTGCTTTACCCATATCACCTAGTTTATTGTATTGTGCATCTTGAAAGCACAGTTGTAAAACTCAGAGAAATGTATTTGAGGTTCTTTCCATTTTTTGGGTTCGGGGTCCCCAAAGTTGACGGTGTGAAGATGCCAAAATATATTAAGATGGCCTTGTCTGAAAAGGGTCAGAAACAAGCCCACAAGGAACAGAAGACAGAAAGGGGAGATAAAAACCACCACCCAGGCTCTGTCTGCAGTCACTTTCTTTACTCCATTGGATACAATTACATCATTTCATCAGTTTCTATACCTTCTGTGGGTGCAGACGGAGTCTGTGCATGGTAGTAGAAACACATCTTGATGGGCAGACGGAGTCTGTGCACTGGAGTAGACACACATCTTGATGGGCAGACGGAGTCTGTGCACGGGAGTAGACACACATCTTGATGGGCAGACGGAGTCTGTGGACGGGAGTAGACACACATCTTGATGGGCAGACAGAGTCAGTGCACAGGAGTAGACACACATCTTGATGGGCAGATGGAGTCTGTGCACTGGGAGTAGACACACATCTTGATGGGCAGACAGAGTCTGTGCACAGGAGCAGACACACATCTTGATGGGCAGACAGAGTCTGTGCACGGGAGCAGACACACATCTTGATGGGCAGACGGAGTCTGTGCACGGGAGTAGACACACATCTTGATGGGCAGACAGAGTCTGTGCACGGGAGCAGACATACATCTTGATGGGCAGACGGAGTCTGTGCACTGGGAGTAGACACACATCTTGATGGGCAGACGGAGTCTGTGCACGGGAGTAGACACACATCTTGATGGACAGACGGAGTCTGTGCACGGGAGTAGACACACATCTTGATGGGCAGACAAAGTCAGTGCACAGGAGTAGACACACATCTTGATGGGCAGACGGAGTCTGTGCACGGGAGTAGACACACATCTTGATGGAGAGACGGATTCTGTGCACGGGAGTAGACACAACTCTTGATGGGCAGACGGAGTCGGTGCAAGGGAGTGGACACACATCTTTTTGGGAAGCAGGTTCTTTCACTGGCTGCAGGGTGTTGGGTGTTAATGCTACAGTGTAGAGTGTGCACAGGAGCCGTGCACCATAATAATGTCTCTTTACACATGGAGTCCTATACAATAAAAGAAAACACTCTGAGCCCCTGTAGAAAGACCCTACTGCTGAAGCAAACACAAGTGAAGTCCAGTAATATCTTTAATACTCCACCCCACGCATTGTAAGGGATTGAACAATTTTAATGCAGATTTACAAATGTTATGCATTGTATGCACAGTATCGAAATACTGCTTGCATGTGTGTAACAATAACTACACACAGGTGACTATAAAACAGGCTCTTCTGGGTTGTGTGTCAATCTGAAAAAGTACAGCCAAGTGTTGGGTGCTTTGCAGATGTCAGCTGCGAAATAATAAACCTATTGTGGCTTTTTGCTTCACTATATGGTACATTCTGGTCCATGTAGACTTACATTTATAAAATGTTCAGGAATACAAAATGGCAGGAAACACAAATGTTAGCACTTATAGAATGTGACCTGTGCTTTGTTTTGAGATATTTTAAGAACAGTAGGTTTTTATGAAGGAGAGATGCGAGGTGAGAAAAGTGGATTATGTTTTTTACTGCATTTCTACCTTTAGCTGGAAATACTGCTTAGTTTCAGTTACATTGCAAGCATTTTACTGTCTGCACCAGAAGAGAAAATATGCATTCCCTCGAATGGGTCAACTCTTTTATCTTCATGTTGTCCATAAAATAAATACCATTTAGTTGTGTAATAGTAACTTGTATTACTTAACATGTTGTGTAGCTACTGATGCTCACTGTGGCGCAGTGAATTTTACTCCTTTGCCTGTGAGGAGTCTTTCTGTGAATGAGAGCAGTGCCGAGACAGTTGCAGCAGGAGCTGGAAACTCATGGACCTACTGGTCTAGCTTTACTTTTCCCAAGGCTGTCCTGACATGCAAATAGGCTGCACTATGGTGCCAAGCACTGAGCAAAGTGCTTAGACAAGTGCAGTTGCAGCAGGAGCGGGAGGCTCGTGGACCTACTGGTCTACCTTTACTTTTCCCAAGGCTGTCCTGGCATGCGCATAGGCTGCACTATGGTGCCAAGCAGTGAGCAAAGTGCTTAGACAAGTGCAGTTGCAGCAGGAGCTGGAAGCCCGTGGACCTACTGGTCTAGCTTTACTCTTCTCGAGGTTGTCCTGGCATGCACAAAGGCTGCACTATGGCACCATGTGAGGAGCCAGAAATGTTTAGGGCGGACAACCTTGTGAAAATGTCTCAACAAATACCATTTTATTATAATATAAGGTTGGATGAACGCCTCACTCTCCCTACCCTTGCACCGATTTCACTGCCTAAAATGAACTAAAGGAAGCACTCTAACCAAGGATATCTGTGCCTCGCACTTATACATGAAACAAATAAACAAGGAAATATATGGCAATTCCAAACAAACGATCATGATTGAATTTGTAATGCCACCACAGTCTCTCTTTGTAACCTGGGAGAATTCCCTATCACCAGGTGCAAACATGATTCTGTTTCAAAAGGAAATCCTTATTTGTAACAGTATCAACCACAGTTCTCTTTCACTTCAACTTGTCAATAGAAAGTTCCAACTCAGTTTGGTGTAGCTTCAAATTGTCAACAGAAAGTTTCAACTCAGTGAATAAAAGGTTTGAGCAGAGGTTGAGCAGTCTACAGCAGGATGCAGTGTTTCTACTCTCTTCTTTGTGGGAGGACCCACATATACTTGCACACACCACGGAGCAGTGAGCGGAGCTTTGAGCAGAGGTTGAGCAGTCTACAGAAGTCCACGGCAGGACCCGGATGGAGCCTGCCCTAACCGCACCACCCCATCCCTCCAAAACTCCACCCGAACTGGCCACAGAGGCCCAGAGACTAAGGAGTAATTGCAAAATACTCGACTCTAATCCACAGAAACCACCACCCAAAAGAGTGAAGGAGGTAAGACCAAACATCAACACCAATACCAACACTTCTGCAACCAAAACAACTAACGTACTGTTTGATCTTGAAAACCCCTTTGATATAACCAACGGTCACCCTTCAGTTCTCCAATGAATCCACTTTCAGAGACCATAAGCGACAATCTTCAAAATGCCTTTACAAGCGTCAACACTTCTGCACCATCAATCCCCTCAAACAACCCACCTTCTATGACACCAACAAACGGTCTTGCAACACTCCAGAATGTTACGCTGCCCGCACTCCCCATCTCACCTGTTTCATCTGTGCCAAGGACCACCGATATGGAGCGCACCTCTCGCCCCTTATGCTGTCTTCACTGGGGGTAGGCCCGTTATCAGCAATTCTCTCCTCCTCCCAGCACGGTGCGCCTTGCGCCCAGCCTGGTCAGCCACCCCGCCAGTTTCTCATAGTGGCGAGGGGTGCCCAGGTCTCGGCTGTCGGAGGACAGCCGACATAGGCCCCTGTGCTAGCAGTGCTGGGTGGGGGAACGGAGGCCCTCGCGGACGTGAGTGTGCAGGTGCGGCCCGGCGCTGGAGTCCAGGAGCGGACGAGGATCTACACTGTCTGGAAACGCCTCTCGAGGCAGCACGTTCCCCTCACAGTGCTCACGAGCCAAACCCCCTCCAACAGCCGTTGTCATACGCAGACCTGGAAGCAGCCCTGCTGGGGTGCTCCCAAGGGGGTACAGCGACGGCCTCAAGAGCAGCGCCCAGGCAGATCTTCACCCAAGTCCATGCTGCAATGGAACCTCAACTATCGAGCAATACTGGTTCACTCTGGTCACCTCTCCAAAAAACAAAAACAACAGAGACATTATGGACAATTTTCACGTCTCTGCCCTCACATAATTAACAGATACGGCAAGTCGCCCAACCCCTAAAGAGCCCCTTCATGTCACCAAAAACAATGTACACACACTGCTGCCAAAGCAAAGGGACACTGGACCAGTCTTTTCTGAATATACAGCCACAGAACCCCCTACTACAGAACGAGTGAACGACCTGTATAGCCAAACCAAAAAAACATCAAATATAAAAAGGCTGACATATCCAGCAAAATGATCAAAAAGACCCCCACAAAAATCACCAAAGGAGCCAAGAAACCCTCCTTGCAAAACTCAACTGATGCAACACAGAATAAAAGAAGCCGGAAAAAAAACCTCCCTCACCTGCTTCTATCCAGTGCTCTTAAAAATTTCTTTAAGAAGCAATGCAAAAGAAAGTTAGACCAGGACCAAGAACTATCTGACGCCAAAATCCTGGATGCCCTTCAAGATTTACCTCCAGCAAGCAAAGCAAAAAAATCCACGACCACGACCTTGAAAAAGACTCCTCCACGATCATTACTTGGAAAACCTACACCTGAAAAAAACACTGCAACACCATCCTCTTCGATAACTGCGGGTGAACAAGACGTGATAACTATAGTCATACCTTGTACACCTAATGCTAGCTACTTCTCCGACATGGTGACCCAAGAAGAGCTGTCCGAAGCAGGTCCAGAGTTCTTCGAAAAGTAAACCCACATGGACGAATCCAATAAAATCATGACACAAAAAGAACTTGAGGTGAGGGAGAGCCTCCCATTATTTTAAAATGTGAACAAACCAAAAGAAAACGTATCCGCACAACAAAAATCACCATCTTTAGTGGCTCTTAGACAGCCCTATATTCAAGATACCACGCCGAAGAGCCAACTCGAACCCGACCACTCCTCATTCCAACCTAAAAATCATGACAGACCTACTCAAACAGACGAGAGCTCATCTGCCACATTGCCACTGATACCGACTACACCGCGAGGTCGATCTCCCCCAAAAAACAGGAAATTAAGCGAAATAGCCACACCAAGCACCAAGGAATCACTGGCAAAAAAAAAAGACCTTACAACCATCATGTCAGCTATAACAATAGTGTTAGCTCCTTTCGGGAAGCTGTACAAAGCCATCAATGACTCTCTGAAAGACAGCGTCACAGTAACAGAAATGATGCACACCAAGCTGATCTTCGTGGAAGGCTACATCACAGCACTAGACCAAAGCAACAAGGAACATAGAGACTCTTGGGAATCAAAGCTGTCTCTTCTAGAAGAAAAAATAAAGCTTCTCAACTCCACTAGTCTCGCTAAAGCCAGATCCCTCAACAAAGAAACTCAGACAGCACCTCAGCATCCATCTGTAGAACTAGCTCCTCTGTTTACAAGACCAAATGATAACCACCTTTGTCCGTCAACCACAGTCACCAAACCTACGACACCAAGTGACAGTCAACAAAAAGCCGCTCCTATCACCAAAAACCAACCACTTCTGAAACTTGCTAGAAGCGGCCAACTAGACACCATTCACTCGGAAACAGTGACAGCCTTTGACCCACTGCTGTCCTAAAAAAAAAGTCCAAAAAAAACAGGGGGAGAGAAACACGGTGCTCCACACCAAAAACAAAGTACCAATAATGCAGAGTTACACTGTTCCACCTCACCCAAGACAGCGCAGGAATTCATGGCCCAAATCTCTTTGATTGACTTAACTCAACATTGGGACACAATAGACAGCCCGGAACCCCAAACTGTAACCTCAAACAAAGCCAAGACACAAGATCCGAACCCATCACTCCAACGCCCAACGGACAAAACCAAACCCACATCCTTAAACTCTCAACCAGCCCTTACAGATATAACAGCAATACTGGACCACCTGGGAAGTGATCAACTCTCCCAAAAAAAGATGCCAATTCCACCGACCACAATGGTCACTACCATCCCAGCCAAACAATGGAAAAACTCGCCAGTCCACTCGAAAGAGGACCAACGCAGACCAAAGGACTCTACAACAAGATCTACTCACCTCTTTAAAATAGAACAAAAAGCAACAGACAACCACTACATGATCCTAAACAGAACAAACAGTCCTCAAAATACTAAACCAAGTGGACATGCTACAAATCCTAAAATCATTCGATTTTACCCTGATCGAGCCTTATCATAGGAACAAACAAGCAAAGGCTTACCTTCACATCAAAAACCTGGCTGAACTAGCCCATCTGGGCTATACCCTCTACAAGATCCCAACTGCGACCACGATCGGCAAGCAGGCAGATACAGGAAAACTTCTAGCAAAAACTACAGATACAAATCACGAACAGAAGACCTATACAGACCCACCAGAAATGGAAGAAGCCCACCACCACCAAGAAAAAGCGAATATAGATACAACAGACCAACTTCAGAATGGGCAATCCCGACTGACCAATCCAAACACACTTTGACTGATAACAGAAGAGACCAATCAGGAAGAGAAGTCAGAAATTACAACGACTTTAGGAGACATCAAGCCCAATTAAACTCACAGTGCGTCCGGCATCAAGAACACAAAAGCTCACTGCAACACGTAAGAGACCGAAAATAAACACCAGAGCCCCCTACAACCTGCCCAGAAGATGCATTAAAGAAGGGCATTTGGTCATGGATCCGCAACGCCCTGACACCAGGCCTCAAAAGATAGCAACCACCAGGGGGTGCTGTCCCATCATCACAGCTACCCGACCCAATCACGAGGACCATCCAAAAACCACTCTGAGTATAGCCTCATGGAATACCAGAGGCCATGTCCACCTAACTAAACCCGACAGTCAGAACTTGGGAGCCTACGACGTTTTATGCCTTCAGGAAACCTGGTTGCTGGAAAAAACGGCACTCAATGGCTATGCTATTGAAATTTCACCGGCATCTAAAGGGCCACTAGGCCAGCCGTCATCAGGTCTACTGATAGCTACCCGGCTGGGATCAGGTATAACCAACATAAAGAAAATAGCGGAATGCTACAAACTCTTGGCTGTCCTCACTACGTGGACTCAGGAAACTCTGGTTGAAAGACCATCTCCTTCCGACTATTTAGCTATCATCAAGATTTATGGAACCCCCCAAAAGCATCACCAGCGAACTTCTGTGACACAGTACTTAACATCATCGATGAAATTGCGATCAAACACCAGACCCCAAACATCCTCATTTGTAGAGACCTCATCACGAAATGAACCGCCTCCAACCTGCTGAAGACAAACCTACTCCCCCTTACCCTGATGGAAGTAAGGGGATGGGCTTGGTCAAACCTAATGAAGTCTAGGAATCTCCTCAACACAGCAACCGTAAGCAGTGATCACTCCTTGATCCCTATGTGGGAGCGTGACAGATCATCAGCCACGCTCGATTACATTTTCGCATCTGAAACCATCTATCATTTGAAGTAATCAGAACTAGGGACAGTGATCATAATCTGCTGAACCTTATCTGCAGTACCAGTGCCCGATTCCACCAAACTTACAAAGCATCCATTGAGACCAACTCCCAACAAACCGTCTATGTATGACCAACACAGACATCCAAAAGCTGACAGAAAAATACAAAAGTTTAACGTCTAACACTGAAGCTCAAGACGCAACTTTTAGGGCTAGCTACATCCCCCTGCTCCTCACCTTCAAAAAGCCTAGGAGAAATCCCCACAATCCTATTTCCAACCACAATCATACGTAAAACACAAACTTGATAATCAGACAAAGACTTTTAAGGAAATTAAAGAGGGAAGCAGTCACCCTGAACACAATAACGCTGTGGGAAACTCTCCATTCAGAGACGTGAAAATACAAACAGGGGCTCAGAAACACTAGATCCACCCTATACCAGTCTGATTCTGAAGACATGCTTGAGGCACTAACCAACAAAAAATCCATTGAATACAGGTCACTCATCAACAAATCAAACAAAGACCCCAATAGCCAAATGACCAACTCAGTCTCAGAAGCAAACTGGACCAAGCACTTCTCACAACTCTTCGAGTCCCCCACAAAGAACATGAACCCAACCAAACGATCAGCAGACGCAAACTGGGTGGACCTCTCAGATAAAGAAGAGATCAAAACAGTTATCCTAAGGTTGAAGCTGTCAAGAGCACCGGGACCTGACAGACTTGCAAACTCAGACGATTGGTCAACTCTAATTAGCACGATCTTCAAGGATTGCAAGGTAAGAAAAATAATCCCAGACTCCTGGACCCGAGCAATAATCGTCCCGATCTTCAAAAAGGGTATCAGAGAAGAGCCTTCCAACTACAGACCCATAGCCCTTCTCGACACCATCAGAAAGGTCTTTGCAACAATTCTTCTGAGCCACTTCCACAAATGAGTTCACACATCCCCGTGTGCCGACCCACTGCAAACGGGGTTCCAGAAAAACGCCAGCACAGGAGCCAACATAATGCTTTTGAACATAATCAAAGAAAAAGTCTTGTCAGGAGCACCGCAAGTTTTTGTAGCATTTGTTGACCTATCTCATGCCTTTGACAGAGTTGACAGGCAAAAACTATGGGCAAACTAAAGATGTGGAACTGTCCCGAATCAATCCTGGACCCCATAATCGCCCTCCACTCCAACACCAACATTACTGTTCGATTAAACCATCAAGGCCTACTTTCGGACCCAATAACCTCTCACCGCGGAGTGAAGCAAGGTTGCCCCCTGGCACCTGCTCTTTTTATGTCCTTCTTTGGCCACTTCAAAGACAGCCAACTCAAGATGAGGTCCTTTGCACCCAAAGTAGGAAACGTGAGGGTCCCAAGACTTCTATATGCTGACGACTTGATATTATTGGACCATACCCAGATTGGTCTCCAGAGCCAACTCTACAACCTCATGCAATACACCAAAGACAACAACTTCGAGATCAACAAAACAAAAAGAAAATTTTTCATTTTTCAAAAACCGGGGAACAAAAAGAAAGAGAACCTACAGTGGTACCTACATCAGACCAAAATAGAAATTGTCCCAACATTCAAGTACCTGGGAGTCCAAATGAACAGTACCAAGAAAGCACTGAGCATGCAGCAAACACTCTGGGCAAAGGCCAAGAACCTAACTGCCCAACTACGAGCAGTTGACAGAAAATAAGGCATATTCTCCTTACTACCTGCCATCCAGTTTTATAAGGCAAAAGTGATCCCCTCACTGATCTACAGGATGGACGCCACGCCAGCAATCCCACCTTCACTGTGGCTAAAGCTGGAAGGTTTCATCTGGAGAGCAGTACTAGCTGCTTCCTAACTCTACATCTCCCGCTGCGATAAGACGAGAACTTGGTCTACTCTCACTAAACACAGTAGTCGACCAAAGCAGCATGCAACTGTTTAGAAAAATCCAATACCCAGAGAGCCTCCAAATCTACCGAACGATCGCAGAGGAAATCTCCAAAGGCACTAACCAGTTCTTAAACGACTGGGCTAAAAAACAACAACAGAAACTATGGGAGATCGCCTGCTCAGAAGAACTGCTGCAAAACCCATTAAGAATCAAATAAAAAATTGAATGTTTAGATTGGATAAACACAAATGAGAAAGCAGTCGCAAACAAACTACTAAGTCATTTGCCACCGACCTTTAATAAACTGAAGGAACCCATGACATACTGTGCCAAATACCCAAGCAAACCCTTAATGAAAACCTTACTGAAAGCATGTCGTAACCTGCTACCTACCCAGGAAATGTTAGCAATCAGGACAGCTAGTAAAGAGAAAGCCTGTAGACTCTGCAAAGACCCTCAAAATACAGAATTGATCAGGCACTTCTGGTGGGTTGCCCTGCACTGAACCAAGAAAGGAAGGCTTTTTTCAGCCCTCTGCTCCTAAACTCTTTTGTCCAGGATGAAGAAACATGGTGGACCATCACAGGAGCCCAAACGAGATGGTCAATAGCGACGGCAAAACTCCTGAACGTCGCTATGGAGAAGACCAAACTATCTTCAGGCCGCCCCACAACTTCCACCTAAAAATATAGTCGAACAGTTTCTATACTGACTTCTAGTGCTTTCCTTTCTCCTTTTTAGTCCTGAACAGAAGAAGCTATTATAATTCATGATCTTCTTCTCTTTTCTCTTTACGGCTGAAACCATTCTTGTAAAAAAGAAGGTGCTTTCCATTCCTTGAACAGGTTCTTGGTTCATCAACAGCAACAATCATTGTCTTTGTCAGGATGATTTGCCACAAATGCTTTTAGCACCACAATCAGCACAAATTGCGTCTTGGTATGGATGAATATGAACTGTCTTTGTCAGTGTACCACTTTTAAGCACTTCTTCAACTTTCACCTGGTTTACTCATATGCCAGTTCCACTTCTCCAACAGTTTGCTCTCCTGCTCCAACACCATTCCACAACCAGTGCTTTTGGGGATAATATCACTTGATAATATTATTATTATTATTATTATATATGCTTCACCACATCTTCATAATATTCAACAAATTACAGCTTCAAAACTCCCAACAACTCTTCAGGGAAATCAAGATTTACATGGGTGCTCTTTGACGCACTTCTGAAGAATAATGCTCTTCTCCTTCTTGATCCCTTTTCCCCGAAGGGCAGCCTTTTGGCCACTCTTGTTTCCCCCATTACACCAGTAACCAGTTACGGACAGGAAAAGGGTCTTTTACTTCTCTCCTCTTGACTCAGGGAATGTGAGTTTTTACCAACTTACACCACGGGTTGTGCAAAGTATGGGCAACAGGTTTCACTGCGAATAAATCTTCCAATAGCCCCTTGCCACTGTTGGCAATGCCTACTAGATTGGAACTGCCTTGGTTTGGCTCTCTCTTGGCTCGGGCAATGCTTTTAGGTGTTCACTTTTAACACTGGTGCACCTTTGGATTGTAGGTTTTTCCACAGACTCAAACCTGTAAATGTACAGTATTTTGGTTTCTTATAAGGGTTTTTGCTGCTTTTCATTACTTGGGTATTCAAGATTACTTTCGGAATCTCTCGCTCGCTTGTGAGTGATGCTTTTTCTGCATTTCAGTAGCACGAAATTCAAAAGTGCTTTTCAAGTCACTTGCATTCACATGCGAGTGTCCCTCACTCGCCGAACGCCTGCCTTTGCATACTCCAGCGGGAAAGGAGCTCTCCAGGGTCACAAACAAGCTGTGAACTCACCGGGTATGATGTGCTCTTCTCTTCCTCTCACAGCTTGCAGGATTTCCCTTCTTGTGGCTCCTCTGAAAACCTCTTCTTTCAGTCCGCCACCACCCGTGCCACCTGCAACTGGAGCCCTTGTTGCTCCTGAGGTTCTCTGGTGCACGCCAGCCACCAGAGACTACCTCTAGTGCATGTCAGCCACCTGATATGGCCTCCGGGAAGAGAAAACGTCCCTTGTCTTCACTTCCCGCTTCACAGCCTCTGCAGATTAGGTCATCAGAGAGGAAAGATTCCCTCTTGAATGCTTTCTACTGCACAACCTCTACACCTCAGGATTTGAGAGGCACATACGCTCTCAGGATCGGCAGTTACTCTCTGGTGTCTTCTCTCTCCTCCAGCTTCTGCTTGGCCTTCCTGCACCCACCACTATACTTCTGCTTCCTGCTGCTCCTCTCCCCTTTCCTCCTTCTCCTGACCTGCCCCTGAGGGGGCCTTTTAAGCCTCTCAGTCTCCCTCAGGTGTGAGTCATTACTGCACCTCTTCAGTCCTCTTCCTCATCCCAGTACTTAGAGGGTTATTGGACTTGAAGTCCCCAATCACAAACTTAGGTTTTCTTATTTGAAGGTCACTTCTATACAGCTGAGGGGAATCTGTTATAATGTTTGCAAACCCTAAACCCATATCTGATATGAAGTATTTGAAGAGGGCTGAAGCAAGTATAAAACCCTGCTTCAGCCCCCTAGATATCGGTATTGGGTCTGATAGCAAGCCATCATAATTCAATCTTACTTGAATCATTGGGCCTCATTACAACCCTTGCGCTGACGGAATGAAGGGGGCCGGTACGGGACCGGCCCCCTTCATTCCGTCAGGGCTGATTACGAGGTTTCCTTTGTGGGACCCGGTCAGATGTCTGGTAAAACCAGACGTCTTTTCTGGATCCAGCAAGGGGAAGAGGGAGATAACAACGTGACACTTGTAATGTGCCCGTTGTTACCTCCCTCCCCATTCCCATTGAACCCTATGGGGGCTCAAATGGGAATGGGGAATGGTTCCTGGAAGGAGGATTTACCGGGTCCTCCTATGTCGGAATGACCAGGTAAGTCCCCATTGCAGGAACCCGGTAATGGAGCCCGGTTTGGAGGCAGCCATGGAGCTGATAGCTCCATGGCTACCTAAAAACTCGTAATGAGGCCCATTGTGTCTTTAAGGAATTCCATTAGCCACTTTAGTATATGCCATGGACAATCATGGCTCATTAGTTTCCTGAATAGTAATTCTCTTGGTACCAAGTTGAACGCAGATCTAAAGTCGAGGAATGCTGCATACGATGGTTGCTTTATCTAATGGTACTTGGCTATGCTTGTGTTTATGGTAAGTAGGTTAATGCTGGTGTCAAGACCAGCAAGAAAGCCTGTTTGATGTGGGTCTCTTAGATTCTTATTTGATAGCCAATGGTTAAAGTCTCATAAAATCCGGCGAGCCCGAACAGTCCAATAGAGATATAGGCCTATATGAACTTGGGTCCATCCTATTACCTTTACAGTGGCATTATAACTAACCTCCTCCATGACGACGGTATCACTCCTGATTCTAATACTTGGTTCAAGATTTTATTAAGATTAGATGTGCATATCTCAGGGTGTTTTTTCAGCATGATATTGTCAAGGCCATCAGGTCCCAATGCACGGGATGCGCTCAGTTTGGAGATGTAATGACGTAGATCTTCATGATCAAACATCAGTGTGTGATTCCAATTGGCACTACTTAATGAAATGTGATAATCAGGCCGGGGAGATTGATAAACAGCTTGGTAGTAATTACACCATGATTTTTCTGGGATAGGCTTTGTTTGTACGGAGATCTGTGATTTAAAGGCAACTTAATTTAATAACCCCCACATTTAGGCTGACGACTTTAAGGCCATTTTACCCAACATTTGTTCACTGTCCTGTTGGTAGCATAAGGCTTTCCTACCATACTGCCAGTTTTTAAAGGCTGATTTTAAATGCCTTATTGGCATAAGTCTCTCTGGTAATGAAAGATGATTCACCTGACGGATTTGTCGTCTTAAGATAGACTTCGATCTTTGATTGCACAATCAAAAACATGAAGATGTTTATAATTATGACCTTGGATGGTAGATTTAACTTGAATATATTTTTGCATCATGGAGCCATAACTCCTACCTCGATGCATTATTAATTAATTAATGAAGTCTCTGTCCACTGTACACGATTTCTGCCATTATTTGCTATGACCCGTCCTCTGTAATGATCTTTCATTTCTTTGTTATGCAAAAGCATCCAATGCCACAGCTGGCAATGATCACTCGCATCACTAGGTTTTATACTCAAGGATTGAACTACATTTAAGAATTCACAATTAGTGAAAATATAATCAATGGTAGCTCTTTGTTGGCCTCTAGGCCATGTATTATTTGCAGGGTTGTCACCCTCAATTACGCCATTTAACATGACATATTGCCTGTCCTCCATCAAAAAGCACCATCTCATCCCTTCCACTTTGAGTTCTGTAGCCAAACTTGGTATTAAGTGTAAATGAAAATCACCTACAATCAGAATAAAATCAATGTTCCGTTCCGTGGCTAGATTATCAAGAACTGTTTCTATGTATTGAAAGAAGTGGTCAGATGTTAACTGAGATCTGCCCCAATAGATGTTTATTATGAACATAATATAAGCATCTTTCAACTGTGTTGCCACTTGAATAAGGACTTCAGAGGAGAATTGCCTAGCATTTCGTGCTGGACTGCCCCTGGGCATGACACAGACTGATATGCAGGGAAATGTCTTCTCTGTGAAAAGAACAGTGAGCTAAAGACTTGGTTGAGACTCTCACAGGGAACATCCACCCAAGAACAAGTCAATGGGTTGTGTTCTTCTGGTGGAGAGTTTCCCAGGTAACATTGGGTTTCACACTAAGTTACAAGGGGAATCCAGATGTGGACCCCTTGCTCGCTGCTCTTAGATAGGCACAGCTTCACCTCACTGATGATGCCCAACTTGGCTGAAACAGGTGTATGGGGTTGCTGTGGTACTCTTGTTCAGAGGATAATTGCCTAGAATTTTGGTGCTGGACTGCCCCTGGGCAGGACAAAGACTGATATGCAGGGACATTTCTTCTCTGTGAAAAGAACAGTGAGCTAAACTCTTGGTTGAGACTCTCCCAGGAGCCATCCATCCAAGAACAAGTCAATGGGCTGTGTTCTGTTGGTAGAGAGTTTCCCAGACCACCCTCTGTTTTGCATAATTGTAATAGTGGTAAGGTCAGTTAGTTTAGATGTGGACAGCAAATAGACTTCTTTCGGACATTCACTCCGACTGACGAGCACTTAGTTAGTAAAATAGGTAGGGGATACCCCGTAGCAATAGGGAAAGATAGGCTTTCAATTTCTTTAAATAAACTATTTGGTAAAAATTTTCTCTCATTGCCCGCGTCCTTTTTCTGATCCTCCACACTGAACTGCCTGTCTGGAAAACCTTCTAGCCCCCCAAAAAAGCAAAATCTACTCTACTTCCCAGGTTCTTTGGGGGGAAGAAAAATGGCTTCTGCAGTTGCTTTGCCAAAACGGAAATGGGGTGAGCCGTTTGGGTGCTTGACTTCCTCTGAAGGTCAGTGTCTGAAGATCAGTTGAAAAAGCCAGTGCCCTCGGGAAATAAACAATTTTATCAAGAACGTCACAGAGAAATTCAGTGGCTCATAAACAGGCTCATCTCCTCATATCCATTTCTGTGGACATACCACTGGCTTTCTATTGCCACGGGCGGCTGCCAATTGCAAGAGGTTCTGAGAGAAACAGCTCACCTCTGCGAGTCCCAAATGGAATGCGGCCTGTTTGTCAGAAGGCAGGATTTTCTAAATTTCTGCCACAGTTTTTGGTTGGCGGCTGCCAGAAGAGTACAGGTATTGGCCTGACAGAGCTCCAAAGCAGATTTCTGGAAGACCTGACACTCAGCGTCTCGCCTTACCTTAGACCTTGCGCTCAGCGTCTCGCCTTACCTTAGAGCTTGCTCTCAGCGTCTCGCCTTACCTTAGAGCTTGCTCTCAGCATCTCGCCTTACCTTAGACCTTGCTCACAGCGTCTCATCTTACCTTAGAATTTGCTCTCAGCATCTTGCCTTACCTTAGACCTTGCTGTCAGTGTCTCGCCTTACCTTAGACCTTGCTCTCAGCGTCTCGCCTTACCTTAGACCTTGCTCTCAGCATCTCGTCTTACCTTAGACCTTGCTCTCAGCGTCTCGTCTTACCTTAGACCTTGCTCTCATCATCTCGTCTTAACTTAGACCTTGCTCTCAGTAGCACGTCTTACCTTGACCCTGATCTCAGCGTCTCACCTTACCTTAGACCTTGCTCTCAGCATCTCGCCTTACCTTAGAGCTTGCTCTCAGCATCTCGCCTTACCTCAGACTTTGCTCTCAGTGCCTCGCCTTACCTTAGAGCTTGCTCTCAGCATCTCATCTTACCTTAGAACTTGCTCTCAGCGTCTCGCCTTACCTCAGACCTTGC
Organism: Ambystoma mexicanum; assembly: GCF_040938575.1. NCBI lineage: Eukaryota > Metazoa > Chordata > Amphibia > Caudata > Ambystomatidae > Ambystoma > Ambystoma mexicanum. Next base: position 26,779,169 of record NC_090939.1, on the reverse strand, counting down.
TCTCAGCGCCTCGCCTTACCTTAGAGCTTGCTCTTAGCATCTCATCTTACCTTAGAACTTGCTCTCAGCGTCTCGCCTTACCTTAGATCTTGCTCTCATCATCTCGCCTTACCTTAGAGCGTGCACAGGTCTTAACCGTGTGGGAAGGAGATCTGTCCCCTTGGCTAGCCACCTCAGCCTCTGGGTGGGTAGACAGGAAAAAATACAGATCAGCGGAACAAACCTAAATGGACTGTGAAGTCCCAGGAGAATTGAGGCAGGTACTGAAAGCAGCACTGTGACACAGAGGAGTCTGAAACCGAGAGATCAGAGAAAGGGGAGGAAGGGGAACCAGGATGGGAGTTAGACGGGGAGCAAGGCAGGAGGCAATGAAACCAGCAGACTAAGGAGCAAGGAGTGAGAAAGCAAGGAAGATAATGCAGAAGAAGCGCCAAGGCAACAATCTGAGTGGCAACGCAAAGGCTTACCTTTGCTGTCATGTTGTAGACAGTGAGCCTTCTCCCGGTGTCATCACTGTGTAGCCATTTTGCCGGGCCTAAGTCACCACGCTCGTGGCCTCCATCTTGGAGGCATGCCTAAGCAACACGGGTCTGCCATGTTGTGTTGGTCCATTGCAGTTTCTAGTTTTGCCATATGGACCAGGATGCGGGCGAGCGACAGAGACTTCTGGCAAGTATGGAGGAAATGGGAAGGGATATCTGCGTAGCGACTATTGCACAAACTGCCCTAATCACTGTGCTGCTAAAATCCAATAAAATCCAGAACACAGAACAACAATGCACATCTACCAGACAGACCACTGTCATGCATTAATAGAGAGAACAAAATACTTGTGAAGATGTATGTATTCATTTAATTTATTTTATTTTTTACATTTATATCAGCACACAAAACCCTCAAGCCTATAGGTGCTAGTTACAGTAAGTGCAATATTACAATCTGCAAAGTGCAAGACCGTACATAGTGGTACAGGGGCTACTTCAGGTGCACAGGTAAGCATAGGAGAGATAGTTGGTAAGGGTGCACAGTCTGGCACAGCCACTCCTCATGGTACAGGGGCTACTTCAGGTGCACAGGTAAGCATAGGAGACATAGTTGGTAAGGGTGCACAGTCTGGCAAAGCCACTCCTCATGGTACGGGGCTACTTCAGGTGCACAGGTAAGCATAGGAGACATAGTTGGTAAGGGTGCACAGTCTGGCAAAGCCACTCCTCATGGTACAGGGGCTACTTCAGGTGCACAGGTAAGCATAGGAGATAGATTGGATTTGTGCGCCATTCTGCCCGCTAATCCCCATTTGTTAAACAGGGATTTGTGGGCAGAATGGCGCACAAATCCCAGTTTTCCGACGCAAACAATTCCATGAATCAGCCCCATAGTTGGTAAGAGTGCACAGTCTAGCAAAGCCACGCCTCATGGTACGGGGCTACTTCAGGTGCACAGCTAAGTGTTGGAGACATAGGGGGTCCTTCCGAGGTTGAAGGTAAGGGAAAAACAGTGCCGGTAAAGGATTACCGGCATCACTTACCGCTACAGGTTAGTCGGACCCATCATACTGCTATTTACAGCAACGGAAAGTATGATGACGTAAATAGCGGACTAGGGTCGCACGCGTGACAACCCATGCCGATATTAGCGGCATGCCGTAAACCGGATCTGATCCCAAGTAATGCAGACATGCAAATAACAGCCCCCTGATGCCCGAAAAGTACCTTACCGGCATGGAGTGAATACCGGCATCTTCGAGAAGGTGTTAAGAACCCTGAGCAGTGTTTCCAAGAGCCACAGGTGCACACAATCAGCACAGGTGGAGGCAATGGAGTTTGGCACAGCACAAAAGGAGCACACCCACACATCACACCCCCTCTCACACCAAGATGATACCAATAATAGTAGCATTACTGGAGCTGGAGGCCCTGCTTGCAAGGCAGCAACAACAACAGCAACAGCAGCAACAACAACAACAACCACAACCCCCACCACAGAGGATACACAGGAGAAGAAGGAGGGTGAGACAGGCCCAGCATGCCCCACCCGTGCAGCCACCGTTACCACACCAGCAGCCCCCAATCCCTTGCATCAGAGCCACACCCTTCAACCTAACACCAGAGCAGATCCACACAGGCCCTACGTGTGGAGTTCTCCGCCCTGACCATCGTGAGCCGTGCCTTTTCCGCCCGCTGCCGCTCCGCATCTATCTGCTGGCCCAACCGCTGCCACATGGAAGACACTTCCATTCCTGGGTCCTCCTGCCCTATGGCCGATGCCTGCCCCTCCGATGTTGATGGCCCTGAGCCATCATTGCTCCCACCTACAGCCTGCTCCTGCTGCTGCTGCTGCTGTCCATGTGCCCTGTCCGATGGTGCCTGCACATCCTCCATCTGCTGGTCTCCAGTTGTGGTGTCCACCCCTGCTGGACCGCCAACTCCTGACTGTGGCAGGGATGGGATCTCCACCAAGCTGGCTGTGTTGGTCAGGCCAGGTCCACAGGGGGCCCTGATGGAATCTTGACCAGAAGACGATGTGGAGAACGACTGGCGCATAGCCTCCACAGAGGAGGAGAGGTCCGCCACAGTGCACGTCACATTTAGGAACCCACTGACCAGGGCCCCTCCCAGCAGTGCCACGTCACAACGCTGCTCTTTGTGGTGGCGTGCGTTCTCCGCCCATGAAGTACGCACGTCATCACGAATGACACGCATGCGCAACGCGGCACCCACCAGGACAGATCCCATACGGTCGCGGGACCCCTCGTCCGCAGGTAGTGGAGAGGCAGGTGATATAGCACTCTCCCCTACCCGCAGACAAGCCTGGGACATGGCCTCCCTGCTGGTGCATGATGGTGCAGTCATAGGGTCAAGGACAGCCAAATGCACAGGCCCCTCCGCAGTGACCTGTGCTGCCTCCTGACCCTGGCCCTGGGCTGCACCACTTGCACCAGTGGTACTACCCCCACCAGGACCCATGTGCAGCTCAGTAGCGGGCTCCTCCTCCTCTGTGGAGACCACCAACCTGGATGTCTCCAGACCGTCTTCCGCCATTGGAAGCCCCTGTGGGGGCTCACCCGGCCCTTCCGCCACAGCCGTTGTGGCAGACGTGGCACCAGCCCACTCGCTCCCGGATGATGGGAATTCCTGGGAGGGTGGCTGGGCCATGCGTCGCCACCCGGTGGAGGCATCCCCGCCGCTTGCTTCCACAGCGCCGTCTCTGCCCTCCTCTTCACTTGATGCTGCGTAGAGGGAGACATAGAACACAAGCATCAGGGTACAGCACAAAATACCCTAGACAGGAAGCAATAACACATGAGTGGCACTGTCAAATGTCACTTCCATCCTGTCCTTCCACAACACATGGGTCAATGCATGCAACACACATGCAGAAACACTCCCGGTGCCTGCAATCAACATCAACACCCATGTACAAGGGCCCCTGTAAACCAAGATGTTGCCTTCAAAGTCACATGCATCCATGGCGTTTCAAAGTCAAACACACAAATCTCTGGCGCACACACACACACACACACACACACACACGTTCACCATACATGTATATGACATCAGCACCCATTCCTCATCCCCCCCTACATGTCCAGGAACAGAGACTGGCATGCTTTCAGTGTGCATTCTGCATAGAGGTCCCCATGTTGCATTAAAACACATGCACCTACCATGTGGGTCACACATAACTGGTCCCACATGCATGACCATGATGTCCCTGCACACACACATCCATACATGGCCTATGTCACACATACAGGCAGGTATCAGACTACCAGCACACTGCAACATGCCCTGTCTCACACAGCAATGCTTGGCCACTTACCGCTCAACTCCAGACGGTTCTGCCTCCAAAGGATCTGGGCGTGGAGCGCTGGGCCTACACGTTCCAGGACCCTCATCTGGATGTTGCTCAGGCTGACCCGGCCCCCTCAGCGAGGTGCCGGGCCTTGCTGAGGGTCCTGGACCTGAAGTCCTCCCAGCGCTTCTTGACATGATGGAATTCGCAGACTGCCACCCCCTACGCGTTGATGGCAGTCACAATGTCCGTCCAGATCCTGGTCCATCCTTCCTTGTTGGCGCGTCTTGTTCCGAAGAGGGCATCATAATTCCCCAGGACATGCTCCACCAGGACACCAACTTTGGTGGCAGGAGATGTGCCCGTCATGGCAACACCAGAGGCAGGAGTGTGTGGGCAACTGGGTCCTGGGGCTGGGCTGTGGAGCAATGGAATCCCAGTCGGGAGTCTTCTGTTCCAGCAGGGGTGGACACAGAACTGGACCCCTGCAGATGGCTGACGTGCAGGCACCAAATAGCAGGGCACATGGGCAGCAGGCAGACAGGCAGCAGCAGATGGCTGGTGGGAGCGTGCTCGGGGCTCTTGGGGGCAGGAAAATGGCTTTCTGGGCAGGAGCGTGGTCTTCTGTGTGTGTACGCGTGGCCAGCTTGATACGGAGTGATTTGGCACATGAAAATCTTGCACGTCAGCGTGTAATTCGAGGAAAGGCCCTTAGCGCATAAGCACGTCAGCACAAGTACGCAATATCATTGGACCAAAGGCCCTTAGCGCATAAACGCGTCTGTGACGTATTGTGCACGGGCGTTGCCCTTTCACGTGTAAAACCTGCTGCGCACCCCTGAAATTAATTTACTCCCTCGACCAGGGCCCTTTCGCGTGTGAAACTTCACAATAACCCCGTAATACACGTACCCTGCTGAAATCACGGGTGAAATGTCACGCGAACCCCAGGAATACACGTACCCTGCCGAAATCGCAGGCAAAACTTCATGCAAACCCCGTAATACACGTACCATGCTGAAATCACGGGTGAAACTTCACGTGAACCCCATATACACGTACCCTGCTGAAATCGTGGGTGAAACTGCACACGAACCCCAGGAATACACGTACTCCACTGAACAGGGCCTTTTCGCGTGTAAAACTTCACGCTGTACCCCAGAACTACACGTACCCTGCTCGCTCGCACAGGGCCAATATTCCTGGGGTTCGCGTGAAGTTTCACACGCGATAGGCCCTGGGCGAGTGGAGTATGTGTATTACTGGGGTTTGCGGGAAGTTTCACACGTGATAGACACTGTGCGAGTGGGGTACGTGTATTTCAGGGGTTCGTTGGAAGTTTCATACGCGATTTAGCTGTCAGAGCGGGGTACATGAATTTCGGGGGTGCGCGGGGAGTCCTACACGTGAATTGGCAGTGTGGGTCCTACCAGGTGTTCCCTCTATACCCTCCATGGCCCCTGCAGGCAGACCACACCACAGGGGACTACCCTGCACCCCTGGTCATGTCCCGCAGGCAGCCCATCCACCATGGCCATGCACCCCAGCCAAGCCACCTGTCCGCTTGCACCACTGATCACCAACTCATGTCCCCCTGCACCCCCACCCCCAAAGCAGTGCGGGGCACCTGCCAGCAGGCCCCCACTCATGTCCCCTTGCACCCCCAACCCCCAGCAGTGCGGGGCACCTGCCAGCAGGCCCCCACTCATGTCCCCCTGCACCCCCACCCTCCAGCAGTGCGGGGCACCTGCCAGCAGGCTCCCACTCATGTCCCCTTGCACCCCCACCCCCCAAGCAGTGCAGGGCACCTGCCAGCAGGCCCTCACTCATGTCCCCTTGCACACCCACCCCCCACCAGTGCAGGGCACCTGCCAACAGGCCCCCACTCATGTCCCCTTGCACACCCACCCCCCAGCAGTGCAGGGCACCTGCCAGCAGGCCCCCACTATGTCCCCTTGCACCCCACCCCCCAGCAGCGCGGGGCACCTGCCAGCAGGCCCCCACTCATGTCCTCTTGCACCCCCACCCCCAGCAGTGCGGGGCACCTGCCAGCAGGCCCCCACTCATGTCCCCTTGCACCCCCACCCCCCAAGCAGTGCAGGGCACCTGCCAGCAGGCCCCCACTCATGTCCCCATGCACACCCACCCCCCAGCAGTGCGGGGCACCTTCCAGCAGGCCCCCACTCATGTCCCCTTGCACACCCACCCCCCAGCATTGCAGGGCACCTACCAGCAGGCCCCCACTATGTCCCCTTGCACCCCCACCCCCAGCAGTGCGGGGCACCTGCCAGCAGGCCCCCACTCATGTCCCCTTGCACCCCCACCCCACAGCAGTACGGGGCATCTGCCAGCAGGCCCCCACTCATGTCCCACTCATGTCCCCTTGAACTCCCACCCCCCAAGCAGTGCAGGGCACCTGCCAGCAGGCCCCCACTCATGTCCCCTTGCACACCCACCCCCCAGCAGTGCGGGGCACCTGTCAGCAGGCCCCCACTCATGTCCCCTTGCACCCCCACCCCCCAGCAGTGCAGGGCACCTGCCAGCAGGCCCCCACTCATGTCCCCTTGCACCCCCACTCCCCAGCAGTGCAGGGCACCTGCCAGCAGGTCCCCACACATGTCCCCTGCACCCCCACCCCCCAGCAGTGCGGGGTACCTGCCAGCAGGCCCCGACACATGTCCCCCAGTCAACACATCATCACAATCTAGATCCCTGGCCCTTATGGCCAGCCTCCACATGCCAGAGACCCACCCAAGTATTGCATCCACCCACATAGAAAAGCCAATTACATGATACAATCCCAATGGCAAGCATGTAAATGAACACATGTCCGTCACACACACGCAATGGGTGCAAGTGAATGTCAAAACCCATATCATGACATGCATGAAACCAATGAGATAATACAACAAATGGAAGTATAAAAAAATATATATTAAAGATAACATGAGCGTTAATCAAATTAAACACACAACAATGGGAATAACAAAACAAATGGTCCATGTCCGATAAATAATGAAAACCAAGAAAACATAAGCAAAAGAAATCCAAAAAGAAATGTTGTCCAAAGTCACAGTTCAAAAAATCAAATCCAAGGGAAAATAAAAATTAAAAACCTTTGCTCCATGGTGAACACAAAAAAATTATTAAAAAGGATGAATCCAATGTAGAACTATGTACAATTGAAGAATCCAGGGTCCATGAGCCCAACTTAAGAAATGAAACCTACCAAAAACTACTACCTAATAAAAAAACTATATACAAAAATGTGGTCCATTGTCCAAGCGGTCCAAAATAAAGAAAAAACGAAAGGAAACCTAATACTAACTAACTAACTATTTACAAGGGCAGCGGGCAAGTCCAACGGCTCACTTGTTGATGTACCGGGCCAGGGCATCATCGAACTCCTGCTCGATGTCCCGGAGGTGGTCCTCTTCCATGGCCCGAGGGTTCGCAGGGACGATGACATCTGGATCTCCAGGTCCCTGCAAATGGCCTCGAGGCACTCGGCCCGCCTCAGGGCCCTACACATGGAGTTCTCTGCCCTGACCATCGTGAGCCGTGCCTCTTCCGCCCGCTGCCGCTCCGCATCTATCTGCTGGCCCAACCGCTGCCACACGGAAGACACTTCCCATCCAGGGTCCTCCTGCCCTCCGGCCCATGCCTGCCCCTCCAATGATGAAGGCCCCGAGCCATCATGGCTCCCACCTTGTTGCTGCTGCTGTGCCGCTGCCTGTGCCCTGGCTCCTGCTGCCTGCACATCCTCCTCCAGCTGGGGTGCAGTTGTTGAGGTGGCCACCCCTGCTGGACGTCCGACTCCCGACTGTGGCAGGGATGTGTCCTGCACCAGCCTGGCCGCAGGGTCAGAGGCAGCTCCACATGGCACCCAGGTGACACATGGTTGGGAAGATGGCACGGAGGACGACTGGCGCAGAGGGGGTTCAGCTGAGGAGGGGGTCGGAACAAGGTCCAGAAAACGGAGGAATCCGGCCCTGGTGAGCTGTCCCAGTGGGTCAACGCGGTCAACGAGCCATGCGAGAAGACGTGCAGTCTCCTCATGAAAAGACTGCAGGTCAGCTCGCATGGCACGTTGACGCAACGCCACCCCACCCAGGACAGGCTCAACCCGGTGCCGGATAGCCACATTGCAGGGAGAGGAAGGCCAGTTGGTGTAAGCCGATCCCCTCCCTGAGAACGGGTCTGGACGTAGGTATCCCTGCTGGTGCAAGATGATGTAGTCACAGGATCGGGAACAGGATTACACACAGGCACCTCCGTGGCGGCCTGTGCTGCCTCCTGTCCCTGCCCCTGCACTGCACCACTAGCACCAGTGGAATCCCCACCTTCAGACCGCATCTCTCTCCCTTGCACGGCCTCCTCCTCCACCAAACCCCCCACCAACCTCGATGACTCCGTGTCATCTTCCTCCGTTGGGCCCTGTGGGGTCTCAGCTGCCCCTTCGGCTGCCGAGGAGTCCAACTCCAACCTCCGCCTCTTGGACCTCCCCTCGGCAGCTGCGACCTGGGACGCAACACCGGACTCCTCACTCCCAGACAAGATGACAACCTGGGAGGAGAGCCAGGCCTTGCGTCTCCGGCTGGTGGTGCGATCCCTGCCGCTGTGCTCCACAGCACCTTCTCCGCCCTCTTCATCAGTTGACGCTGCAGACAGGGAGAGATAGGAGACAGGCATCACGGCACTGTACAATGGACTCATACACACATGACAGTTGTACATGAGTGGCATTGTCAAACTTCAGATATGGCATCACAATTCCCAACACACATGTCATTGCAACTCACACACATGAGCTATTCCACAGCCATATCGCAACAGCCAGCACCATTCATACACATACAACAGCATGAGCAGCCAAAGGTGAGCCAGACATCACATGAAACACAGGGAGTGCACTAGATATGCACAAACGCCACCACACTTACATGCATGTGTACACCTCCGCCAACTGTCGCAGTGATGAGATTGGCATCCATGTCACATCTGGCAATCAGTCTTCTACATATCAGTCTCACATGCATCCATGTTGCATCACTGTTGCACCCTTGTCAAATACACACACATGCACATGTACACGGTGCAGATACATGCAGCTGGAACCAACATCCATATGTGACACCACAACCATGCCAACTTACATACACAGTAATCCAAACACGTGTGCTCACACATCTGCATTTGGCCTCCATGCTTAACCACACATGCACCATCCATGTGTCTCACACATGAAAGGACTTGCATGTGTCAGCCTTACAGCCCTGTACATACACATCCATACATGTCCCTACAAAACCACATGTACAACCTGCACACAACTGGCACACCACCACACGCACAGCTTCCAATCAGTATGCATGTACACTTACCGCTCGACTCCAGACGGGTCTGCCTCTCAAGGACCTGGACGTGGAGCGCTGGGCATATGCGTTCCAGGACCCTCATCTGATGTTCCGACAGGTGGCCCCGGTGCCCCTTAGCATCCGCTGCCTTCAAGAGGCGCCGGGCCTTGTTGAGGGTCCTGGACCTGAAGTCGTCCCAGCGCTTCTTGACATGTTGGAAGTCGCGTACTGCCACCCCCTCCGCGTTGATGGCAGTCACGATATCCGTCCAGATCTGAGTCCATCCTTCCTTGTCGGCGTGCAAACTTCTGAAGAGGGCATCATACTGCCCCAGGACTTGCTCCACCAGGACACCAACTTCGGTGGCAGTGAAGCTGGTGCCCATCTGCCTCTCTGGCTGGGGGTTGCCAGTGGTGCCAGATGGTGTAGTGCCCGACATGGCAACCCCAGAGGCAGGTGTGGGTGGGCAACTGGGTCCTGGGGCTGGGCTGTGGAGCGATGGAATAGCAGTCGGGAGTCTTCGGTTCCAGCAAGGGTGGTCACAGCAACAGCACCCCTGGCTGACGTGCAGGCAGCAAATGGCAGGGCACGTGGGCAGCAGGCAATCAGGCAGCAGCAGATGGCAGGTGGGAGCGTGCTCGGGACTCTGGGGGCAGTAATTCAGCCTTCTGGGCAGGAACGTGGTCTTCCATGTGTGAACGTGTGGCCAGCTTGATACGGAGTGATTTGGCACGTGAAAATCTTGCACGTCAGCATGTAATTCGAGGAAAGGCCCTTTGCGCGTAAGAGCGTAAGCGCGTCAGCGCACGTACGTGATTTCATTGGACCAAAGGCCCTTAGCGCGTAAGCATGTCTGTGACGTGACAAGCGCGGGTGTTTCCCTCATAGCACATGATGACAGAGCACACGTGGAAAAGCTGCACGTCCGAGTGTCAGCGCGTGTAATTGGAGGAAAGGACGCGTACACGCGTAAGTGGCGTGTACGTGTGAGCCGGTTTAAAAGGTACGTGTAGAATGCCATTTTCTTGTACGTGCTTTTCGTGGAGAGCGAGTGGGTGAATTGTGTACTTCTTGTCGGTTCACACGCGATTACTTCACAGCGTTTCAAGTTCGTACTCCCTGTTACCTCTGACAGCTTTCATTTTTCTACTTTTTTTGGGCCTGTTTCCTCAAACAGTGTTCACTTCTCCTTTTGTCCTGTCTCCTCAGACAGCGTACAATTCTTCTTTTGGCGGGGGTGTTGCCAATGCGCACACACGCGTATTTTTCACGTTCTTATTACAGGCAGACGATGAGTTCCGCACGTACTTAGCAACTGTGCTTGCCCCGTGTGTCGCATTCCCCTTCAAAGGTCATTATAGGCTGCGTGTGTTTTTCACGTATGCTTATTTTTGTGTTTCTGTGTGCCACAGCGTAGTGCGGGTTCATTTTTCCACGTACGTGGTCTACGAGGGGTTGCGTGCACGTTTATTTTTGTTTTTGGGCTGCCTGTGCATTGTGTGACCCGTCATCTTCCCCCAGGGGTCACAGACAGCCTTGTTAGAGCACTAGGGTATGAATTCCATCTAGTACCCTACCCCTTTGACCCCCAATTGCCCAGGACAATAGTTTACTGCTCCTCCCATACGCACAACAACATCAGTGCCATGGTTGGGAGGCGAACAAGCGGAAAGGGAGGCAAAGGTGGCCGACCTTCAAGAGGTGGACGTGGTGGCCGCGGTAGGGGACGTGGCCGGGATTTGCAGGGTGGCCCTATACCCCCATTTGTGGAGGACCAATCAGGGACACCCATGCCCCCCCCATGGTTAAGGGAAACGTGGCTGAGACCATCCCAGCTCAGCCCTTGTTGGACCAGGCCATTGTGGCACCTGACCTGGCACAGGATGACTCCCTGGCTGACTTCCAGGTCAGCATGTCTAAGCCACGTGTGGCGGTGCAAGTTGTGGGCACCAAGCCACGTGGATCTGAGGCAGCTATGTCATCTGCTGCCCCAAGTAGGCAGGGTGGGGAGGCTGCAGGGGCAGCTGCAGCTCCATCCACCCCAGCTCTGACTCTCCCAGCCAGGACAGTGTTGGTCCTGGTCCATCATACTGATGTTCCCCCTGCCAACATGTTAGTGAGAATTCTCTGTTTAGGCTGAATTTCCTAACCTAGTGAGTCCCCCAGCAGCTTTGCTGGATTTGTGGGGTTTATTTTTTTCTCCTGCCAAGAGTGTGACTCTTTTACCCCCACTCTTGGGCATGATTTGAGTGTGTTTCTTTGAATCTAGATGTGTTTAATGGGCTATGGGGTCTTTTACTCCATAGGGTTTCATGTATATTTGTGATGTGTGTTACACAGCACCCTCCGTGCAGTAACACAGGGGTGTCATAGTGACCCCCCAGTATAGACTCCATACCCTGGCACTGACTACTGTCTCCCAGGGCATGTAAAGTCACCATTGACTTTACTAGTCTTAAATTCTGAACAGAACCAGTACAAACCATCATATTATGGACGTACTGGCTGGGGCAATTCGATTGCCCCAGGGTCTGTTAGTCGAGGGGGCACGTCTCTGTCCCCCCTGATCGAGTTTTGGCTGGTGGCAGTGGATACTACTTTTTATATTCAACCGCGAATATTTTCCTATGGGATTTCCCATTGTTTTAGGCTACTATCTTTATTTAATTATTTACGGTAGCCTCGAACATACCGCTGGTTTATTTAATTAATATTAATTCTCCGGTTGGTATTTTTTGCCAAAACTTGATTCTAAAATGGTGTTTGTGTTCTCTTCTGTGACTCCAACCCAAGTCGAGCCCTTTGTTCCACTTTTTGGCGCTCTTCTCCACAGAAGCCCTCCAAAGTGGTACCACTCTGTCTGGGGTACTTAGGAGGGGTGGAGGGGAATTTAGGCACCCTGGACTGAGTTGCCTAGGCAACTCAAGTCGCACTCCATCCTGATTGGCCCAAGTGGTGAGCCGGACGGCTCACCACTTATCATGTTTGAGTGACAGCTAGGCTGAGTGAATGGTGGTTTGCTGCATAAAAGCAGGGCTTTGGGGACTGGAACTTCAGAAGTTGCCACAGGACCTAAGACTCCAACGAGGGAGAAGCTGAGCCAACCTGCCACGATGCCACGACTGGTGGAGCCCTGCTGCACCGTCTCACCACTTTTTCCCAACGACAGAGGAGATCTCCCGCCGGAGAGTCTTCTTCCTTTAACTGGTGGGGATAACTAGTTTCACCGTCTTTTCGCTTTCCCGATGTATCTTGTGGCCGCCTTGCCCGTGCCAAGCACCCCGGCAACGGGATACCACATTTTACCACGACAGCGAGACAAAGGTACCACCTTTAACCGGAAAATTCTGCGGCTGGTTTCTGCCCTGGTAGTGCAACGACCTTCACCTTTCCTCCAAGTCGAGATCTTCTCTTCCCCTGGACGAAGACGCAACTTGCACCCACTACCAGGAACAACTGCCACCGCTGGAGGATCCTTCCCACTTCAGGTACCGTGTCCCGCCGGGCTTCCCTTGCAACCGACTGTACGGGGTAGATTTAGCCCCCGGCTTTCGAACCTGGGTTAGCCTGGGACACCCTGGCTAAACTTTTCTAAGCCTCTCTAAACTCTTTTCTGAACCCTCTGCAAGACTTTCTAAGCCTAGTGTAACTGTGTGATCTTGGGCGCATTTGTGCTCTGCTCTCTCTAAGAGTGGGCCCAGCCTTTGGACTTTGGCTCACCAGTGACTTTTTGCTCTCTGCCTTGCTAATAGTGTTCCTGAATCGTAAAGTGGTGTAACCCTTCATATTCTGTCTTTTTCCCTCCCTTTTTCACAAACTTATTAGAGTGCAATCTAGTCAAGCGCTCACCTCTGTATGAAAATAAGTGGTGTTTTACTGTGATTTTTCTAATAGGGAAAAAGGGGTATATATTTCCTAATAGTAATTGTGTTTAGGATAAGTTTACAATAAGAGTGCTGGAGTATTTCAACTGTGTGTTTATAAATAAATAATTATATACTTTGATACCAAAGCCTTGGTCAGTGTTTGCTTGTATTGTTGTATCTGAGTGCCTATTGAGTTTACTTTGCATACTGCCTAACTCTTCTTGAGGGAAGTCTGACTGCTCAGCCACAGCTACCAGGTAAATCTGGGTGGTACAGACTGCTACCAAGTGGGTTTACTGCCAACACCTGTAGTCTTAAATCTTTTGCAGTGGTCCCTAAGGGAACTGCACAGGTTTCTGCCTAACACTGGTGTACAGCGGTGGGATTTGTATTAAGTATACACTTTAGAGTGCTTTAGGATACCTTAGTACAACTAACCACAAAGCTTAGCACTGAAAAAGTAATCTTTCTAGCATGTCAACTATGGAAACTTATAGTCATGAGTCCCTTGCTACAAAAACTGCTGATTGTTTAAGAGTATTGTGTAAGCATAAGAACCTCCTGACTAAAGGCAAGAAAATGGAGTTAATAGAAAGGTTGTTAGCTAACCAAAGTCTGGATGATGGGTCTGAGGAACCTACCATGCCAGAAAATGTAGATAACAGTATAGAAATTGATATTGATCCAAATGTTGATAATCTTGAGGAAGAGTCAGAAGAGGAGGGTGTGGCTGCTGTGACTGTCCCCCCTAGGACTCTGTCTGCCCTACCTGCTGTACCTACTGGGCCTTTACCAAGTCCCACACTAAGTCCTCAATATCTGGAATTAGAGAAAATGAAACTTGAACTAGAGTTCAAGAGACTGAATACTCTGGCTGAACAGAGACATCAGGAAATGAATCAAGAACTAAGGCTAAGGAAAATGGAGCTCAAGCATGAGCTAGAAATGAAGAAATTATCTGTCGAAAATGCTTCTCTCTCTGGCTCCTCTAGAAGTTCCAGTCCTAAAAGACCCCGGATGCCTAAGGAATTGGTTGGTATGTATGAGCCTAAGTTGGATGTGTTGGATTGGTTGTCTCTGTTTGAATATAATCATGGGCTCCAGAACATCACAGGAAATGACTTACTCACCTGGTTGTTCTCTAGGCTTCCCCCTGTTGCAACTGATGTGGTAATGGAGTTGGGGGAGGAGGATAGGAAAGAGTATGAATGTGTAAAACTAGCTCTGATAGCTAGGTTTGGGAAGACCCCTTCCCAGTACCTTAAGAGGTTTAGGACCCCCAAAAAGAATGATGGTACCCCTTGGGCTACCTGGGTGAGTAAATGTTTGAAAAACTTAGAGGGATGGATTAAGGGTTACAAGGTGAACACTTATGAAGGTATGAAAAATCTTTTTATGTTGGAGTCAATTTATGATGCCTGCTCTCCTGAGCTCAGACAGCACTTGGCTGATTCAAAGGAATTAGATTCCAGAAAGCTGGCTAAGGCTGCTGACTTGTGGGTTGCCAACAGGGCCACTCACAAGGATTCAGGGGTCACTCAGAAAAAGGATGAGGGAAAGCAGCCACCTAAAGTGAATCCAGAGAATTCTAATACCTCCCATACCAAAGAGGGCCACAAACAACAAAATAACCAGGGTAAGCCCCACGGTAAACCGAATCAGGCTAGTGTACCTTCTGGTCAACAACCAGAAGGAGGTCAGAAACAGCCACCCTTTCAGAGAGCATTTGGACAATGCTATATCTGTAAGGCTACTGACCATATCAAAGGGGATCCCAGATGCAAGAGTAAACCTGCAGGGATCAGCACAGTCTCCTTAGCCTTCACTCCTGAGGATGAAGTACAGATGGCTAGTGCCCACTTTGAGCTCTTTGCTGAAGAACCCTTGGGTCTTCAGGCAACTGTAAACTTAGAGCCTATGGGTCTGGTTAGTCCCCAGAATAGGGTTGTGTATAACTCCCTACCTGTTAACTCTAAGGTGTATTATGTGGACAGTGTTCTTGTCAATGGCCAGGATACTCCTGCCAGGAGAGACACTGCGGCCAGCAGAACAGTAGTGGATGAAAGCTTCTTTCAACCTGAGGATGTGGCAACAGCACCCAAAGGTCCCACTAAGATGTCTGGAGGCCCTGTCCAAATGGTTCCTATTCTACCAGCCCTCATTCAGTGTAACAACATGACAGTGAGGATCCCTGTCAGTGTTCAGACTGAGGTGCCTGGGAAAGTCCTGTTGGGGAATGACCTGAGAACTCTAGGAGTAGTGTCACATACCCCCAGGCCTCCCAGTATGGAGACCCAGAACCTATTCAAATTGGCTAGAGAGGCCACCTTAAGGGACCCATCTAAGCCTGTGGGAACCTCTACTGAGACCCCCACTACAAGCCCTGGTGTTAGTAAGTTAACCTCTAACCCAGGCACATTTAAGGCTAGTACATTAGGGAAATGGGAGCCCCAACCAAGCTCCATCATTGTTCCCCCAGTTTCAGAGTCTGTGACTCCCCCTGCTTCTGAGGAAGAGGTGGATAGACCTACTGGGCCCTTACCTAGGCCTAAGAGAGTTGGTAATTCTCAATGCTGGTGGAAAACCAGGAAAGAAAAGTCTAAGGCCAAAAACCTTCAGACTGTTGGACCTTCTACTGAAGACCCCAACTCAAAACCTAGTATTAGGGGGGAAACTCCTAAAGTAGGTAAGGTTAGATCTAAGAGGAAGGGGAAGCAGGTACCTTGCCTAACCCCAACCCCTCCAACCAAGAGGCCTAAGACCCAACCTGCTCCCACAAGAGAGGTGGTGAGGAACCTTGGAGACCCCTCTAGATCTAAGGGAATCCTTTATAAGGACCCCTTGAAAAAGCCTAACACAGGTTCAGAAGTTGTACCAACTTCTGAGGGACTGGTCAACCAGATCCCCTACAGTTTCAAAAAGACTGATGTTACTCAAAGGATTTGTAGGTCCTTTAGCTTACAAAGGAAAACCTTTGAGTTGACCATAGAACCTAGGTCAAGGTGGCACCACCAAAATGCTGATGGACTCTCTAGGATGTATGTAATCGACTAGAGGTATGAGGTTCATCCAGGAGTGGATTAAATCCTCCTGTCCCTTAGTCTGGGGGGGGGGGGGGCAGTGTTAGGGAGAATTCTCTGTTTAGGCTGAATTTCCTAACCTAGTGAGTCCCCCAGCAGCTTTGCTGGTTTTTTGGGGTTTATTTTTTTCTCCTGCCAAGAGTGTGACTCTTTTACCCTCACTCTTGGGCATGATTTGAGTGTGTTTCTTTGAATCTAGATGTGTTTAATGGGCTATGGGGTCTTTTACTCCATAGGATTTCATGTATTTTTGTGATGTGTGTTACACAGCACCCTCCGTGCAGTAACACAGGGGTGTCATAGTGACCCCCCAGTATAGACTCCATACCCTGGGACTGACTACTGTCTCCCAGGGCATGTAAAGTCACCATTGACTTTACTAGTCTTAAATTCTGAACAGAACCAGTACAAACCATCATATTATGGACGTGCTGACTGGGGCAATTCCATTGCCCCAGGGTCTGTTAGTTGAGGAGGCACGTCTCCGTCCCCCCTGATCGAGTTTTGGCTGTTGGCAGTGGATACTACTTTTTATATTCAACCGCAAATATTTTCCTATGGGATTTCCCATTGTTTTAGGCTACTATCTTTATTTAATTATTTACGGTAGCCTCGAACAAACCGCCGTTTTTTTTAATTAATATTAATTCTTCGGTTGGTATTTTTTGCCAAAACTTGATTCTAAAATGGCATTTGTGTTCTCTTCTGTGACTCCAACCCAAGTCGAGCCCTTTTTTCCACTTTTTGGCGCTCTTCTCCACAGAAGCCCTCCAAAGTGTTGCCACTCTATCTGGGGTACTTAGGAGGGGTGGAGGGGAATTTAGGCACCCTGGACTGAGTTGCCTAGGCAACTCAAGTCGCACTCCATCCTGATTGGCCCAAGTGGTGAGCCGGACGGCTCACCACTTAGCATGTTTGAGTGACAGCTAGGCTGAGTGAATGGGGGTTTGCTGCATAAAAGCAGGGCTTTGGGGACTGGAACTTCAGAAGTCGCCACAGGACCTAAGAATCCGACGAGGGAGAAGCTGAGCCGACCTGCCACGACGCCACGACTAGTGGAGCCCTGCTGGACCGTCTCACCGCTTTTTCCCAACGACAGAGGAGATCTCCCGCCGGAGAGTCTTCTTCCTTTAACTGGTGGGGATAACCAGATTCACCGTCTTTTCGCTTTCCCGATGTATCTCGTGGCCGCCTTGCCCGTGCCAAGCACCCCGGCAACCGGGATACCACGTTTTACCACGACCGTGAGACAAAGGTACCACCTTTAACCGGAAAACTCAGCGGCTGGTTTCTGCCCTGGTAGTGCAACGACCTTCATCTTTCCTCCAAGTAGAGATCTTCTCTTCCCCTGGACGACGATGCAACTTGCACCCACTACCAGGAACAACTGCCACCGCTGGAGGATACTTCTCACTTAAGGTACCGTGTCCCGCCGGGCTTCCCTTGCAACCGACTGTACGGGGTAGATTTAGCCCCCGGCTTTCGAACCTGGGTTAGCATGGGACACCCTGGCTAAACTTTTCTAAGCCTCTCTAAACTCTTTTCTGAACCCTCTGCAAGACTTTCTAAGCCTAGTGTAACTGTGTGATTTTGGGCGCATTTGTGCTCTGCTCTCTCTAAGAGTGGGCCCAGCCTTTGGACTTTGGCTCACCAGTGACTTTTTGCTCTCTGCCTTGCTAATAGTGTTCCTGAATCGTAGAGCTGTGTAACCCTTCATATTCTGTCTTTTCCCTTCACTTTTTCACAAACTTATTAGAGTGCAATCTAGTCAAGCGCTCACCTCTGTATGAAAATAAGTGGTGTTTTTTACTGTGATTTTTCTAATAGGGAAAAAGGGGTATATATTTCCTAATAGTAATTGTGTTTAGGATAAGTTTACAATAAGAGTGCTGGAGTATTTGAACTATGTGTTTTTAAATAAATAATGATATACTTTGATACCAAAGCCCTGGTCAGTGTTTGCTTGTATTGTTGTATCTGAGTGCCTATTGAGTATACTTTGCATACTGCCTAACTCTTCTTGAGGGAAGTCTGACTGCTCAGCCACAGCTACCAGGTAAATCTGGGTGGTACAGACTGCTACCAAGTGGGTTTGCTGCCAACACCTGTAGTCTTAAATCTTTTGCAGTGGCCCCTAAGGGAACTGCACAGGTTTCTGCCTAACACAACATCACACGTCAGACAATGCCTGCACCAAGTCCTATGGTCATTGTGCATTTGCACAGTCCAACTACCCAGTCCACTGATGTTTCTGCCCCTACTGACCAGTGCAGCGTTAGCCACTCTGGCTCCGCTCGACCTTCTAAAAAGAGGAAAAAGGGTGCTCTGGCACAACAGGCTGAGACCCCAGGCACGGCTACACACTCCGGTACCTCAAGGAAGCCTTGCTTCAATGATTCAGAACTTGATGCACTTGTGGGCTATGTGTCGGCACATAGCCATGAAATGCTGTTGACAGCAGGGTGCAAGACCACACCTGGTCAACGTCAGGCACACTGGCAGATCACCGCAGACCACATAAGTGCCCTTGGATTTGTGAGGCGCTCAGCTGGTGATTGCTACAAGCGGTGGAACGACCTGAACGCAGAGCAAAGAAGAAGCTGGCCTCAAATCATGCCGCTACTCTGGTGACAGGCGGTGGGTCTCCACAAGAGGACAACAAACTCACTGAACATGAGTCTGTTGCTGGGACCTTCATCACAGAGGAACAGATCCGAGGTGTGGGAGAACATGCATTGTCCGGTGAGTGCCCATGCGTGTGTGTGTAGTGCATGTGTATGTATTTTGGGTGACGGTTCTGATTGAGTGCCATGTGAGGGTGTGTACTCAAGAGTGTTATGGGTCACCCATTTCCTTCCTCACATGGGATCACGTGCCTTGTATTTGGCTATGACTGCATGCCTTCTGCCCACAGTATCCTATTAGGTCCACAATTGTGCAGTTGACCTTGTACTGCCATCTTGCAACTACATTGGTCAGAATTTGTAAGTGTGCCTTCAGGATAATATTTTCCACTCTCCCCTTTTTTGCTAGACATTTATCAACCCTATTGTGACATATGTGATATGCTTTGGTCATTGTTTACTGGCCACACTGGGGCAATGCTTTACCTGGTTATGTACACAATGAGAGCATTCAGGCTGATGGAGTATTGGCCAGCACAAATGTTTACATGAGTGCCTGTTTGCATGTGGAAAATGACAGATGTTTCCTGTGATGTCAATGTGACGAAAAATAGATCAGCCAACTATTACTGTATTCTTGTACCTTGCATGTGTTGCAGTGAGTGGCACAAGTGTACTTAGTCACAGTATGCGGCATTTTTCATATCATCATGTCCATCTCACATGGATGGGTGACAGTACTCAATCACTGACATATGGCTGTACTTGTCAAATATACCATGGCTATGCTAAATGCCATCTGTGTGCTGCCATGTGTCATGTATGTGTATTGGACATGCCACTCATAGGCCAATGTGTGATGGCAGTGCTACCCAGCATGCAGCAAATGTGTTGCTCTCCCATATTGGTGTCATTAGTGCCACCTTTTGCCTCCCCTTACTACTCAGTGACAGTGCAGGCATGGGAGGGTTATAGTCATGTGGGACATGTGTGAATCATGTACTGGTTCTGTAGCTTGACAGGCCTATTTGTGTGCTATGGTGCTAATGCCTGTTTCCATTTTTTCTCTTTCATGTTTTTGCAGGGGATGACGCACCAGATGCGGTTGAGGAGATGGTGCAGACCCAGGAGGAATCCCAGGCACGACCGGGCACC
This sequence comes from Ambystoma mexicanum, assembly GCF_040938575.1. Lineage (NCBI taxonomy): Eukaryota > Metazoa > Chordata > Amphibia > Caudata > Ambystomatidae > Ambystoma > Ambystoma mexicanum. Next base: position 26,759,292 of record NC_090939.1, on the reverse strand, counting down.
AGCGGGGGACGTGGTGTGGTGGTGGGTGAGAACCCAATCCTCCTGCAGACCATACTTTTCAGGGGTGTCTCTGGGTGCACCTTCCCAGACCTCTATTCAGGTGCTGATTCAGATGATGAGACCTATGTGCCATCACAGGTAAGTGTTTCTGGCAGGGATTCTGTTCTGTCCAACCCATCTGCACCAGGGGTAGATCCCTCTATGGGGATGTCAGTGTTGGTAGAGGCGCCTTTGGCGGTTACGGATGCAGGGTCGCACTCCACAGCATCTGATCCTGTTCCTGGGCCAGCAGATCAGAGGGGGAATGCAGCCCTGCAGCCTCAGGCGGTGCCAGCACAGCAAGGTCCACATCGCCTTGCCCCAAACAGGTGTGGTGCCCGTCGACGCGGTGTCCGTACGCCACCAGGCAATAGCGTATGGGAGAACTCCATGTACGCTATGGCAACCAAACAGGCAGCATCAGTTGAAATGATGGCTCAGGCAATGGAGAGGGTGGCCACTTCCATTATCCCCCCTGAAAGGCAGATGGAGCAACTACAGCAGGCAACAGACTCCATTTGCCAATCACACAGGGAAGACATGTTGGCGTCCAACAGGGACCGACGGGCGGCACTGGAGACTCTGCGCCAATCCATCTCAATAGAGTCACAGGCCCACAGGGAAGCCCTGAGTGAAGAACTCCATAACCTCAGGCAGACTCTTCTTGAGCTTGAGACTTCCGATAATTTTAGGGCAGAACAGCGGCTGGAGCACCTCACAAGTATGCTCTCAGCTGAGATGCGGGCAACTCGGAGATCCAGGCATCACGTCAGGTGTTGCATGGGGATATCCGCACTATAATCCTCCAGAACCAGCCCTTCCACACCCGCATGCTTGCTGCCTTGGAGGACCATACCAGGGCTTTGCGTGGGCTGCCTCCCATAGCACCACCACCTCCTGATGCAGCAGCAGAGGGTCATGAGAGTGACGGCAGCAGTTCTCCCACATTGGCATAGTCGTGCAGGCCATGAGCCCATGGAGGTGTTTTTTTTCCCAACATCCACACAGGTGGCTGTTGGTGCAGACCCTGTCCTCAGACCTCCTGGGTGGCCTCCCCCCCATCCCCCACATGGCCATTTTTGATTTTTGAAAAAAAATTTGACAGTGTGTTGCCTTGTGTGGCTCCCGTGGGCATCCACTGTATTCCGGCTGGGCACATGCAGGCTTGTCCTTAGTTTGGGTTAGATGCTTGGGTTCGTGAGACACACACCCCTCCTGCTTCCCGTTTCCATGGGCTTGCAAAGGGTGTGACCAAGTGACAGTGATGTACACAGTGACGTTGGGCTCCCATGAGCTGTGTGGGCAGTCTGTAGTCAATACTGTGTAGACATTCCTTGTGTATATTGTTGTTGTATTGTACACTGCATGGTGTATTAATGTATGATTTTGCTTCCATGTCTCCCTCTGAATTTGCAGGTTCATTCCTTATGTCTTCACAAGGCTGTCTACTTTGGAGATGGAGTTCATGTTGTATGCATTACACAGACCAGTTTTGAAGGCTGCAAGACTACAGTTTGAAGGGGGCGATGTGGTGGCATATTCAGGTTGTATGACTACGACTACTTTAACTTAGTACTGTCATGTTTTAGAAATGTTTGAACTTGTCTAGATGCATTGTTTAGTTGGTAAGTATTTGGTCATGTGTGTTGTTAGTTCAACATTACTAGGAGAATATTGTGTGTGGCCAGTTTCCATTAGGGACACTGTACTTTGTGACACTTGTGTCAGGTTTTTGGGATTGCTTTGTTTGCTCTCACATAGCATGACATGCCATGGTGTGTTGGGTGGCGGTGCTTGGGAGGGGTTGGGTAACATGACACTGTTCTCATGTTGTATTTTGCAAGGGGTTCATGCATTTAGCAGCATATGTGTCTTTTGATGACACAGCATTGGTGGTGTTTCTGTAGGTAGGGATGCACACATTGTGACAATTCCAGGTGACCAATCTCAGGATGGTATGGTTTTTACAGTTGACTGTCCCTCATGTCATCATCATTGATTGTCAGCTGGTATGTGGCAGGGCTGTGTGCACTCCACAGGGGTGTGATTTTAAGTGAAGCAATTAGCCAACAGCTGTGTTCGGGCTGCCTCACCCCGTGCCCTTTCCCCTCCCATGCGCAGGTGGGCGTGCATGTGGTTGGGGGCACCACCATGTCCACCGGCAGGCCCCGGCGTGTTGCAACGTTGTGCAGGGCACATGCTGCCACTATGATCCTGCACACTACTGGGGGAGCGTATAACAGCTGCCCACCAGAACGGTCAAGGGAGTGAAAGCGTGACTTGAGCACTCCGAATGTGCGCTCCACTATGCCCCGGGTTGCAATATGGGCTGTGTTGTATCTTACCTCGGGTGGCGTGGTGGGGTTCCGAATTGGCGTCATCATGTGGGTGCTCAGAGGGTAGGCACTGTCCCCTGGGGAGGTGGTGATGGGTATCATTAGTGGGGTTGTGACATTACTCAGTATCTGGCATGCATGCATGTGCTGTGGCATTTATACTCACCAAGCAGCCATGTATCGCCATGCCGCCCAGCTTCTAGGTCCCGGTTTAGGGTTGACATTCTGTAAATGAAACTGTTGTGGGTGGACCCTGGATAATTGGCATATACTGAGGTGATGATTCCCTTGGCATCACATACTACCTGCACATTGATGGAATGCCAGTGCTTGCGGTTTCTATAGATGTGCTCTGATGCCCTGGGGGGACAATCAATGGCACCTAGGACTTTGGGGAATTGTGTCACCCCGTAGAAATCCTGGACGACAGCCTGCCTTTCTGCAGGTGTTCTGTGCAGGTATATGTGCCTGCGCATTGATGGGCATGCAGTCATAATGGCCAAGACCTGGTGTAGGCAGCGTGACTGTGTGGCCTATGACATCCCCCCCACTATGGCACTTGTCCGCTGAAATGATACGGTGGGCAAAAAGTGCAGTACATTGAGGACTTTCTCCAGGGGGCTGAGTCCTTGGGAGCAGAGGGTGGGGGATGTGAGGTCATCCTCCCACTCACTGACCAGGTCGAGTATTATGTGAGGTGGAAACCTGTACCTCCCATACACCTGGTCATCAGGCATGCCAAAAAGGCTGGTTCTGGGTGTGAAAATTCTGGGCCTGACTATCCTACTCCTCCTCCTCCGGTATCCCACGACCACTGCTGCTAGGAACGGTATGTTCATCCTGCCGTCTGAGCTTGCTTGTTGTTTGCGCACACTTTTATGCTGCACAGGTCCACGTACGCCTGCTTCCTGCTGGCGTACGTGTTTCCAGATTAGCGCATCTTTTTTGGCATGTGCATGTGGGCGTTCCGCTCATTTGCCTCCTGTACTTCCCCGCCCACCCCAGATTTACACGTACCCCGCTCGCACAGGCCCAATCACGTGTGAAACTTCCCGTGAGCCCAACTTCCCGCGAGCCCAACTTTCCGCGAGCCCCTGAAGTGCAAGTAACCCACTCGCCCAGGCACAATCGCGTGTGAAACTTCCCACGCACCCACGAAATACACGCTATTGTTGACACAGTGGGTGTCCGTGTTTGTCGCGTATCCCTTTGCACGTCATTTGTCCTAGAGGGCCACAGTATGGGAAATTCATCAGAGCTGTATATACGTGCTTTTTGATAGCGCACATTTTTTTAATGTGCAGGGACGCGACCGCCTGCCTTCGTGTAGCGGGCATGTGTTGATGTACATAGTTGACTTTTGGTTTGTGTGATGGAATCGCCATTTCACTGCTGGGGGGTGGGGGTGCAGGGGGACATGAGTCGGACATGAGTGGGGGCCTGCTGGCAGGTGCCCCTGACTGCTGGAGGGTGGGGGTGCAGGGGGCATGGGTGGGACATGAATGGGGGCCTTCTGGCAGGTGCCCCTGACTGCTGGTGGGTGGGGGTGCAAGGGGACATAAGTGGGGGCCTTCTGGCAGGTGCCCCTGACTGCTGGGGGGTGGGGGTGCAGGGGGCCATGAGTGGGACATGAGTGGGGGCCTGCTGGCAGGTGCCCCTGACTTCTGGGGGGTGGGGGTGCAGAGGGACATGATTGGGTATGAGTGGGGGCCTTCTGGCAGGTGTCCCTGGCTGCTGGGGGGTGGGGGTGCAAGGGGACATGAGTGGGACATGAGTGGGGGCCTGCTGGCAGGTGCCCCTGACTGCTGGGGGGTGGCGGTGCAGGGGGACATGAGTGGGACATGAGTGGGGGCCTGCTGGCAGGTGCCCCTGACTGCCGGGGGGTGGGGGTGCAAGGGGACATGATTGGGACATGAGTGGGGGCCTGCTGGCAGGTACCCCTGACTGCTGCGGGGTGGCGGTGCAGGGGGACATAAGTGGGACATTAGTGGGGGCCTGCTGGCAGGTGCCCCTGACTGCTGGGGGGTGGGGGTGCAAGGGGACATGAGTGGGACATGAGTGGGGGCCTGCTGGCAGGTGCCCCTGACTGCTGTGGGGGGGATCCAGGGGGACATGAGTGGAACATGAGTGGGGGCCTGCTGGCAGATGCCCCTGCACTGCTGAAGGGTGGGGGTGCAGGGGGACATGAGTTGATGATCATATTGCAAGGTGACATGTGCCTTGGCTGGGGGCATGCCCATGGTGGATGGGCTGCCTGCGGGACATGACCAGGGGTGCAGGGTAGTCCCCTGTGGTGTGGGCTGCCTGCAGGGGTCATGGAGGGGGTAGAGGGGACACCTGGGGGACCCATACTGCCAATTCACGTGTAGGACTCCCCGCGCACCCTCGAAATACACGTTCCCAGCACTGATTGCAAAATCGTGTATGAAATTTCCCGTGCACCTGTAACGCTCACCTGATTCTCGCAGAGGCGCCGGTCTTGACTGGGCGACTACCGTATCTTCAAAGGTGATGTGCAGCACCCGGTTGGCTCTTTGGGCTGGACCTCTGTGCCCTGTATGCCTGACGTGCAGAGTAAGATGTCTGCAGATAGAAAATACGGGGTTAATGAACTGGGGTTATTGGGGTGTCCCTATCTCTTTCCTCTTCTCCTCTCCTGTAGACCCCCAAAGGTTAACGCTCTCACCTTAGGTAAGTGAATGCCGAGCTCTCCATCTGCCTCGGGGCAGGGTGCTGTAACCAGTTTCTTCACTGGATAGGTAGTGCAGGCCTCTTGACTTCAGAGGACTGCTGTCCGTCGTTTACTGCACGAACGGTAAGTTTCGAGTAACTCAAATGTCTTTAAAGTCTTGAATAATGATGTCTCTTGTTTTGCAGGGTTCCGGCGATGGCGGATGACGGGCTGAAGTGAGTTGAAGATGGAGCCCGTGTGATGAATAGAAGCGCCTGGAAGCACGTAAGTAAGCGCTTGTTGCCAGCTTCACGAAGCGCTCTAACTGTCTTTTTATTTTGCAGGTACAAGTTCGGAGCGGCTGCAGGGTGCCGGGATACCCACTGGGTTAGATGTGGAAAGGAGTAATGGCACGTGAGTATTAAAGTTCCCCAATGTCTTTAAACGCACCTTGTTTTGTCTTTCAGATGCGGGATGCAGCGCCGACGGCCTCCGGAGCGTGCGAAGAGTTGGTAAGCTTTTGTCTTTCAGATGCCGGAATGCAGTGTGAAGACCTCCGGAGCGCACAAAGAGTAGATAAGCCTTTGCCTTTCAGATGCCGGAATGCTAACCTGTTCTTTCTTGTCTTTATAGGTGTTGCTGAAGACTGGATTCAGGATGGTAAGCCTTTTTCCTTAGGCCCAGGACCGGATGCAGAAGACACGATGAGCGTTCTGCTGCAGAGGGTGCAGAATAACGCAAAGCAAGATTCATCCACCGGGTGTGGTTTAAATAGCCTCCTGTAGTGCTTAGGTCGCTCCTTCCACAGCCACGCCTAAGTAAGAAAAGAGTTCCTGGTAAAAAAAGAGTTCCTGCCTTCCAGAAGAGTTCCAGTGTTCTGAATCTAGGGAGTGGCTCCAGCCCCACCCAACAGGAAAAGTAGTTCCAAACAGAAGAGGATCAGAGGCTCAACTGGCAGGCAAGTAAGCAGCATGGTCTGCTGCAGGTAAGTCCACCCAAGCATTATGAGCCTGGCGCTTCCAGCGCTGGGACTGGGCATATTTATGAGCCTGGTGCCACTGGCGCCAGGACTGGGTCCAAAAGGTCCCAATTGGGACTGGTTGGTACTCGGAACCTGGGTTATGGATCTGCTTCCAAGGGAGTTGGGAAAACCCTGACCTCTTGGAAGCAGAGATCATGACAGTACCCCCCCTCAAGGCCCCTCCCAAACCGGGCTTCTCCGGGGGTTTTGGCTTGTCAGGAAATGTTCGGTGAAATCTGTTGATTAGGCGAGGAGCGTGGACATATTCAGCAGGTTCCCAGGATCTCTCTTGGGGGCCGTAGCCTTTCCAGTCAATTAGGTAGAAAAGTTTAGATTTGGAGATCTTGGAGTCCAGAATGCTTTTGACTTCAAACTCGAGTTCTCCATCAACTAGGATAGGTTTTGGAGATTTGGTTAGTCGGGTTTGAGGTTGCACGGGTTTTAATAGAGAGACGTGGAAGACCGGATGTATCTTCATGTGCGGGGGCAAGTCCAACTTGACCGCTACTGGGTTTACTATGGTAGTGATGGAATAGGGACCAAGGTATCTTGGGTTGAATGTGCGTGGCCCTTTTAGAGATAGATATTTGGTGGATAACCAGACTTGATCCCCTACTTGATAGTGAGGGGCTTCCTTCCGATGTTGATCTGCTCCTTTCTTGTATTGTTCTTTAGCCCTTTGAAGGTGAGAAACAGCTTCCTTAAAGGCTTGGGTGATTGTAGAATGCAGGTATTCTACTGCTGGTGTTTCAAGATCTTGGAGGGGATCCAACTCTGAGGTTCGAGGGTGACTGCCGTACAAAAGAAAAAACGGGGTTTTCCCAGTTCCCGAGTGGACAGAGTTATTGTAGGCATACTCGGCTATCCAAAGGATATCTTTCCAAGTTTTTTCAGTTTGTTGCAGCATGCAGCGTAAATACTGTTCCAGAGTTTGATTGGTTCTCTCGGTTTGTCCGTCAGTCTGAGGGTGGTGACTGGTCGATAGTCTCACATCAATTTGGGCCGACCGACAGCAACTTCGCCAAAAATGAGAAATAAATTGACTACCTCGATCCGAAATTAGAACCGAAGGAAAACCGTGCAGTCGGACGATGTTTTCGAGAAATTCTCGGGCCAGAGTTGCTGCTGTTGGCAAGCCTTTGAGCGGAATGAAATGCGCCATCTTGGAGAATAAGTCCACGATTGCTAGAATCGTATTGTATCCGGAGCATGGAGGTAGATCGGTGATGAAGTCCATAGAAAGCGTATGCCAAGGGCGAGGTGGGATGTCAATAGGGCGTAAGAGGCCTGCTGGTCTTTCCTTTTGACTCTTGTTTTGGGCGCATACTCCACAGGACATTATAAAGTCTCTGATATCTTTTTTCCAAGACGGCCACCAGAAGTAGCGCTTGATCTTTTCTGAGGTCTTGGCTATACCGGGATGACCTTCCATTAAAAAGTCGTGATAACAAGAGATTACTTTTTTCTGTAAATCTGTGCTGGGTAGGTATAATCGTTCTTGGAAATACAATAAGTTGTCCTTTACTGCAAAGTCCTTTCCCTGCAGATGCCAATTCTGTATGTCTGCTGGAGTTACAAGTTGCCTGGCTTTATCCTTAACTTCCTCTATGGAATCTGTGGTGATTACACCCAGAATTCTTTGTTCGGGAATGATTGGTACAGGTTTAGGGTTGATCAAGTGTTCTTCCACTCCCATCTGAGAAAGGGCATCGGCTTTACCGTTCTTGGCACCAGGTCGATAGGTAATTATGAAGTCAAATTCGGCAAAGAATAATGCCCAACGGAGTTGTCTAGAGGATTGGGCTTTTGCGGTTTTCAAATATTGCAGGTTTCGGTGATCCGTAATCACAGTAACGGTGTGTCGGGCCCCCAGCAGATAATGCCGCCAAGCCTTAAAGGCAGACTTGATAGCCAGAAGTTCCTTGTCAGTAATCGTGTAATTGACTTCAGGAGGCGAGAATTTGCGGGACCAAAATGCCACGGGATGCAACTGATTGGTTACCGGGTCCTTTTGTGATAGAACTGCCCCCATGGCAAGGCTTGAAGCATCAGTTTCCACGATGTAGGGGAGTTCGGGGCGAGGGTGTTTTAAGATTGGTGCAGGCACATTTCAGGCTAGTACATTAGGGAAATGGGAGCCCCAACCAAGCTCCATCATTGTTCCCCCAGTTTCAGAGTCTGTGACTCCCCCTGCTTCTGAGGAAGAGGTGGATAGACCTACTGGGCCCTTACCTAAGCCTAAGAGAGTTGGTAATTCTCAATGCTGGTGGAAAACCAGGAAAGAAAAGTCTAAGGCCAAAAACCTTCAGACTGTTGGACCTTCTACTGAAGACCCCAACTCAAAACCTAGTATTAGGGGGGAAACTCCTAAAGTAGGTAAGGTTAGATCTAAGAGGAAGGGGAAGCTGGTACCTTGCCTAACCCCAACCCCTCCAATCAAGAGGCCTAAGACCCAACCTGCTCCCACAAGAGAGGTGGTGAGGAACCTTGGAGGCCCCTCTAGATCTAAGGGAATCCTTTATAAGGACCCCTTGAAAAAGCCTAACACAGGTTCAGAAGTTGTACCAACTTCTGAGGGACTGGTCAACCAGATCCCCTACAGTTTCAAAAAGACTGATGTTCCTCAAAGGATTTGTAGGTCCTTTAGCTTACAAAGGAAAACCTTTGAGTTGACCATAGAACCTAGGTCAAGGTGGCACCACCAAAATGCTGATGGACTCTCTAGGATGTATGTAATCGACTAGAGGTATGAGGTTCATCCAGGAGTGGATTAAATCCTCCTGTCCCTTAGTCTGGGGGGGGCAGTGTTAGAGAGAATTCTCTGTTTAGGCTGAATTTCCTAACCTAGTGAGTCCCCCAGCAGCTTTGCTGGATTTTTGGGGTTTATTTTTTTCTCCTGCCAAAAGTGTGCCTCTTTTACGCTCACTCTTGGGCATGATTTGAGTGTGTTTCTTTGAATCTAGATGTGTTTAATGGGCTATGGGGTCTTTTACTCCATAGGGTTTCATGTATTTTTGTGATGTGTGTTACACAGCACCCTCCGTGCAGTAACACAGGGGTGTCATAGTGACCCCCCAGTATAGACTCCATACCCTGGGACTGACTACTGTCTCCCAGGGCATGTAAAGTCACCATTGACTTTACTAGTCTTAAATTCTGAACAGAACCAGTACAAACCATCATATTATGGATGTACTGGCTGGGGCAATTCGATTGCCCCAGGGTCTGTTAGTCGAGGGGGCACGTCTCCGTCCCCCCTGATCGAGTTTTGGCTGTTGGCAGTGGATACTACTTTTTATATTCAACCGCAAATATTTTCCTAAGGGATTTCCCATTGTTTTAGGCTACTATCTTTATTTAATTATTTACGGTAGCCTCGAACATACCGCTGTTTTATTTAATTAATATTAATTCTCCGGTTGGTATTTTTTGCCAAAACTTGATTCTAAAATGGCATTTGTGTTCTCTTCTGTGACTCCAACCCAAGTCAAGCCCTTTGTTCCACTTTTTGGCGCTCTTCTCCACAGAAGCCCTCCAAAGTGGTACCACTCTTTCTGGGGTACTTAGGAGGGGTGGAGGGGAATTTAGGCACCCTGGACTGAGTTGCCTAGGCAACTCAAGTCGCACTCCATCCTGATTGGCCCAAGTGGTGAGCCGGACGGCTCACCACTTAGCATGTTTGAGTGACAGCTAGGCTGAGTGAATGGGGGTTTGCTGCATAAAAGCAGGGCTTTGGGGACTGGAACTTCAGAAGTCGCCACAGGACCTAAGAATCCGACGAGGGAAAAGCTGAGCCGACCTGCCTCGACGCCACGACCGGTGGAGCCCTGCTGAACCGTCTCACCACTTTTTCCCAACGACAGAGGAGATCTCCCGCCGGAGAGTCTTCTTCCTTTAACTGGTGGGGATAACCAGTTTCACTGTCTTTTTGCTTTCCCGACATATCTCGTGGCCGCCTTGCCCGTGCCAAGCACCCCGGCAACCGGGATACCACGTTTTACCACGACCGTGAGACAAAGGTACCACCTTTAACCGGAAAACTCAGCGGCTGGTTTCTGCCCTGGTAGTGCAACGACCTTCATCTTTCCTCCAAGTAGAGATCTTCTCTTCCCCTGGACGACGACGCAACTTGCACCCACTACCAGGAACAACTGCCACCGCTGGAGGATACTTCTCACTTAAGGTACCGTGTCCCGCCGGGCTTCCCTTGCAACCGACTGTACGGGGTAGATTTAGCCCCCCGGCTTTCGAACCTGGGTTAGCATGGGACACCCTGGCTAAACTTTTCTAAGCCTCTCTAAACTCTTTTCAGAACCCTCTGCAAGACTTTCTAAGCCTAGTGTAACTGTGTGATTTTGGGAGCATTTGTGCTGTGGGCCCAGCCTTTGGACTTTGGCTCACCAGTGACTTTTTGCTCTCTGCCTTGCTAATAGTGTTCCTGAATCGTAGAGTGGTGTAACCCTTCATATTCTGTCTTTTCCCCTCACTTTTTCACAAACTTATTAGAGTGCAATCTAGTCAAGCGCTCACCTCTGTATGAAAATAAGTGGTGTTTTACTGTGATTTTTCTAATAGGGAAAAAGGGGTATATATTTCCTAATAGTAATTGTGTTTAGGATAAGTTTACAATAAGAGTGCTGGAGTATTTGAACTGTGTGTTTTTAAATAAATAATGATATACTTTGATACCAAAGCCTTGGTCAATGTTTGCTTGTATTGTTGTATCTGAGTGCCTATTGAGTATACTTTGCATACTGCCTAACTGTTCTTGAGGGAAGTCTGACTGCTCAGCCACAGCTACCAGGTAAATCTGGGTGGTACAGACTGCTACCAAGTGGGTTTGCTACCAACACCTGTAGTCTTAAATCTTTTGCAGTGGTCCCTAAGGGAACTGCACAGGTTTCTGCCTAACACAACATCACACGTCAGACAATGCCTGCACCAAGTCCTATGGTCATTGTGCATTTGCACAGTCCAACTACCCAGTCCACTGATGTTTCTGCCCCTACTGACCAGTGGAGCGTTAGCCACTCTGCCTCCGCTCGACCTTCTAAAAAGAGGAAAAAGGGTGCTCTGGCACAACAGGCTGAGACCCTAGGCACGGCTACACACTCCGGTACCTCGAGGAAGCCTTGCTTCAATGATTCGGAACTTGATGCACTTGTGGGCTATGTGTCGGCACATAGCCATGAAATGCTGTTGACAGCAGGGTGCAAGACCACACCTGGTCAACGTCAGGCACACTGGCAGATCATCGCAGACCACATAAGTGCCCTTGGATTTGTGAGGCGCTCAGCTGGTGATTGCTACAAGCGGTGGAACGACCTGAACGCAGAGCAAAGAAGAAGCTGGCCTCAAATCATGCCGCTACTCTGGTGACAGGCGGTGGGTCGCCACAAGAGGACAACAAACTCACTGAACATGAGTCTGTTGCTGGGACCTTCATCACAGAGGAACAGATCCGAGGTGTGGGAGAACTACCTGATTACGAAGCATTGTCCGGTGAGTGCCCATGCGTGTGTGTGTAGTGCATGTGTATGTATTTTGGGTGACAGGTTCTGATTGAGTGCCAGGTGAGGGTGTGTACTCCAGAGTGTTATGGGTCACCCATTTCCTTCCTCACATGGGATCATGTGCCTTGTATTTGGCTATTACTGCATCCCTTCTGCCCACAGTATCCTATTAGGTCCACAATTGTGCAGTTGACCTTGTACTGCCATCTTGCAACTACATTGGTCAGAATTTGTAAGTGTGCCTTCAGGATAATATTTTCCACTCGCCCCTTTTTTGCTAGACATTTATCAACCATATTGTGACATATGTGATATGCTTTGGTCATTGTTTACTGGCCACACTGGGGCAATGCTTTACCTGGTCATGTACACAATGAGACCATTCAGGCTGATGGAGTATTGGCCAGCACAAATGTTTACATGAGTGCCTGTTTGCATGTGGAAAATGACAGATGTTTCCTGTGATGTCAATGTGACGAAAAATAGATCAGCCAACTATTACTATATTCTCGTACCTTGCATGTGTTGCAGTGAGTGGCACAAGTGTACTTAGTCACAGTATGCGGCATTTTTCATATCATCATGTCCATCTCACATGGATGGGTGACAGTACTCAATCACTGACATATGGCTGTACTTGTCAAATATACCATGGCTATGCTAAATGCCATCTGTGTGTTGCCATGTGTCATGTATGTGTATTTGTCACAGCCACTTCCCACAGTTCCTTCCCCAGGAGTCTCCTCACCTTGGTCTTCACTGTGACTGGCGACTTTCTGTCTTCTCCTCCGGTCTTTCGGGGTTCTCTCCTCTTCAGTATCCTTCTTAAGGAGTCCTTTCCCCTTCTTGCGTTCGAAGAGATAGGGACGGTCTCCTCCGGAGGCCACCTTGACCGTTATTAGAATAAACCGTCAGGTGAACCCTGGGGAGTCCGCCCCTCCCAAAACAGGGAAAAAGCCAGTAAGGCAGAAAAAACCCTGTGAGGCTGCAGGCGAGGATAGATTGGAGGAATTGCGGATCCAGAGGCTTTAAAAGTCTTGAGGCCAATGTCCAGTTGATACTCCAATGGATGACAGCTACCGGACTGTGATTCCTTGGCATGGATGAAGGAGCCCTGGGAGAGGCGATGGAGTGTGGAGCCACAAAGGAGAACTTCTATGCTTCCGAAGGATCAAACATAGGCACAGAAGACTGCAGACGGAGGTAAGTTGTTTCGGTAGACAGGTAAAGGTATGGGGAGAGAGAGAGAGAGAAAACTCGTGAGCAATAGAGAGCAGTAGTGAGTCCGTGAGAGTAAGAGAGAGTCAATGCGAGAGAGTATGAATGAGAGAGCGAGTGAATGCTAGAGAGTATGAATGAGAGAGCGAGTGAATGCAGGAGTGCGCGAATGAGAGAGAGAGTGAATGCAAGAGAGTATGAATGAGAGAGCGAGTGAATGTGAGAGTGCGCGAATGAAAGAGGGGGTGAAAGAGAGGGATGGCAAGACCGAGGGAAGACGGGAAAAGACCCCGAGCAACAGGGAACCGGAGAACCGGAACCTCGCCGACGGGGAAGACAGGTACCAGCCGAGCGAGGAAGAGGGTACTACGGGGGAGAAGCTAGGCTGGAACCGAGGACCAGATAAGGGGAAAGGAAAGGAAAGGCAAGAGAGAACGGCCGTCGCCTAACGAGAAGGCGAAGGGCCGCAGAGATTAACCGAGAAAACAAAAGAGGAGCTCGGTATGTCAGGAACGGTAGTAGGCACAAAATCGAAAGTCAGCATAGCGAGTTGCAACGCGACTCGCAGGGGGCGTGGCTTCCTTAAATGCAGCAGCAACAAAAAGACTGGACCGCTCACAGACAGACTGTTGGGACCTAATAGCGCCTCCATCTTGCCCATAACTTCCACGGTCTCAGCAGGGTGACAGTATGACCTCTCCTTATCCCTTCTCCCCCGGGCTTCCCTGGGTGAAGGCGATGGAACAATCTGAGAAGGCGTGGGGCATGGATGTTACGTCTGGGCTCCCAAGATCGTTCTGCTGCTGAGTACCCTTTCCAATGGACCAGGTATTGTATAGTGCCATGTCTGTAACGGGAATCCACCAGCCTCTCCACTTCATACTCGTCAGGGTCCGGGTCCTCGATCCTTAAAGAAGAGGGTCTACGATGACTCTTAGGATCGGGAAAATAAGCCTTTAGGAGAGACGTATGGAAAACAGGGTGAATCCTCTTCATCCTGGGTGGTAATCGTAACCGAAAGGCCACAGGATTTACCTGGGACAAAATAGGGAAAGGACCTATGAAGCGGGCCGAGAATTTTCCTGGGTGAACCCAACGCGGGAGGTATTTGGTTGATAACCACACCTTGGTTCCTACAGCCCAGTTAGGGTTAGGGGATCGCTTCTTATCCGCATACTTCTTGTAACGTATCCGGCTTGCCTCCAACTTCTGTACAGCTTCCTTTTGGATGGTACGGAGATCATGAAGATGTTGATCCACCGAGGGCACAGTTGTAGGAGGAATCCCAAAAAGAGGAATATGTCTCGGATGATACCCGTAGGTAAAAAAGAAGGGACTGATGCCTGTAGCAGAATGTTGGGTATTGTTGTAGGTAAACTCTGCCAGTGCTAGATAGGACTGCCACTTATCCTGCTCCTGATTGCAGAAACAACGTAGATATTGTTCGATGGTGGCATTTAAGCGTTCGGTCTGGCCGTTACTCTGGGGATGGTAACCAGAAGACAATGCTTTCTGAATCCCCAGAGAGCTGCATAACGCTGACCAAAAACGGGAGGTAAATTGGGTTCCCATATCCGACACTATGGTCCGAGGCAAGCCATGTAATCTCACTACGTCTCTCAGGAACACTTCGGCCGTCATGGGGGCGGAAGGCAAGCCATGTAAGGGAGAGAAATGTGCCATCTTGCTCAGGGAGTCAATAGTCACCATAATTGCTGTGTGTCCCCCCGAGGGGGGAAGATCTACAATAAAATCGATAGATACATGTACCCAAGGCTGAGATGGTAGAGGCTCTTGTTGGAGCAGGCCCAATGGTCTGTGAGTGGTATTCTTGTTGGCCGCACATACTGGACAACTCATCACGTATGCCTTAGTGTCCTTTACCATTGTCGGCCACCAGAAATATCTAGAAGCCAGGCGTAGGGTTGCCCTCTGTCCCTTGTGACCCGCAGACGGAAGGTCGTGACACCAATATAGGGCTTGCGTTTGGAACTCCTTAGACGGTAGAAATAGGGCGCCTTGATGAAAGTACAACCCACCCCTCTTCACCAGGAGTGGTTGATACTCTGAAGACACATCGATCTGATTAGTGGCAAGCTCTACTTCTTGTAGGAAAGAGTTGACCATTCCCAGGATTCTCTTGCCAGCAAGTATCCCATCCTGGCCCTGTTTCTCTTCCTCTTGGTACTCCAGGCTCCGAGAGAGAGCGTCCGCTAGAGCGTTCTCCTTTCCGGGAAGATATGAGATTTCAAAGTCATATTGGGAAAAGAAATAGGCCCATCGAGCGTGTCTGGAATTGCGACACTCCATTTGCTGCAATATCTTCAGATTCCGGTGGTCAGTACGAACCAAAAGGGATGGGCAGCTCCCTGTAACAAATGTCTCCATTCAATACAGGCCTGTCGGATAGCCAGTAGCTCTCGTTCCAACACCGAGTAATTCCTTTCACTAGGTGTGAGTGTTCTAGAATAATAAGCCACCGGATGTTCCACTCCATCTTCGCCGACTTGTAGGAGGGCAGCTCCAATGGCCCCTCCAGAGGCATCCGTTTCAACCACAAAGGGGAGGGATTGGTTAGGTTGCACCAGAATGGGAGCAGTGGTAAAGGCTTTCTTGAGTACCAGGAAGGCTTGGTCGACATCCTTATCCCATTCAAACTTCTGGCCCTTTTTTAGAAGACGAGTGATGGGCAAGACTATGTCAGAGAAGTTAGGGATGAATCGTCTGTAAAAGTTGGAAAGACCCAAAAACCTCTGTATGTCCTTGGGACTCTTCGGAACAGGCCATCTAAGGACTGCCCTTACCTTCTCAGGATCCGTCTATACCCCCTCCTTTGAGACGATAAAACCTAAGTATGACACTGAGGCAGCCTCGAAAATGCACTTCTCTGGCTTGACCAGGAGCTGATTTTCCCTTAACCTTTGGAGGACCAGGGAGACATGCCTTTGGTGTTCCGAGAGAGAGGAGGAAAAGACCGAAATATTGTCTAAATAGACCACCACTGAGGCATACAGCAAGTCGGAAATAATCTTATCAACAAAGCGCTGGAAGACTGCCGGGGCGTTCACCAGGCCAAAGGGCATGACTCTATATTTGAAATGTCCCAGAGGAGTTCGAAAGGCCGTCTTCCACTCATCCCCTTTCTTTATTCTCAGCAGATGGTAGGCTCCCCGAAGGTCTAATTTGGTGAATATAGAGGCTCCTTCTACTGCTTCAAGTACCTCCTTTATGAGAGGCATAGGATATCTGTCTCGAATAGTCAAGCTGTTCAATCCTCGGTAATCTATACACGGCCTGAGTTCAGCAGAGCCCTTCTTTGGGATGAAGAACATTGAAGCCCCTGCTGGGGAGTGAGATTCCTGGATCAAGCCATTCTGTAGATTAGCATCTAGATACTCCTTCAATGCCCTTCTTTCTGGTAGGGACATCGGATACATGCGTCCAAACGGTACCGATGCTTCAGGTTTCAAATTGATGGCACAATCCTCTGCTCTTTTTCGTTCCTCGGGAGTCAACGGGCCCCTAGTTGATCCTATTTGCATAGGTTCCTCTGTCTGCGATCGAGTAGGAGGATTTGAGGCGGGTATTCCGATAGTCTGATGTGGTCTGAACCTCCTCCTTTCTAATCTTTGCTCCTGCAATCTAAACTCCAACTGCAGAGACATCGTGACCAACTCTGGAAAGGAAGCAGGACGTGCCATCCGGGCTAGTTCGTCCTTGAGTTCATCATGTAATCCTCGTCGGAAGAGGGTCTGTTGGGATGAATCTGGCCACCCCGCCTCCGTTTCCAACTTCATAAATGCGGAGGCGTATGTCTGTACACCTTGATTTCCCTGACGGAGATCCAGGAGGGCTTCATAAGAAGAATATTGGACCTCTGGTCGTTCAAATCTGTCCCGCAACAATTGAGTGAACTGTGCGTAGTCATTAACCGCAGGATTTGCTTGCGCTATCAGTGGAGTAGCCCAGGCCAAAGCATTGCCCACTAGGTTGGAGACCAAAAACCCAACCTTGGCCCTATCGAGTTCATAGGCCTTAGTTCGAAAGGTAAAGTAAATAATACAGGCATCCAAAAATTCTTTCAGGAGTTGCGGACTGCCATCATACTTCCCGAAGGAGAACGTCAGGGGAGGCAGGTCACCTCGGAAATCCTCTCGAGCCGCCACCTGTTGACGTAAGTTGATGTTCTCTGTTCGAAGGCTCTGAACCTCCGCCTGGAGACCCTGAATCGCTGTTACCATCTCCTGGTATTGTTCCAAGGAGGCCATCGTACTTGTTTGGCGTTGCAAACTGTCACAGCCACTTCCCACAGTTCCTTCCCCAGGAGTCTCCTCACCTTGGTCTTCACTGTGACTGGCGACTTTCTGTCTTCTCCTCCGGTCTTTCGGGGTTCTCTCCTCTTCAGTATCCTTCTTAAGGAGTCCTTTCCCCTTCTTGCGTTCGAAGAGATAGGGACGGTCTCCTCCGGAGGCCACCTTGACCGTTATTGGAATAAACCGTCAGGTGAACCCTGGGGAGTCCGCCCCTCCCAAAACAGGGAAAAAGCCAGTAAGGCAGAAAAAACCCTGTGAGGCTGCAGGCGAGGATAGATTGGAGGAATTGCGGATCCAGAGGCTTTAAAAGTCTTGAGGCCAATGTCCAGTTGATACTCCAATGGATGACAGCTACCGGACTGTGATTCCTTGGCATGGATGAAGGAGCCCTGGGAGAGGCGATGGAGTGTGGAGCCACAAAGGAGAACTTCTATGCTTCCGAAGGATCAAACATAGGCACAGAAGACTGCAGACGGAGGTAAGTTGTTTCGGTAGACAGGTAAAGGTATGGGGAGAGAGAGAGAGAGAAAACTCGTGAGCAATAGAGAGCAGTAGTGAGTCCATGAGAGTAAGAGAGAGTCAATGCGAGAGAGTATGAATGAGAGAGCGAGTGAATGCTAGAGAGTATGAATGAGAGAGCGAGTGAATGCAGGAGTGCGCGAATGAGAGAGAGAGTGAATGCAAGAGAGTATGAATGAGAGAGCGAGTGAATGTGAGAGTGCGCGAATGAAAGAGGGGGTGAAAGAGAGGGATGGCAAGACCGAGGGAAGACGGGAAAAGACCCCGAGGAACAGGGAACCGGAGAACCGGAACCTCGCCGACGGGGAAGACAGGTACCAGCCGAGCAAGGTAGAGGGTACTACGGGGGAGAAGCTAGGCTGGAACCGAGGACCAGATAAGGGGAAAGGAAAGGAAAGGCAAGAGAGAACGGCCGTCGCCTAACGAGAAGGCGAAGGGCCGCAGAGATTAACCGAGAAAACAAAAGAGGAGCTCGGTATGTCAGGAACGGTAGTAGGCACAAAATCGAAAGTCAGCATAGCGAGTTGCAACGCGACTCGCAGGGGGCGTGGCTTCCTTAAATGCAGCAGCAACAAAAAGACTGGACCGCTCACAGACAGACTGTTGGGACCTAATAGCGCCTCCATCTTGCCCATAACTTCCACGGTCTCAGCAGTGTGACAGTATCGGACATTCCACTCACAGGCCAATGTGTGATGGCAGTGCTAACGAGCATGCAGCAAATGTGTTGCTCTCCCATATTGGTGTCATTAGTGCCACCTTTTGCCTCCCCTTACTACTCAGTGACAGTGCAGGCATGGGAGGGTTATAGTCATGTGGGACATGTGTGAATCATGTACTGGTTCTGTAGCTTGACAGGCCTATTTGTGTGCTATGGTGCTAATGCCTGTTTCCACTTTTTCTCTTTCATGTTTTTGCAGGGGATGACGCACCAGATGCGGTTGAGGTTGAGGAGATGGTGCAGACCCAGGAGGAATCCCAGGCACGACCGGGCACCAGCGGGGGACGTGGTGTGGTGGTGGGTGAGAACCCAATCCTCCTGCAGACCATACTTTTCAGGGGTGTCTCTGGGTGCACCTTCCCAGACTTCTGTTCAGGTGCTGATTCAGATGATGAGACCTATGTGCCATCACAGGTAAGTGTTTCTGGCAGGGATTCTGTTCTGTCCAACCCATCTGCACCAGGGGTAGATCCCTCTATGGGGATGTCAGTGTTGGTAGAGGCGCCTTTGGTGGTTACGGATGCAGGGTCGCACTCCACAGCATCTGATCCTGTTCCTGGGCCAGCAGATCAGAGGGGGAATGCAGCCCTGCAGCCTCAGGCGGTGCCAGCACAGCAAGGTGCACATCGCCTTGCTCCAAACAGGTGTGGTGCCCGTCGACGCGGTGTCCGTACGCCACCAGGCAATAGCGTATGGGAGAACTCCATGTACGCTATGACAACCCAACAGGCAGCATCAGTTGAAATGATGGCTCAGGCAATGGAGAGGGTGGCCACTTCCATTATCCCCCCTGAAAGGCAGATGGAGCAACTACAGCAGGCAACAGACTCCATTTGCCAATCACACAGGGAAGACATGCTGGCGTCCAACAGGGACCAACGGCGGCACTGAAGACTCTGCGCCAATCCATCTCAATAGAGTCACAGGCCCACAGGGAAGCCCTGAGTGAAGAACTCCATAACCTCAGGCAGACTCTTCTTGAGCTTGAGACTTCCGATAATTTTAGGGCAGAACAGCGGCTGGAGCACCTCACAAGTATGCTCTCAGCTGAGATGCGGGCAACTCGGAGATCCAGGCATCACGTCAGGTGTTGCATGGGGATATCCGCACTATAATCCTCCAGAACCAGACCTTCCACACCCGCATGCTTGCTGCCATGGAGGACCATACCAGGGCTTTGCGTGGGCTGCCTCCCATAGCACCACCACCTCCTGATGCAGCAGCAGAGGGTCATGAGAGTGACGGCAGCAGTTCTCCCACATTGGCATAGTCGTGCAGGCCATGAGCCCATGGAGGTGTTTTTTTTTTTCCCAACATCCACACAGGTGGCTGTTGGTGCGGACCCTGTCCTCAGACCTCCTGGGTGGCCTCCCCCCCATCCCCCACATGGCCATTTTTGATTTTTGATTTTTGAAAAAAAATTTGACAGTGTGTTGCCTTGTGTGGCTCCCGTGGGCATCCACTGTATTCCGGCTGGGCACATGCAGGCTTGTCCTTAGTTTGGGTTAGATGCTTGGGTTCGTGAGACACACACCCCTCCTGCTTCCCGTTTCCATGGGCTTGCAAAGGGTGTGACCAAGTGACAGTGATGTACAAAGTGACGTTGGGCTCCCATGAGCTGTGTGGGCAGTCTGTAGTCAATACTGTGTAGACATTCCTTGTGTATATTGTTGTTGTATTGTACACTGCATGGTGTATTAATGTATGATTTTGCTTCCATGTCTCCCTCTGAATTTGCAGGTTCATTCCTTATGTCTTCACAAGGCTGTCTACTTTGGAGATGGAGTTCATGTTGTATGCATTACACAGACCAGTTTTGAAGGCTGCAAGACTACAGTTTGAAGGGGGCGATGTGGTGGCATATTCAGGTTGTATGACTACGACTACTTTAACTTAGTACTGTCATGTTTTAGAAATGTTTGAACTTGTCTAGATGCATTGTTTAGTTGGTAAGTATTTGGTCATGTGTGTTGTTAGTTCAACATTACTAGGAGAATATTGTGTGTGGCCAGTTTCCATTAGGGACACTGTACTTTGTGACACTTGTGTCAGGTTTTTGGGATTGCTTTGTTTGCTCTCACATAGCATGACATGCCATGGTGTGTTGGGTGGCGGTGCTTGGGAGGGGTTGGGTAACATGACACTGTTCTCATGTTGTATTTTGCAAGGGGTTCATGCATTTAGCAGCATATGTGTCTTTTGATGACACAGCATTGGTGGTGTTTCTGTAGGTAGGGATGCACACATTGTGACAATTCCAGGTGACCAATCTCAGGATGGTATGGTTTTTACAGTTGACTGTCCCTCATGTCATCATCATTGATTGTCAGCTGGTATGTGGCAGGGCTGTGTGCACTCCACAGGGGTGTGATTTTAAGTGAAGCAATTAGCCAACAGCTGTGTTCGGGCTGCCTCACCCCGTGCCCTTTCCCCTCCCATGCGCAGTGGGCGTGCATGTGGTTGGGGGCACCACCATGTCCACCGGCAGGCCCCGGCGTGTTGCAACGTTGTGCAGGGCACATGCTGCCACTATGATCCTGCACACTACTGGGGGAGCGTATAACAGCTGCCCACCAGAACGGTCAAGGGAGTGAAAGCGTGACTTGAGCACTCCGAATGTGCGCTCCACTATGCCCCGGGTTGCAATATGGGCTGTGTTGTATCTTACCTCGGGTGGTGTGGTGGGGTTCCGAATTGGCGTCATCATGTGGGTGCTCAGAGGGTAGGCACTGTCCCCTGGGGAGGTGGTGATGGGTATCATTAGTGGGGTTGTGACATTACTCAGTATCTGGCATGCATGCATGTGCTGTGGCATTTATACTCACCAAGCAGCCATGTATCGCCATGCCGCCCAGCTTCTAGGTCCCGGTTTAGGGTTGACATTCTGTAAATGAAACTGTTGTGGGTGGACCCTGGATAATTGGCATATACTGAGGTGATGATTCCCTTGGCATCACATACTACCTGCACATTGATGGAATGCCAGTGCTTGCGGTTTCTATAGATGTGCTCTGATGCCCTGGGGGGACAATCAATGGCACCTAGGACTTTGGGGAATTGTGTCACCCCGTAGAAATCCTGGACGACAGCCTGCCTTTCTGCAGGTGTTCTGTGCAGGTATATGTGCCTGCGCATTGATGGGCATGCAGTCATAATGGCCAAGACCTGGTGTAGGCAGCGTGACTGTGTGGCCTATGACATCCCCCCCACTATGGCACTTGTCCGCTGAAATGATACGGTGGGCAAAAAGTGCAGTACATTGAGGACTTTCTCCAGGGTGCTGAGTCCTTGGGAGCAGAGGGTGGGGGATGTGAGGTCATCCTCCCACTCACTGACCAGGTCGAGTATTAAGAGAGGTAGAAACCTGTACCTCCCATACACCTGTTCATCAGGCAGGCCAAAAAGGCTGGTTCTGGGTGTGAAAATGCTGGGCCTGACTTTCCTCCTCCTCTTCCTGCGGTATCCCACGACCACTGCTGCTAGGAACGGTATGTTCATCCTGCCGTCTGAGCTTGCTTGTTGTTTGCGCACACTTTTATGCTGCACAGGTCCACGTACGCCTGCTTCCTGCTGGCGTACGTGTTTCCAGATTAGCGCATCTTTTTTGGCATGTGCATGTGGGCGTTCCGCTCATTTGCCTCCTGTACTTCCCCGCCCACCCCAGATTTACACGTACCCCGCTCGCACAGGCCCAATCACGTGTGAAACTTCCCGTGAGCCCAACTTCCCGCGAGCCCAACTTTCCGCGAGCCCCTGAAGTGCAAGTAACCCGCTCGCCCAGGCACAATCGCGTGTGAAACTTCCCACGCACCCACGAAATACACACTATTGTTGACACAGCGGGTGTCCGTGTTTGTTGCATATCCCTTTGCACGTCATTTGTCCTAGAGGGCCACAGTATGGGAAATTCATCAGAGCTGTATATACGTGCTTTTTGATAGCGCACATTTTTTTAATGTGCAGGGACACGACCGCCTGCCTTCGTGTAGCGGGCATGTGTTGATGTACATAGTTGACTTTTGGTTTGTGTGATGGAATCGCCATTTCACTGCTGGGGGGTGGGGGTGCAGGGGGACATGAGTCGGACATGAGTGGGGGCCTGCTGGCAGGTGCCCCTGACTGCTGGAGGGTGGGGGTGCAGGGGGCATGGGTGGGACATGAATGGGGGCCTTCTGGCAGGTGCCCCTGACTGCTGGGGGGTGGGGGTGCAAGGGGACATGATTGGGACATGAGTGGGGGCCTGCTGGCAGGTACCCCTGACTGCTGTGGGGTGGCGGTGCAGGGGGACATAAGTGGGACATTAGTGGGGGCCTGCTGGCAGGTGCCCCTGACTGCTGGGGGGTGGTGGTGCAAGGGGACATGAGTGGGACATGAGTGGGGGCCTGCTGGCAGGTGCCCCTGACTGCTGTGGGGAGGGTCCAGGGGGACATGAGTGGGACATGAGTGGGGGCCTGCTGGCAGATGCCCCTGCACTGCTGAAGGGTGGGGGTGCAGGGGGACATGAGTTGATGATCATATTGCAAGGTGACATGTGCCTTGGCTGGGGGCATGCCCATGGTGGATGGGCTGCCTGCGGGACATGACCAGGGGTGCAGGGTAGTCCCCTGTGGTGTGTGTGTGTGTTCCAAAGAGGAAAGAGATAGGGACACCTGGGGGACCCATACTGCTAATTCACGTGTAAGACTCCCCGCGCACCCCCGAAATACACGTTCCCAGCACTGATTGCAAAATCGTGTATGAAATTTCCCGTGCACCTGTAACGCTCACCTGATTCTCGCAGAGGCGCCGGTCTTGACTGGGCGACTACCGTATCTTCAAAGGTGATGTGCAGCACCCGGTTGGCTCTTTGGGCTGGACCTCTGTGTCCTGTATGCCTGACGTGCAGAGTAAGATGTCTGCAGATAGAAAATACGGGGTTAATGAACTGGGGTTATTGGGGTGTCCCTATCTCTTTCCTCTTCTCCTCTCCTGTAGACCCCCACAGGTTAACGCTCTCACCTTAGGTAAGTGAATGCCGAGCTCTCCATCTGCCTCGGGGCAGGGTGCTGTAACCAGTTTCTTCACTGGATAGGTAGCGCAGGCCTCTTAACTTCAGAGGACTGCTGTCCGTCGTTTACTGCACGAACGGTAAGTTTCGAGTAACTCAAATGTCTTTAAAGTCTTTAATAATGATGTCTCTTGTTTTGCAGGGTTCCGGCGATGGCGGATGACGGGCTGAAGTGAGTTGAAGATGGAGCCCGTGTGATGAATACATGTTGTAGGCGATCGTGTGGGCGTTCCGCGCACTTGCCTCCTGTACTTCCCCCGTGACGCCCACATTTTCACGCATTGTTCCCCATTCCATGTGTCACGCCCCGTGTTACGCCTACTTTTGTTGTGTGCTACGCGCTATGTGCGCTTTCACTGTGTGCTTAGCGCACACGGTTCGAAGACGTGTGCGTCAGCATGCGCCACGCAGTATTTTGGCGCACATCCTGGAATTTCCTCGCGCACGGACTTCCATGAATCGCTGTGCGCGGGTTTCGCTGCGATTTTTGCACTGGCACTGCGATTTGCACGCTTTCGCATGCTTTGCCGAAAATTTCAGCGCACATTATTTCCATGACTCGACCAATAAATGAGTTTGGCGATATTACCAGAGGAAATGCTGCTTTAAAGTCTAAAAGCATTCGGGAGCCCCAAAATTATTGAATTGCCAAAATAAAGGTTTAAACTATTATTAAACACAGCCAACACTGGTGGAACCGTACCTCGCCGTCACAAAAATAACATCAACACATGTGTATACATTGGAAACATAGTCCAACAAAAACAATGATACATGCATACATACAATACATTCCAAAAACGTGCATTATAAATGAAATAAATAGCAAAAATGTGCACCTTAAATTAAATAACATTAAGAAAAAAAACACACATTCAAAGAATGACTATTTCAAAACAGAACATACTCTTGGTATCCCCCTTTATACTACATTTCACACCAGACAATAATTAAAATTCACATGTGAAGTACAGACAAGCACAAATACAAAACATCAGTACAAACACAACAAAAAACTCTGTTCACAAATTAACAACAATCCAAAACAAATTGATGGGATAAGATTTCGGCAACGTTGATTTTGTATTGTCTGGTGTTTAATAATAGGTTAAACCTGAACACTGGCATTTCCAACATAATATGGTCCAGAAACATATTCTACTCCTCTACCCAAAATATGATCAGTTCAATAGCTCAAAGGTAATCCTTGAAAGCCAGGGATACAATACTCTCCAGTTTTCCATCTATCCTCCTCTAAAAAGAATACGGAATCTCAATGAGGGGCAACAGTGTGGAAATAAATTCCCCTTCCCATCACCTTCTTTTCTCACCCCTCCATCTTTGGGGCAAGTGAATGTGGGTGGGCCCCCAAGCTAATGGGGATGGGGGAACAGTGTTGATTATGGGCGAACCCCCACTCATAGAGTGGGCCGCCCAGGACATAGAAAAGAGCATGGGCTGCACGGTGAGTGTGGGTGGCCACATGTAGTGTCTGGGGCCACCCTGAAGAAAGAAGAGGTGTCAGGGCCCAGTTGCCAGCATGGAGAAAGGCCTCCATACAGTCATGCGCTCCGCTCAGCCATGTCACCAGCACAGAGCCAGCCACAGGACCAGCCCTCAGCTAGCACCAGCCAACTTTACAATCAGTATTGAAACCCGTTAGCTCAAGGATAGACCCCTGAAGGTACTGTGAAAGGGGTAACTGACTGCAGCAGTCACCCCTTTGTGGCATAGCGTTTATGTGTTTTATGTGTAGTCGTGCATGTATATATTTAATTATAGTTAAGTAGGATGTTATGTAGGGAATAGGAGTTTTAATGGGAATGTTATGTCGGTGTAAAAGTTAAGTAGGAGTAGGACATTATTTATGGACATTTTATATGAGGACATTAAGTGAGAAGGGGTAGAGGGGAGGTACCCTGGCATGGGGTAGTGTGATAATGTGGTGGCCATCTTGAGGCTGCCTAGCGAGATGGGGCCACCCACAGAGGCCATCTTCTGGTCTCACACTCCATGTGGGTGGCACCTGAGTATAGGTATGTGATCTGCTGCGTCTGGCTCACCCTAAGGGTCCAAGTGACTCCGCAAAGTAAGTTTGAGCTGAGGTAGCATGGCCCCAGTCAGTTGGTGCTCATGCTAGGGGAATCCTAGGGATAGGTAAAGAGAAAGGTTTAAAAGTATAAAAGTGTTTTTTATAAATAAAGGGGAGTCCCCATTGGGATCCTTATAAAATGTACAATGTACTCTGGTATCTGTGTATATTAGTGATCTAAGTACTCAGGGAGAAGCCCATCTTCTGCTATCAGCAAAGTTGTTTTGAGGTGCAGTGCCCCTCCTTACAGGGTAACCTTGGGGGGTGAGATTGGTGACCCCCATGGGAACTGTCCCTGGTACGGGGCGAGGCAGGTGGACACCCTTGCTTCGGCCAGTGCCGGAAGACAGGGGCTAAAGATAGCACACACTTAAGTCATACATATCACATTTCCCTCAGGATCCTGCAATCTTCCCTTTAGCCTCATATGCTGTCTCTCGATCCAGCCTATTGCATGTGGTATCTCAGATGTTCAAAATCACCTTGACAACTAGGGTGGTCCTGATGGGCAGGGTGCCCAGAAGATGGGAGAACTGTCTACGGAGACCCTAAATCATATGTGGAATTACTGGTAAACATAACAGGGCATGCCGAAAGAACAATAACCTTCTCGCACATTCACACCTTCCCTTCCCCATCCGCAGCCTTGGACCACTTCTGAAATTCAGACCCTCAAAACAAACATGCGCCGTGACCTATGACCCTGGTGCACATTATGGAAAGCTTGCCTACTCTTAGCCTGCAACAATTCCCTTGCTGAGATAACCTCTTTATTGGATGTTACTAACTCTTCCTACTTCAGAAATATAATATCCTCATTTCGCAATCACTCCTCAAAACAAACATGTGTGCTTTACCAAGGCTGCAAGTGCAGCTCACAGTAAAAACACAAAATGGTAGTAAAAGGTAAACCACTGTCAGCAGCCATTAAATGTCGAAAGGGTAACATAAAAAATGTTACATGAGAAATTAGACAAAGGGGATACTAGGTAACCCCTCCAGTACCCTATTGTAAGATAGTGTGTGCTGGGTCTAGAAAGTTACAATTTAAACAGTAAAGTCAATTTCCCTTCACTGCTCTTGGAAACAGTAGTTTTTCCAAGAGAAAGGTATGTAAACCTTTGGGAAATCTAAAAGACTTCCCTGTGCCACTGCACTGAAGGTGCTGTGTGACATAATGTAAAAATTATGCCTATGGAGTTTGTCAGATTCCATAAAACCAAAGAGAAACACAAAGATCAAAATCACATTAAAATACAAGAGAAAGTGGGAAAATGGGTCTCAGTCTCTCCAGGTTAAAAATGAGAAGTCCTAAAATCCAGCAAAGTTCCTGGGGGTCTCTAAGGAAGAGGAATTAGCACATTTCTAATAATTTTCCCTAACACTCGTCCCCCCCAGACTAAGGGGCAGGTGGATTTAATCCACCCCTGGATGAATCTCCTTACTCCAGTCGGTGATACTTTCTAGAGAGACCATCAGCATTTTGGTGATTACCCCCTGATCTGTGTTTGATGGTAAAATCAAACCCCTGTAGGTTGATTGACCATCTTAACAATTTAAGATTCTCCCCCTTCATCTGCATTAACCATCTCAAGGGTTGGTGGTCTGGTTGAAATACAAAAGTAGATCCATACAAGTATGGTCTAAACTTCTTCAAAGACCACAAAATGGTAAAACATTCATGGTCTATGGTTGCCCACCTTGATTCAGGGTCCTTCAGTTTCCTACTGATGAAGCAGATTGGGTGTTCCCTGCCTTTCTCATCCAGCTGACTCAGAACTGCACCTATACCTGTATTGGAAGCATCCGTTTGTACAATAAAATATTGGTTGTAGTCAGGAGCTCTTACGACTTAAGCTTGCCAAAGGGCTTTCTTAAGTCCTTCAAATGCCTTAGTGCACTCCTCATTCCACCTGACCATCTTGGGGAATCTGGGTGAGGAGATCACATTCAATCACATTCAATGGAGATGCTATGATCCCATTGTTCTCAATGAAGTTCCTATAATAGCCTGTGAGACCTAAGAAGGCTCTCACTTGGGTTTGAGTAGTATGAGTGCCCCAGTCTTGTACAGCATGTACTTATGCTGGGCAATGGCCTGATTTCACCTCCTCCTACCTCATGTCCAAGGTAGACCACTTTATTCTGACCAATTTGTCATCCAAGTATGCCATGCAGAAGTCCTCCATCCCATTCAGAACATGATTCACCGTCCTTTGGAATGCAACAGGTGCATTTTTTAGTCCAAAAGGCATAACATTAAACTGGTAGAGGCCTCCTGCGGTTGAAAATGCAGTTTTCTCCTTGAAGTGCTCGGTTAGAGCTATTTGCCAATAACCTGATTTTCGGTCAAATGTACTGAGGAACTTGGCTGAACAAAGTTTGTCCACCAGCCCATCTGTCCTAGGTAAAGGATTGGCATCAGTCGTGGTGACTGCATTAAGAGCTCTATAGACCACACAGAATCTCAACTCCTTGGTTCCTGCCTTTGGCACTAGTCCAACTGGAGTAGACAATGGGCTGGTAGATGGCTCTATTACCCCGAAATCAAACATCTTGTTGACCTCTTCCTTTATGTGGGATCTTACATGGTCTGACAATCTGTAACCCTGCTTTTGACAGGGAGACAGTCACGAGTGAGAATCTCATGCTGGCCCCAAGATGCCAAGCCTAGCGAGAGTGAAAACAGAGAGGCAAACTGATTTAACAGAATTTTGCACTCCTCTTGTTGTTCTGGAGTCAGATAAGAAGAGAGATTAACTCCTTCTATCTTTCCATTTAAAGGTTGTTATCTGAGGAGGTCAGGCAGAGGTTCACTTGCCTCCTCCTCTTCAGCAGAGGCTAGAAGCAAAGCTCCAAGTTCTGGTCTAGAGACATAAGCCTTTGGTCGGTTGGTGTAAAAGACCCTGGGGGCCTCCTTAGGATTGCCTAAGTCCACCAAATAATTGACCTCTCCAGGTTTGCCCACAACCATGAAGGGTCCTTTCCATGTGTCCTTTAAGGCTCTCTTCCTTGTAGGTACCATAACTAGAACTAGCTGCTCTTGAGTAAACTCAACCATGTTGGCCTTCTGGTCATGCCAATGCTTCACCAGAGCCTGACCTGCTTTCAAGTTATCAGATGCTTCTGTCATCATGTGTGTCATTCTCCTTTGGAGACCTAACACATAGTCAGTTTATCTCACTGGCTTTTGGGATGGAGCACTCTCCAACCCCTCCTTAATTAGGGCCAATGGACCTCTAACTGGATGACCATAGAGAAGCTCAAAGGGGCTGAAGTCAACCCCTTCCTGAGGGACTTCTCCATAAGCGAAAAGAAGGCATGGCAGTA
Source organism: Ambystoma mexicanum (assembly GCF_040938575.1). NCBI lineage: Eukaryota > Metazoa > Chordata > Amphibia > Caudata > Ambystomatidae > Ambystoma > Ambystoma mexicanum. Next base: position 26,730,472 of record NC_090939.1, on the reverse strand, counting down.
GAAGGTCCCACTTTCTTCTAAGGGGTTCTTCTAAAGCACCTGTCATACTCTTCATTGTTCTGTTAAACCTTTCTATCAATCCATTGGCCTGGGGATGGTAGGCTGTTGAGAATGTGTAGGTCACTCCACAGTTTCCCCACATGGTCTGCATTTAGTGGGACATACATTTGGCCCCCCTGTCTCAGATAACCTCCTTAGGAAACCCCACCCTGATAAAAATACCAAGGAGGGCCTTATCCACTGCCTGAGCAGTAACAGACCTCATAGGTATGGCTTCAGGGTACCTGGTAGCATAGTCTACCACAACCAATATAAATCAGTTGCCTGAAGATGTGGGAGGGTCTAAGAGACCAACACCATCAATCCCTATCCTCTGATAAAAGGACTCCTACCACTGGGAGAGGCTCCAAGGGTGCCACGTTCTTGGACCCACTCTTGCAGAAGTCTGACAAGTGTAACAGCTTCTACAGAACTCATCTACATCAGACCCCATCTTAGAACAGTAGAAATATAGAGAAAGCCTTGCCTTGCTCTTCTTAAAACATAAGTGACCAGCCAAAGGAATCTCATGGGCTAACTGTAGAAACAGGGGTCTCACCTCCTGGGTCACTACAAGTCTTCAGTAGTCTCCTGGGGTAGACTTAATTCGCTCACTGTAAAGGAGGCCATCCCCCAGTACAGCCTGTGCTTCCCTGGCTCTTGCCCTTCCAGCTGGGAAGCTGCCTGTTGGTGAAGTCCTTTAAGAGTAGGACACTCTCTTTGACATCTGACTGTCTTCTTCCGGCTCTGTGTCATCAGTAGCTGTTTCACCACCCTCTGGTTGAACCTCACACTCATCCTCAGCTGGTGGAGATGTCACAGGTGTGACGTTGGACTGTCCTCTCGGGGATGTCCTGTTTTTGTGCACAGGAGTGCTAGTTTTCTGGTTTCCTGAGACCTTAGGTTCCCCTTTGTCTTTTTCTTCTTGGAATCAGAAGGTTACCTTTCCTGTGGACTGGGAGTAATAATTACTTCTGTAACATCCCCTTGAAAGTAATTTAAAGTGAGCTCTCTGGCCTTCCTAGTCTGTTCCTGCTTCCTTTTACTGGGAGGCCTGGGAGTGCTTGATACAACTACAATAGTATTTAAGTCATTCCCCAACACGACTCTCCCAGGCACCTCACTTTGTACACTGAAAGGCATTCTTACAGTCCTATTAGTGCACTGGATGGGAGCTGGTAGTATTGGAACCATCTGGACAGGGCCTCCAGCAAGCTTAGTGGGGCCTTTGGGTGCCTTAGCAACATCCTCCGGTTTGAAAAAAGTTTCATCCACCACTGTAATGCAGGCCCCCGTGTCTCTAATGGCAGGGGTTTCCCGACCATTTACAAGTACACTGTCCTTGTAGTATTGTTTTGTGTTTTCTGGAATAGAGTTGTACACATCTACATTCTGATGTTCCCATGTTTATGTTTATGTTTATGTTTAGCATTTGTATAGCGCACCAGGTACCCTAAGGCTTAAGGGTGCTTAGAAACGACAACACAAACAATACGAAAACATACAGGAGTGGAAACCAACTCCAAGACAGGTTCATATGCGGAAATCATACACAGGTCTGGTCCGGCCTAAGAAAAGAGTGCAGTTTTCAGCCCCTTTTTAAAGATTTCCACGGAGGTAGTAGTCCTCAATGTAACTGCCAACGAGTTCCACTTAAGGGGTGCTGCTGAGATGAAGGCTGAGTCTCTGGATTTTTTGGTTTTCCAACGTGGCATAGCCGGAGTGTTTGTTTCATCCGAATGAAGGGATTGGATGTTATTTTTTACTGAGACTAGTTCTTTCAAGTAAAGTGGCATAACTCCGTGTATGCATTTTTGAGTGATAAGGAGAAGCCTAAACATAATCCTGGCCTGCACCGGTAGCCAGTGCAGGCTGCGCCGAGCCTCCGACACATGGTCTCTTCTTGATAGGCCTTTCACTACCCTAACTGTGCCATTCTGTATGACCTGCAGCCGATGAATGTCCGATAACGGCAACCATACAAGTAGACTACAACAATAGTCCATCTTGGAGCCAATTATGGCCCTTGCAAAGGATTCGGCATTAGATTCTGAAATAAAAGGTCTCAGGCTGCGAAACAGCTTAAGAAAATATGAAGCAGATGAGACCAAATTATTCACTTGTGCGTTCATACTCACATTTTTGTCCAGATAAATGCCTAGAGTTTTCACCTTACTCATAACCTCAATATGGCAGCCATCTATGATGAAAGATTTGTAGCTGGAACCTAGCTTATCTGATTTGGCCTCTGAGCCAATAATTAGAAGCTCGGTTTTTGAACTATTTATGGCTAGACCATTCAGAACCATACAATCCTGAATTTTCTTGTGTATTTCATTAATTCTTGATTCGTCTTCCGCATGGGAACCAGATATGGGGATGACACATTGGGTGTCATCCGCATAATTTGCAAATATGATCCCCTCGTTCTCGAGCATCTGGAAAAAGGGAATCATAAATATATTATAGAAGCGAAGCATGGCGACACGCAGGCTCCTTGAGGGACCCCATACGTGAGTACAGTCGGCTCTGCTTCTGCAATGTCGCTGGCCACTCTGTTTTGTCTATTCTTCAAGAAAGAGATGACCCAATTAGTTGCTTCCTCCAAAAAATTGGCGTTCTGCCTTAGCCTGGTGGACAGTATGTCATGGTCCACCAGGTCAAAGGCAGGCGACAAATCTAAGATCATAAGGAGTGAGATATGACCACCATCCTCTGTAGGAGATGGGATTTAAGTGCCAGCAGAGCTGTTTCGGTGCCGTGATTCAGACGGAACCCCGACTGAAATTTATGATAAATCTGATTTTGTTCCAGGAAGATAGCAATCTGATTATAGGCCACTCTGTCCAAGATCTTCAACAAGAACAGAGTGTTGGTAATAGGCCTATAATTAAAAGCAGTGAGGGGGCAGAGATTAGGTTTTTTAGCAATGGAGTAATCCATGCTTTTTTTATATTGCCGGAACTTCATTCGCTGAAAGAGAGGCATTAACAAACTTGGTTAAGGCTGGAATGAGAACTGGGGAACATTCTTTAATTATAAGCGAGGAGCAAGGATCTCCTTTACAGCTTGTGCTTTTTAAATTAGAAATGATCTTAGACAAATCTTGCTCTGAGATGGGTTGAAAGCTGAACACTGCTTGATCCTCTGGTTTTCTGATGGAGGTTAAGGGACTATTATCTAGACCTGAGTCGACAGATTGGGTTTCTTCTCCTCGATCCCCTCTCTAATTTTAACCAGTTTGTTGGATACGGCGGATTGAATCTCCGTACACCATGCCTCATCTTCACTAAAAGTGGCTTGAGCAGGTCTAGGTGCATGAGCCTGTTCTTTTAAGATGTTAAATAATTCCTGCGTATCTGATTTGGCTTCTCTAATCCTGGTGTCGAAGCATTCCTTCTTGGCAGAGTAAATTGCTGTCTTGTAGACCTTTGCAGCTTTTTTATAGGCGACAAGGTCTGTACAATTTTTATTTTTGCGCCAGGTATGTAAAAGATTGGTTTTCTTAGATTTAAGTAGCTGAAGTTCTTTGCTGATCCACGTGTTGCGTACCTCTGCAGATATTGATTTAATTTTCAATGGTGCTAAGGTCTCTGTAATAAAACCCAACGCCTCCGAAAGGTTGCTGGGCATTTTATAAAGATTGTCCATACTACTAATCTTCGGTTATGGGTCATGATAGATATTTTAGGAGGAGGCGCTTTCTTTTCATAATAATCCGTCTGAATTGAAAAATGAATGCAGGAGTGAGCAGACCAAGGGCACACAAGCACCTGTTGATCAACAAGGCTAAGATTAAGAGTCGTAACCCAATCCAGGGTATGGCCCCTGATATGAGTTGGAACTCGGATATGTTGAGACATCTCAAGGGAGTCAAGGGTAGTTACCATGTTCTTAGCTAGCACATCCTTAGCACATCCCAACCACATATTGAAATCACCCACAAGAAGTAGATTAGTTTTTGGTTTAAGGAATGCCAGTGATGAGCTGTTAAGAGACGCTGCAAAAGTAGAGTCAGTTGAAGGTGCTCTATATAATACTACAACATTCAAGGTGGTTTCTGCATTAATGGATACTTTAACCCTCAAAAGGTCTGAGCCCTGTATAGAGTCAATCTTACATTCCCATAGTGCCAGGGACACTAAAGAAACACTGACTGAGACTCCAATGGGGTCTTCAGCAAATATCTGAAGGTTTCCACTTGCCATAAGAACTTCTGACTCAGGTATGAAGGCTAAGGAGGCAGTGGGGTCCCCTGAAGGTTTACCCTTGCATCTGGGATCCCTTTCACATGGTCAGATGACCCACAAGCATAACATTTAGCAAATGTTTTGACAAAAGTGGGCTTCGGCTGATCTCCCTCTGGTTTGGCACCAGAGGTTTCACTAGACTTACCTGGTTTCCCATATGGCTTACCCTTCTTAGATGTGTGGCCCTCTTTTGGATGGGTGGATTTAGAATTCTCATTGTCGTCTTTCTTGTGCTGCTTCCCGTCATCCTTTTTGTGAGTGGCCCCAGAATCCTTGTGAGTGGGCCTTTTGGCAACACACAAGTCAGCAGCTGTTGCTAACATTATGGGATCAATCTCTTTTGAGTCAGCCAAGTGCTGTCTCAAGCTCAGGAGAGCAGGCATCAAAAATAGATTCTAACAAGACTAGATTTCTCATTCCTTCAAAGGAGTTCACTCTGTAACCCTTAACCCAACCATCTAGGGTTTTCAATCATTCACACAGCCATGTAGTCCAAGGGTTGCCACCAGTCTTTTTGAGGGTCCAAAACCACTTGATGTACTGGGAAGGAGTTTTCCCAAATCTAGCTACCAAATCTAGCTTCACATTTTCATACTCCAATCTTTTAAGTTCTCCCACCTCCATTACAGCATCAATTGCAACCTGGTGGCGCTTAGACAAAAGCCAAGGAATCAACTGATTCCCTGTGAAACCCTGAATCCCATAGTTATATTCAAAAGTACCCAACAAATCCAAAATATCAAGTTTCACATTTTACATACTCACTGCTTCTTTGGGCATGCAAGGCCTCTTGGGACTGGAAGACATAGAGGACTCTGGGAGAGAACCATTTCAAAGAGACAATTTCTTCATTTCAAGAGCATGTTGCATTTCTAACTCCCTGAGTTTGATGTCCTAATGTTTGGTTTCAGCTTGGACTTGTAACTTTTTGAATTCCAACTCAAGTCTAATTTTTTCAAGAGACGCACATTCTGGACCTAGTAATGGAGCTGGTGGGGTCCCAGTGGCTAAAGGGTGAGGTGGAAGGGCCTGTTGAGGCCTGGAGTTGTGTTCTCCCTGAAACTCTCCCTCCCCTTCTGACTCTTGTAAGACATTAGAGTGAGACTCTGAATTATGATCCTCATTAACCTTTTCCACATTTCCTGGGTTAGTGGGTGTGACAGGCCTACTACCCAGACTTTGATGATTCAACAATCTTGCAATGAGTTCCTTTTTCTTTCCTTTAACAGGGAGATTCCTGACTCTACACATTTCTTTCAGATGATCTACTGTTAAAATGATCAGGGCTTCCTGACTGAAGTTATCCATATTTGGCATGTTGCAATTGCTGATCTAGTGGCTCTTAGCCAATGGAAGGTTTTTAGTTGAACAAAAGCAAAGCCAATTCCTTGTCTAACAACTCTACACTATATCCTCACCGCCTGCCACCAGTGTTAGGCAAGATTGTATGCAGTACCCTTTGGGTGCGCTACAACAACCCTGACCTCCTGGCAATAGGAACCCAACCTTTGGTATAAGTCTGTGGTACACAGGTTGGTAGAGTAATTGAGCAGCCAGGCATATTTCAACAGGGGTCAATGTGAGCAGTAGGGGAGTTACACAAAGATTCACAGTGACAAGTATTCAAATAAACTCTTACACACAAGGATTCTTGAAAACATAATTATAAATTTATTTTTTAGTCAGTTTGAAAAGCCTTCTTCATAAGGGGCTATATACCAGTAACATACTAATACACTTCAAAAATGCACACTATTAATATTTCTAAATCAGCAGATACCCTTTTTAGATGACAGACAGAAGTTTCCTGCACCCTTAGGTGACTTTAGTAATAAGGACCCTGTGGACATTAATGTATCAGAGGACAGAAAGCTGCTTGCTTGGGAGTAGGGGATCAGAAGTGGCTGCGTTAGGCAGCGCAACTTGATTCTGTGTTCTGCATAGAGTCCTTTTCTCTAGTCTCCTGCCGTCAGAGCAGGGAGTGTCTCAATGGGTCCAGTGTGCTCGCCTGCAAGGAGAGCAGGGTTGCCTGGGCGGCTGCGCTGTCGGCATGTCAGCCGCGCAACCTGATGCTCGGCACTTCACCTTCATCATAGACCCTAGAGACTCAGAGCGTTGGACCATGGCTCCCGTTTTAGCTGCTGTTCCGCGTCTGTGCTGACTGCTGAGGCTGCGGCGGAGGAGGCGGCTACCTACGGATTACGGGTCGCTGTATCTACAGTGCAGCTGCCCAGCGCCAATGCCGGCTCCGTGAGGTAATGTGAGCAAGAGTCTCTTGTTGCCTCATAATCGTTACTGGGGCGACTCCTGGGATGACTCCCTGGTGATTGTACTGGGTCTGATCTGGGACAGCTCCAAGTCTCAGCTATGCCAACTACCAGATTACAATCTTTGTTAAGCAAAGTTATGGACACAGTCTGCTCCTTAGAGGCGGAACTGGTCTCCCCGCAGCCGTTTTAATCAAACGACTGCGGGGTAGGGTGTAGTTCCTTCATCATTTCTTTCACCCTCTTCCACGATGCACCATTAAACGAGAGGCAAACGTCTCTCGGAGTTGCTAGCATTAAGTGCCAAGAGATGTCAGATGCTCCAAAAGGAACAGAATCTTCTCTCAGAGCTGTTATGTAATAATATACAGCTAAATAACAATATTAACAATAGTGCTCGAGCCACATCTCCTCCATCTTGTGCTTCTCCTGAACGGCCCCACCTCTCTGAATTGCCCCACACATTGGTTTCTTTTATTGAACAATCAAGTAAGAAAAAAACAGTAATCTCCAGCTGTGGGACAGTTACCCCTATGGCTCACTCCAATTGGTCCGCCTAAGGACCATTTGTAACAAGATCTTGGGGCATGCCCCAACATGGAGGACCTTATTTCCTGGATGAAGGTAGTCGGGAGGAACTTATCTGAATCTTTGTTACCTAAACTATTTATCAATGAGGCCCTCAGGACAGGAAAGCCTCTCCGCCTTGCAGAACTTCACCAAGGAACTCAAACGGATCCCGTTGTTGCCAAGCACTCTGTACCGCCTGCAAAGAAGAAAGGAGTAGACTCCTCCATTAGCCCCAGCCCTGGAGTCCCATTAAAGGGTGCTTCATCAATTAATAGGCCAGTGGCAACCTTGATCAATACATCTCTTAGGTTTTTACGTCTCAAAAAGCCTACAATGGCAAAAATCATCAATCCCACTTTGAGTCGTTTTTTACTGGACTCAAAAAACTTTACAATAACCAACACAGAGAAATCAACTCATCATGAAACAAGGGAGGCCCTAAATAATACAATCTTGGCCTGGCTTAACATTAAAGTGGCCCCTAACTGTGTTAGATCCTCAGATTTCAGGGTCCTTGGAAGAATTCCCATTGATGATTGGCATAGTGTGGACAATACCGATTGTATTGTGGTGAGATGCGGATCAAGTAGCTTACCTACGTTCCTTCACAGACTTTCTAATTGAACCACTTATCATCGATCTCAAGGATGAACATTGTATTGAAATGATTTCCCAGATGTTGCCATCTGTTACTGGTCTTCCTTACAAACTCTGGACTGTACTTTTCTGGACAGTAATAGCGCCTTTTTTATGTTACATGTTGCTTGTGATTCTCTGTATTGTATGTTTTGTTGCGCCATCATGCCTATGGGTCTATTGTGCGTGGTATAAGTATAAATATAATAAAGTAAAAGTAAAGTAAAGTATCACTGTTAGCATTTATTGATATTGATATTGATATTTTATTTCTATCGCGCTCGTACACAAGTGTTTCAGAGCGTGACAAGGCAAGGGAGGGCAACAGGGGAGAACAAAACAGCGATCTTACTAGGCCCAGTGACATTGAGAACGCGTGAAGTGGAAGTGGGAGAGGGTGAGGGTAAAAGTGCATGGAAGGGGGAGAAGTGGAAAGTGCGAAGCAGAGGAGAAACAGATAGGCAGGGTGAGCAGGTACCTGGACCCAGAAGACAGAGGGTGGCCAGGTGCACGGTGCCAAGAGAGAACAGATCAGCAGGGGAGAGGTGGAGCGAAGGCAGAAGAAAAGAGGAAGGTCTTGAGGTGCTTCCGGAACCAGAGATGGTTCTCCTCAAGTTTGAGAGTGGCAGGGAGGCTGTTCCAGAGGGGGGTCCCAGTCGAAGACAGGGATCTACCCCCAGCTTGTTTCTTTGAAAAACGACTGACCCTGAGGGAGTTAGAGGTACAGGAGCAAAGAGCTTGAGAGGGGAGGTATTTGCGGAGGGATAGCTGAAGGTATTTTGGACCCAGACCCCAGAAAGCCTTGTGGACAATGCAGAGGGTTTTGAATTTAATCCTTGCTTCCACTAGGAGCCAATGGAGAGAATTCAGAGCTGGAGAGATACGATCCCAGGAATTGAGGCAAAGGACATGTCTCGCAGTCCTGTTCTGGGTTAGTTGCAGACGGCAGAGAGTAGAAGCAGGTAGATTTAGAAAGATGCTGTTACAATAGTCCAACCCAGAGATTGGAATATCACAAGCTGCTGGGGGAAGGCGAGGAAAGGCAGAGTACCTCTAAGGAGGTGCAGTAGGAATTTTGACTTTTTAGAGACCTCAGAGATATGGGCGGAAAAGGAAAGGATGGAGTCAAAGATGACCCCGAGGTTCTTAGCCTCACCGGTGTGGTAGGACGAGGGCCAAGGGAAGCCGGCCAGAGAGTGAGTGGAAAGGATGGGGAAGGTGTGCCGATAAGGAGGATCTCTGTCATGCTGGCATTCAGGCACAGATCATTGACAGCACAACAATCTTGAATGGCAGTTAGGCAATCAGAGATGAGAGAGGGAAGGAGGTGGCCGAAGACAGCCTGAAAATTAGTTGAATGTCATCAGCGTAGCACTGGAAATTTGAGCAGAAAATGGCAATACAGTGGGCAAGAGTTGCCAGGTATTGGTTGAAAAGCCAGGGTGAGAGCTTTGACCCCTAGGAAACACCACAGGTAGAGAGGAAGATAGATGATTGGAAGGACCCAAGTTGGTCCTGGGAGGGTCGATCCGAAAGGAAAGAGGTCAGCAAGCCTGATCAGTGATTGTTAGGGAGAATTCTACAGAATGGCTAATTTCCCTTACCTAGTGAGTCCCTCAGCAGCTTTGCTGGATTTCTAAAATTTACTTTTTTCACCCGGTAAGAGTGTGAGCCTTTTTTCCCACTCTTACATGTGTTTTGTTGTGTGTATCATTTTACTGTGTGTCACACAGCACCTTTTGTGCAGTGACACAGGGTTGTCTTTTTCAGTCTTCCCACTTTAAACTCCATTTTTTGGGAATGACTACTGTCTCCCAGAACATGTAAAGTTGCCATTGACTTTATTAGTCTTTTTAAATTCACAGACCCAGTACAAACTATTTTCCATAGAGTACTGGAAAGGGTTAATAGTTATCCCTTTTTGTCTGTTTCTCATGGAACATTATTTAGTTCCCCTTTCTTTAAGATTTGGCTGGTGGCAGTGGTATGTGCCATTTTTTCCTACTGCAGACTATGAAAATAGCCTTGGTACTGTTTTAGGCTTTGTTAGTAGCCTCAAACTTTAATCCGCTGGATCCCTTTTAATCTTATTTGGTTCCAGCTGGGTTTATTCGCCATTTCTTGTTGTGAAGGTCTTTCTCGTGTTTTACTCTGCGTGCAAAACCAGGTTTGGTTCCTTTGTTTGCCGTCCTTTGGCAGGCTTCTGAACAAAAGCCCTCCTTAGGCGCCTGAGTGTCTGGGTGCACAGGATGTGTGGGAGGGGTTTTAGGCTCCCTGCACAGGGTCTCCTTGGAGACCCAAGCCACACTCTTGTTTGTTTGGCTAGGTGGCTATCCTACTAGGACAGCAACCCTGCTGTGTGATTGACAGCCAGGCTGTGTGAATGGGGGAAAACTGCATAAAAAGCAGGTCTCTGGGACTTGGAAGGCAGAGTTGCCACTAGATCGAGATAACCAAAGAGAAGCTGAAGGAAGAGGACTACTGCAACTACTGAACCTCCCGGTGAAGCCCTGCTACGGGTCCGAATCTCCTAAACTTCGACGACGGAAAGATCTGCAAGGAATGTTCTTCCCTTGAGTTGGTGTGAATAATCAGTTCACAAATACACCAAACAAGGCCTCACTCCCCTGGTCGAATTTGCTGTGCATTACTGCACTGAACCAGATAGCCAGGAGTACCGGACCCTGTTTGGGTTTTAAGGAGCGCACCATTTATTCATCGCTTTGCTCTGCTACTGGTTTGTTCCCTGGGCAGTGCAGGACCCTCCGTTCTTCCTCCTTCTTGTCAGTCCGACAGTGGCTTCAGGAACCGTGAGCCTTCAGGACCTGCCAGGAACTTCTGCCTTAGCTACAGCATTCTTCTTCTACTAAGGTACTGTTGAAATCCGGTTGTTCGTTCCGTCCGACCGCAGTGAAAGTGTTTAAAATCTTTCCCTAATCCAAGGGCTTGTCCTTCTCTACTCTTTTAAATAACTTTTCTTCCGGCCAACTTCATTTCAAACTCTTGGCAAAGACTTAATCGTGAACTACTCTGTACTGTGTGATACTCTGCAAAGAGTCTGAACCATTGACATTGGCCCAGGCCTATTGATTTGAATCCTAGTTGTAGTAAGCCTGTTCTAGATTGCCCTGCCTTCTTACTTGTTGGTGCTGCTTGATTTTGAGTAACCTTGTCTTTCCCTCCCTTTTTAAATTGCTGGAGTGACATTTTGCTCACACTTCATTTTGAGCTTAACTTGTCCAGAAGTCATTGGGTGGTGTGTAGTGTATTAAGATTGTGATTTTCTGCTGCTTTATATTAGTGAACTGTTTTAATACTGATGGTGTAAATAAATGTTTATTATTTTACTCAGAAACCTTGAGTCAGTGTTTGTGTTTGAACCATAGCAATTGCTGTCCTTTGTGTAACTTCTGATACTGCTCACTTTACTCTTGAGATAAGTCTGGCTGCTCAGCCATTGCTACCACTTTACTGAGTAGCACAGGCTTGTACCAAAGGTGAAATTGTACTTGCGCTTGTAGTCTTAATTGTGTGTAGTGTTCCCAAAGGGTACTGCATATGATTCTGCCTAACACTGGTGTACAGTGGTGAGGATAAAGTATAGTGATTACACTTAGAGTGCTGCTATTACCTTGGATCAACTAACCACAAGGCTAAACACCACTACAAAGCAATTTTAATCATGTATGATATGGAAAGCTACAGTCAGGAGACCCTCCTTAGTTACACTGTTGATTATCTGAACAATTTGTGTAGAGAAAGGAATCTCTCTGTTGAAGGCAAACGAATCAGAATTAATTGTAAGGTTGTTAGAGAAACAATGTCTGGGGAGTGGGTCTGAAATACCTAACCCTCCAGCAAATGTGGAAAATAATGAGGATGATAATGTGTCAGATATTATTGATGAGTTAGATGAGGCAGATGTGTCTCACAATGTAAGCCTTACTGCTCCTATACCTGCTCAGCAACCTCAACCTTTGTCCAGTGGGACCCCATTAGGTCCTATACTCAGTCCTGAACTCATTGCTCTAAACAAGTTGAGGCTTGAATTGGAAATCAAACATATTTATGTTCAAACTGAACAAAAGCATCAAGAACGTAAGCTTAGAGAAATGGAGATGAAACATGCCTTAGAAATGAACAAGTTGTCTATTGAAAATGCTTTTCTCCCAGAATCTTCTAGGTCTTCCAGTCCTAAGAGACCCCACATGCCTAAAGAAATTGGTGGTATGTATGGGGCTAAGCTTGATGTTTTGGATTGGTTGGCAATGTTTGAGTATAACTGTGCAGGAGGGACCCCAGCCGGCCCATAGGACTGGGGATTTCCCAAACAGCACTTTAAGATAGAATAGCAGCACCCGTGAGATGGATGGGGGTGCAGATTCATACTCAAGCGTCAAATCAATAATGACAACTCAATGGTTTGGCAAAGGGGATCCGTTTAATGACAAGTGCAAAAAACGGGGAGTTATGAATATCAGCTGTTGCTTGATCTTTCTTCTCGCTGCAACTCCAATGAGCTTCACAAAAATCACATCCTTTATACTAAAAACTTGTCATCGCTGACGTGAAACGCTAAAAATGTTGCATGCAATTCTATTGGTTATAGGAAGGTAACTTTACTATAGGTACTATATCTGTATATGGGAGAGGGGATTGGATAGACAATGTCAGGTGGGGCAACTAAGCCCTTCCTTCAAAATGGCTACTGTAAACATCACTAAAAGTACAACGTCTCATTGGTTCTACAGAATATAGGATCCTAGATTACTTGATACATTGTGATTGGGTTGATACCACAGCATCTTGTACTTTTCACCTTTGCTTAGCAGCATGCAGAATGGTCATCCAGGTGCATGGTGCCCGTCAGCTCCCCTAGCCTCCCACCAACCAGTACCACCATTCATCACTGACCCACTGGCCATGTGTCAATTTGTTTATAATTTGTAGGCCTCGATGCTGCCTCTCTGTCTGGGAGAACTCGGATATCTGTGCATGGCTCAAGGCTGCGCATAGATGTGAAGGCCCCAACTCTTCTTACTTGGCAGGTCACGTGCTTTAGGCACCGTGAAAATATCTCTGTTTCCATGCAATTTGTATATTTGATTTTTAGCTTTCTGCCCTCCAAATGCATTCTGCTGCTTATCTCGACTCCTTTGAACAGGATACTCCGCTCTTGCATCGAACGATCTTAATCGACGGATTAGATATGATTACTTCATAAGCCGAAGTTCTCTGAGATGTCAACGTGCCCTTTGGTTTCTCTAGAATGGCAACTAGCGTGTGCTCGACATACAACTTCATTGAGCATCCCATCACAATGGGTGTCGCTTTGTCTATGGCGAACGCTGTGGAAGCTAAACTTTGTTCGCAAGGGAAGTGATGTCTCATCACTGGGTCCAAATTCCCACTGTAATATGCCAGGGACTTTTACCCCAATGTGGTTCTCTTTGTGAGTACTGTCGTCAGGACGCTGACATTCCTGTGTGAGAACAGGTAGAATCCCTCTGCATAGGTGGGAATCTCTAAAACTGGTGCCGTGCAAATGGCTTTCTTGAGTTCACTAAACCCTTCCTCCATGGTCTCGGACCACACATTTCTTTCTTTCGTCACCTGTGCCTTCTTTAGGGCCTGTAACAAGGGCTTGGTATATGAGCTGTAGTCAAAGACCAATGCTCTGACATAATTGCAAAGACCTAGAAAGCTCTGCATCTGTTTTATCGTGTGTGGCTTGGGTGTGTTCAATAGTCTTCAGCCCTTTCTGGGGTAACTCTTTTCCCCTCGTGTGAGATCAGCTGGCCTACATACAACATTTCTTGCTGGCAATATTGTAACTTTCCTCTGTCCACTTTATATCCTTTCTCAGCCAGTTTAGTCAAAAGCTGAAAAGAATCATGTCTGCACTTTTCCTCTGTGGTGCTACAAATTAAGATGTCATCTACATATTGCAAGACAAAACTCTCTAATGCGATATTGCTTAAGTCCATCTGTAGGACTCTATTGAAAATTGAGGGAGACTCATAGTACCCATGGGGTAACCTTGTTCTTTTCAGACGCATCTGTCTAAAGGTAAATGATGTCAGATCTTGTGAGTCTCGGTGCAATGGGATTGAGAAAAATGCATTTTTCAAGTCAATCACCATGAAATATTTTGCATCAACAGGTATATTGTATATATCGGGACTAAAGGGAACTCAGCCTCTACAATATCATTTATCGGGCGTAGATCTTGAATTAGTCTCGAAGACCCTCCCTTTGATTTCTTCACAGGATAAACTGCAGTATTGCATGATGACTCTAAGATGCCCTGTTCCTTCATAGCTGAAATTGTCTTGAAAATTCCCTCATCTGCCTCCCTAGACATGGGATACAGTCGTGCCTTTAGTGCTCCTGGCTTCAGTTTAATTTGGACTTCTCCTCCTCCTTTCAATAAGCCTACGTCATAGGGGCCTGTGGTCCCCACTGAGACAGGCACCTGGTCCATATCGACCTCAAAATATTCAGGATGGTTATGTGCCAACATCATTCTCTGGGGCACTTCTCTTGAGATCATCTTCGCCCAAAAGGTGAGATTCACTTCAACTGTTATTTCCTCAGCGTCTGTTCGTTCACCAAACAAATCGTCATCCGTGACGTCAGTCAGCCTGTACCCTTCTTCAATGGCGATCACTGTGCACCACTGTCGGCCTTCATCATCAACCCATCGATCAAAGCCATTTTCCCTCGTAATATGGCTGTGTGCATCATCAAGGGAAATACTTGTCCCTTCTCCTCGTGCAAAGGTATTCTTGGCATAAATAGAAACTCATCTGGTTTCTCATGGTTTTGTCTGCAAGGCCTGGTAGCAATGCCATCTGCACCTGTACACCGTTTGCAAATATTTCTGGCTCCAGTGGGATAGCTCTCATGGCTGTGTGTCCTGCATATGCTCTAATAATCTCACATACGTTCAAATAGTGCATTCCTGGAGTCACGCATAATATGCTCTTCTCCGTGAACGAGATTGTCATGTTTAACTTTGTCATTAAGTCTCGTCCCAATATATTTACTGGGATTTGCCTTGAATATAGCAGTGGCACATTCATGTCACATTCTCCTATAGACGTTAGAAGTGTGTCTGTAAAAGGAACACGACTTGTTGCTCCTGTGAAGCCCTGAGTGTTTATAGCATCGCCGGACAAGGAAAACTTGCCTTCACGTATATCGAGCGTGTCGCACAAGTGTCAACTAAGAAGGAATATTCTTTATGCCCTATGACGAAATCCACCCTTGGTTCCTGGTGAGAGTCTGGTGTCACTAATAGGATAGAACACATCAGGTTTCCAAGTGAGCTGTCCTAGTCCATATACAATTTTGTCCCATTTTGCTTGAATGGTCTTCCCCCATCACCAGTGTTAACTCTTATACCATCGTTCACAGCCTGACCTATACTTGTTGTTTGTGACATTTGCATCAGTGACTGTTGGGACTGTCCCTGTGGACAATTTATCAAATTCTGAGGTTGCAAGCTTTGCTGTGCTCCTGGCGGTTGAGGTTGTACCATGTGATTTTGTGCAACTCCATTTCCTCCCTGTTGTAATAACACAGGTGGATTCACCATACCTGCCCTGGTTCCTTGGTCATTTTGCACCATGCCTTGACTTCTTTATGCGCATGCTAGGTGCACAGTCATCTCACACACCCAACGTATTGGCGGTGGTCTGATTATTTTCCCAGTTGACATATCCTGACTTCCATTTCGCATGTTTTGGAAACCTCCCTGATTACTCTGCCATCATCTTCCTCAAAAGCCTCTCCCTCTGGGGTAAAACTCATTATTGCCCTGATTATCCTGCTGTTGGTTATTGGCCTGCTGCATGTTTGATCCATCTGTGTTAGTTATCATTGCCCCTTCAATGGCATATTTTGACAATTTCTTCTGCACTAATTTCGCCTCCTCATCTTTTTGTGTAGCCTCTTTTTTGTGATTCTTCTCTTGCAGCAGCCTGCAATAGTGAGCTATGGTCAACTGTATTTCAGACCACCGTTTGGCCTTGATTCCTACTAATTTATTTAGTTGCTTCTGTACCTGATCTGGCAGCCCTTGGCATAATACATGGTAGAACACGGATATAGATTTCCCCCAAGATTCCCACGTTTCAAGTCACCACGTGTCTTGGAAATTCTGAATGTAAAGCAAAGGGTCTTCTGACTCCTTCATTTTCCCTGACATTAGAGCTCTCATGTCGGAAGTATCCGGATATAGCGATCGTAATGCTTTCCATACAGTGGCTCTGCAATTGTTAAACAGTGCTCTGTCATGCACGGTATTAACTGTAGTCACACCAGAATAATCTGCGCGTGTCCACGCATCATCAGATCTATCACTGACTATGGCGATTAAAAGACCCTTGATATCCCCTATAGCTAATGTGTTCCCTCCCGTCATTTTTTATAACTCATGTATCCCTTTTCCGGCTCCCGAAGTCAGCATTGGAAGCTTGTTTTTCAGGTTTTCCCGATCCATGTGTGGCCATGGAATATAATGTGGTCTCGCTCCCCCTTTCTTGAGCAACAGAAATTGGGATGCATAGTCATCTCTCTCTTCTCTCATTGTTTTTCTATCTACTGCTGGAGTGGTATTCTCGTATCGCCGCCAACCTGGTAATGTCCCCCGTTGGCTCCCATAGGGTGGTGGAGACACCCCCCTCTAACTGTACAATATTTCTTCGTGTTGGCCTGACTGTGTGGCTGATTATAATTCCCTCAGTGCAGACACACTAGAATCCGACCATTTTATTCCCTTACCACTTGAGAAGTGTCTTTCACGTCTTCTCTCATCTTCCATTTCCTCATATTCCCCTCTCTTTCTGCATCTGGCATTACCTGTGCCCAACTTGTGCAACTTCTCACATACTCCTTGTTTTTACTGATTTCCAACCTATCTAGGGATAGCTCTCTATTTCTCTATTCTTACTATTTAGGGAGACATCCTCAGCATCATAAAGCTGAGTGCTCTCCAGGCGCTCGTCCTCCCCTCCCCCTTGGGGTACTTGTTCTAGCCCCATCTCATCGTATATTCAATCGATCGTCTCTCCGATGCTTCTGGTGTCAAAGTCATCCTCGATATTTGCCCTAGACATGCCTGGTACTGAATCATACTAAGGAAATAATTCTTTGATGTCTTCCCACTCTACTACTGGATCAGGTTTTTGAACCTCTCTTTCCAGATATTGTAGATCGTGTGCCCTCTGTCTCCGCTTAGGTTCTCTGTCATCATTACATTCTCTGCACCCCATTGCTTCTTCCTCTTTCTTTGCATTTCTATGTTCATTTGCCCTTCGTATTTCCTTATCCCTTTGTCTCTTTATTCTTATCTCCCATATCTTTTGCTCATCTTTTATTCGCCTTCGTTCCTGTCTGTCTTGATCGTTAGATGCTCTCTGTTTATGATCTTGTTGTCTTTCTTGCTCTTCGCGATATAACTGCTCTCGTCTCTGCCTATCTTCTTTCCCAATTTTTTCATCTCTCAATCCTTTTTCCTGTTCCTTCTCCTTTCTCTGTACATCGTCTAACTTCTCATTTCGATTTGTGTCTTCAATGCTTTAACCATCGAGTTTCAATAGAATCTGACCTCCAATCCATTTGTACTGTGTGAACGCTATCTCATCAGTTCTATCCTTATTTCCTTTCCATCTCTTGCCTTCTCTCTCTCTATCGGGAGATGTGCTTGCTTGTGTCTGGTCTTTCCTCTCATTTTAGCATCTCTCCTTGTCCTTTGGGACCTTGAAGGCGATATCTCTACCTCTGTCTGTGTCTGGGCTTACGTCACTACTTTGCATAGGTGCCTCATATGCCGGGTTGCTGTACCCTGTGGCTGCTTTAAGCTCTCTTAGCGGGTATAATCCTTCGTCCTTACTGACTTCGATTTTTGTTTCAGACGGGGCGGGTGGAGCAGAAGGTGTCTCACTCCCCTCTGTACATACGTTAAGTATCCAATGTACCAGGAGGATAAGGAGGTGGCTCCTCCTCCTTATCCTCTTGGTACATCTTCCAAAGCTCTAAACTAGCTAGGCGTTTATCTAACTTTTTACTTTTGTATGTGGCGTGCAAATATGTGGTCATGTGCTGTAGGGCTGCTTTAGGCAATGATCCACCCTGGGGCCACGGCATAAACATTTTGTTCATGGTTCCTTTAACCCATTCTGCACTGTACGATTTCAGCTTGGGTGCATGTTTTTGCAAACGTTTGCACAGGTGTACTAATGGAATCATATCCTCCATGCTTAAATTGGTTCCCCTTTCCTTCATATAACACTTGTTATGCTCTTCTGTTTCTGTAAACAACTCCAACAATATGAGCGAGCACCAATCGTCGCAAGCTTCAATCTGTTTTTTCCACAAAATTATACTTCCTTTTTCAATCAACAAATATCAATTTGTATTCCACAATATCACAGTTACTCAATCGTGTAATTTTTTATGCTTGTTCCTTAAGGGAAAAAATGTCATCCTATGACATCACAACACAAAACACATAAGGCAAACGTTAACAGACTAGACAAACTCCAGCTGGCTACACAGACCTCTGCCCCTACTCTTACCCCGACATGGGGTGTAAGCCCATCCCTTTCACAGCATCTTTAACCGCTGTGGTTTTCTATTTATTCCTATTTTATTCAAGACTATGGATGCAGGCTTCTTCTAACCGCTAAATTAAGCATAGGAATTTGGCCATATCCTTTCCCTTCTCGGGTGTCCTTCCCGGTATTCCCCTCTTTTCTCAGGTATCCTCCAGGTATCCCGCTCTTCTCTCAGGTATCCTTCTGGTATCCCCCTCTTCTTGGGTGTCCTCTCCGGTATTCTTATCCACTACTTGGTCACCCCTTGAGTCTCTATTTCCTTCGCAATATATATATATATATTGGAAGAGCACTTTTTGGGTGGCTTATAACTTTGCTCCCCCTGGACTAATCCTCACCAAACTTTGCAAAAAAAGTATACGGCCCACTATGAATTGCTTTGCACAGTTTGGTGAGGATTCGTCCAGGGGGGGCAAAGTTATAAGGGGGGTCCCAAAACTTTTTTTTCCCCATAGACTGAATGGGGAAAAAACTTTGCTTGCGCCTACAGCCCAAACCACTGGACAGATTTTTGGTGAAAATCCATCCATTAGTTTTTTTTTTAAATGACCAAAAAGTAGCTAAAAAAAAATTAGTGATATCTGTGTTCAGTCCGCGGACACACTTCCCTGTTTGCTCCGCGGACAGTGTCCTGATTGGCTAATCGGCTTACGTCATGTCCACGGACATGCAATGTGTTCACTGATTGGACGGCGTAGAGAGTGAAGCGCGTCAGATTTTTGGTAGCACCCGCCATCTTGGATTCACAGACGTCCGCGGACAGCGCAGTGAAACTTGGTTGAAAAATTGTATTTAGTAGAGTGTGTTGGTGTGTAAGAGTGTTTGGGGAGGGTGGGAGAGTATGAGATGGGTTAAATGTTGTATTTTCTATGTGGTAGACCCTCTTGTTGTGTTTGATTTGTCTGCAGACAACACGGCTGTTCTGAAATGTTCTAAATAAACTAAATGTGGGTGTTCTGAGGACGCAATATGTGTCTGTGTTTTTCGCAAGCAATCTGAAACTCTTCTAAGAACACTCGCAGTGTCTTGAAATGTCCTAAGTAAACAAGTTGGGGGTGTCCTGAGGACGCTGTCCGTATTGTTCGCTGGTAAGTTGAAATTGTTCTAAGAACACTCGTGGTGTTCTGAAATGTTGTTAAATAAATAAAAAGGGGGTTTCCTGAGAATGCGGTGTCCTGAAATGTTCGTAAATAAATAAAATGGGGGTGTCCTTAGAACGGTATGCCTGTCCGTTTTGTTTGTAGATAAGTTGATAGTGTTCTAAGAACACTCGCGTGTCCTGAAATGTTCGTAAATAAACAAAATGGGGGTGTCCTGAGGAGTCTGTCCGTATTGTTCGCTGGCAAGTTGAAAGTGTTCTAAGAACACTTGCGGTGTCCTGAAATGTTCGTAAATAAACAAAATGGGGGTGTCCTGAGGACGCTGTCAGCATTGTTCACTGGCAAGTTCAAAGTGTTCTAAGAACACTCGCTGTGTGCTGAAATGTTCGTAAAGAAACAAAATGGGGGTGTCCTGAGGATGCTGTCCGTATTGTTCGCTGGCAGCTTGAAAGTGTTCTAAGAGCACTCGCAGTGTCCTGAAATGTTCGTAAATTAACAAAATGGGGGTGTCCTGAGGACGCTGTCCGTATTGTTCACTGGCAAGTTGAAAGTGTTCTAAGAACACTTGCGGTGTCCTTACATGTTCGTAAATAAACAAAATGGGGGTGTCCTGAGGACGCTGTCCGTATTGTTTGCTGGCAGCTTGAAAGTGTTCTAAGAGCACTCGCGGTGCCCTGAAATGTTCGTAAATAAACAAAATGGGGGTGTCCTGAGGACGCTGTCCGTATTGTTCGCTGGCAGCTTGAAAGTGTTCTAAGAACACTTGCTGTGTCCTGAAATGTTCGTAAATAAACAAAATGGGGGTGTCCTGACGACGCTGTCCGTATTGTTTGCTGGCAACTTGAAAGTGTTCTAAGAACATTCGCAGTGTCCTGAAATGTTTGTAAGTAAACAAAATTGGGGTGTCCTGAGGACGCTGTCCATATTGTTCGCTGGCAACTTGAAAGTGTTCTAAGAATACTTGCGGTGTCCAGAAACGTTCATAAATAAACAAAATGGGGGTGTCCTGAGGACGCTGTCCATATTGTTCGTTTGCAAGCTGAAAGTGTTCTAAGAACACTTGCGGTGTCCTGAAATGTCCGTAAATAAACGAAAAGGGTGTGTCCTGAGGACGCTGTCCGTGTGGTTCGCAAGCAAGCTGAAACTGTTCTAAGAACACTCGCGGTGTTCTGAAATGTTCGTAAATAAACACAATGGGGGTGTCCTGAGTACGCTGTCAGTATTGTTCGCTGGCAAGTTGAAAGTCTTCTAAGAACACTCATTATGTCCGCGGACATTAAAAGTTAACATAAGGCATAGTTAAAATGTCTAACTTTATGGGTGTGATATGCTGCGGTGGTTGTGGCCAGGGCATAGATTCTTGGGAGCATGACCATATGGCCATGCACCCAAGACTCTATGCCCTGGCCACAACCACTGCAGCATATCACACTTATAGTAGCTTATAACTTTGGGATCCAAAAACAAATTTATAAGGAACACAGTTATAAACCACTATGTGTGTGATATGCTGCGATGGTTGTACTTATTACAATATACTTACTGTTTGGTTTAGTAACTGGAGTAGATGTATTTCTTGTTCATTTCTGTGATAAAAGAAAAGATCATGTTAGTATTGGTATTTTGTAACGATTTACAACATTGAATAATCCATTTTTTTACACTCATATTAAGTACACTACAAACCAGTGTACTGTGCAATTTGCTCAGTTTCTGTGTTTGTTGCTAAACTCATTCAGGGTAATTCATAGAATTTCGCAGAAAAGTGTCGCAAGCGGCTGGCGCAGAGTGTCCGCGTGCGATTGACTGCGCCAGGCACGTGCGCTAAAACCGATTTCCGCGCACAGCGTATTCATGGATTTTAGGCTCCCAAACCAGCCGTGGCGCAGAGTATCGCAGCGACCCTGCAGCAGCGCCAGTAACGCCCCCAAGAACGCCCTCGCGCAAGGAAAAGCCATCAAAATCGCTAAATCATCGCAAAGGGCTGCGCTAACCCTGGTCCAGTTTACAGGGCTGCCAAACAAGGAACGCAAAGCGGGTAACGTGCATATCAGGGGTACGCGTGAAGTTATACACGCGATTAGCCAGGGTACGTGTATTACAGGGGTACGCGGGAAGTTTAACACGCGATTGGCCAGGGTACGTGTATTACAGGGGTATGCGGGAAGTTTAACATGCGATTAGCCAGGGTACGTGTATTACAGGGGTACGCGGGAAGTTTAACACGCGATTAGCCAGGGTACGTGTATTACAGGGGTACGCGGGAAGTTTAACACGCGATTAGCCAGGGTACGTGTATTACAGGGGTACGCAGGAAGTTTAACACGCGATTGGCCAGGGTACGTGTATTACAGGGGTATGCGGGAAGTTTAACACGCGATTGGCCAGGGTACGTGTATTACAGGGGTATGCGGGAAGTCTTACATGCGATTAGCCAGGGTACGTGTATTACAGGGGTACGCGGGAAGTTGAACACGAGATTGCCCAGGGTACGTGTATTACAGGGGTAGGCGGGAAGCTTCACACGCGATTAGCCAGGGCACGTGTATCACAGGGGTACGCGGGAATTATCACATGCGATTTGGCTGTGTACGTGTATTACAGGGGTACACGGGAAGTTTTACAAGCGATTCGGCTGGGTACGTGTATTACAGGGATGCGATTTGGCCAGGTACGTGTATTACAGGGGTGCGCAGGAATTATCACACGCGATTTGGCTGGGTACGTGTATTACAGGGGTGCGTGGGAATCATCACACGCGATTTGGCTGGGTACGTGTATTACAGGGGTGCGTGGGAAGTCACACGCGATTAGGCTGGGTGGGTCCTCACAGGTGTTCCCTGTACACCCTCCACGGCCCCTGCAGGCAGCCTACAAAACAGGGGACTACCCTGCACACCTGCTCATGTCCCCCTGCACCCCCACCCCCCAGCAGTGCAGGGGCAGCCTCCACCAGGCCCCCACCCATGTCTCCCGCCACCAGGGGCAGCCTCCACCAGGCCCCCACCCATGCCTCCCACCACCCCCACCCCCCCGCCACCAGGGGCAGCCTCCACCAGGCCCCCACCCATGTCTCCCACCACCCCCAACCCCCAGCAGTGCAGGGGCAGCCTCCACCAGGCCCCCACCCATGTCTCCCACCACCCCCACCCTCCCACCACCAGGGGCAGCCTCCACCAGGCCCCCACCCATGCCTCCCACCACCCCCAACCCCCAGCAGTGCAGGGGCAGCCTCCACCAGGCCCCCACCCATGTCTCCCACCACCCCCACCCTCCCGCCACCAGGGGCAGCCTCCACCAGGCCCCCACCCATGCCTCCCACCACCCCCACCCCCCAGCAGTGCAGGGGCAGCCTCCACCAGGCCCCCACCCATGTCTCCCACCACCCCCACCCCCCCGCCACCAGGGGCACCCTCCACCAGGCCCCCACCCATGTCTCCCACCACCCCCACCCCCCCGCCACCAGGGGCAGCCTCCACCAGGCCCCCACTCATGTCTCCCACCACCCGCAGCCCCCACCATCCAGGGGCACCCTCCACCAGGCCCCCACTCATGTCTCCCACCACCCCCACCCTCCCGCCACCAGGGGCAGCCTCCACCAGGCCCCCACCCATGCCTCCCACCACCCCCACCCCCCCGCCACCAGGGGCAGCCTCCACCAGGCCCCCACCCATGTCTCCCACCACCCCCACCCCCCCGCCACCAGGGGCAGCCTCCACCAGGCCCCCACCCATGCCTCCCACCACCCCCAACCCCCAGCAGTGCAGGGGCAGCCTCCACCAGGCCCCCACCCATGCCTCCCACCACCCCCACCCCCCAGCAGTGCAGGGGCAGCCTCCACCAGGCCCCCACCCATGTCTCCCACCACCCCCACCCTCCCGCCACCAGGGGCAGCCTCCACCAGGCCCCCACCCATGTCTCCCACCACCCCCACCCCCCCGCCACCAGGGGCAGCCTCCACCAGGCCCCCACCCATGCCTCCCACCACCCCCAACCCCCAGCAGTGCAGGGGCAGCCTCCACCAGGCCCCCACCCATGTCTCCCACCACCCCCACCCTCCCGCCACCAGGGGCAGCCTCCACCAGGCCCCCACCCATGCCTCCCACCACCCCCAACCCCCAGCAGTGCAGGGGCAGCCTCCACCAGGCCCCCACCCATGTCTCCCACCACCCCCACCCTCCCGCCACCAGGGGCAGCCTCCACCAGGCCCCTACCCATGCCTCCCACCACCCCCACCCCCCAGCAGTGCAGGGGCAGCCTCCACCAGGCCCCCACCCATGTCTCCCACCACCCCCACCCCCCCGCCACCAGGGGCAGCCTCCACCAGGCCCCCACTCATGTCTCCCACCACCCCCAGCCCCCACCATCCAGGGGCACCCTCCACCAGGCCCCCACTCATGTCTCCCACCACCCCCACCCTCCCGCCACCAGGGGCAGCCTCCACCAGGCTCCCACCCATGCCTCCCACCACCCCCACCCCCCCGCCACCAGGGGCAGCCTCCACCAGGCCCCCACCCATGTCTCCCAAAAACCCTCACCCCCCGGCCACCAGGGGAAGCCTCCACCAGGCCCCCACCCATGCCTCCCACCACCCCCAACCCCCAGCAGTGCAGGGGCAGCCTCCACCAGGCCCCCACCCATGCCTCCCACCACCCCCACCCCCCAGCAGTGCAGGGACAGCCTCCACCAGGCCCCCACCCATGTCTCCCACCACCCCCACCCTCCCGCCACCAGGGGCAGCCTCCACCAGGCCCCCACCCATGTCTCCCAACACCCCCACCCACCAGCACTGTGGGGCACGTGGCCAGCAGGCAGTCAGGCAGCAGCAGGTGGGAGCGTGCTCAGGGCTCTGGGGGGCAGTAATTTGGCCTCCTGGCCAGGAGCGTGGTCTCTCGTGTGTGAACGCGTGGACAGCCTGATAGGGAGTGAAATCCCACACGTCAGCAAAGGCCCTTAGCGCGTAAACCCGTCAACAGCATATGCGCGCCTATAGTCACCTGCACGTGCAGGAAATTGTTGCGTGACACGTCCCAGTGTCAAAGCGTGTGATTGGTGAAAATGGATCTACACGCAGAAGTGACAAAGCGTGTGATTGGTGAAAATGGATCTACACGCAGAAGTGACAAAGCGTGTGATTGGTGAAAATGGATCTACACGCAGGAGTGACAAAGCGTGTGATTGGTAAACGTACACGCAGGTGAATTCTGTACTTCTTGTCGTTTCACACGCGATTTACTTCACAGCGTTTCCAGTTCGTATTCCCTGTTACCTCTGACAGCTTTTTCTCTTTTTTCTCTTTTACTGGTTTACCTGGGCCTGTTCCCTCAAACAGTGTCCCCTTCTACTGTTGTCCTGTCTTCTCAGACAGCGTACACATCTTCTTTTGGCGGGGGTTTAGCCAGCCAAACGCGCTCATTTTTCACGCTCTTTTACCTGGCAGACGGTGAGTCACGCACGTATCCAACTTCTGTGCTTGCCCCGTGTGTAGCCTACCCCTTCAGAGGTCATTGTAGGCTGCGTGTGACACGCATACGTTCATTCTTGTGTTACTGGGTGCCACAGCGTAGTGCAGGTTTTTCTTTCTGCACACGTGGTCTAGGAGGGGTTGCGTGCACGTCATCTCCCTTTTTTGGGCCTCCTGTGCGTTGCGTGACCCGTCATCTTTCCCCAGGGGTTACAATCAGCCGTGCTAGAGCACTAGGGTAGAATTACCATCTGGTACCCAACCCCTTTGACCCCCAATTGCCCAGGACAATTGTCTACAGCCACTCCCATACGCACATTAATATCAGTGCCATGGCTGGTAGGCGAGGATTCTGTAAGGGTGGCAAAGGTGGAAGAGCCACAAGTGGTGGCCGTGGTGGATCCGGTAGGGGACGTGGTCGTAACTTGCAGGGTGAGCCTGTCCCCCCATGTGTGGAGGACCAGTCAAGGGCACCCATCATCCCCCCTCCCTCCCCCCCTCCCCCCCTCCCCCCCTCCCGTTGAGGCTGAAGTGGCTGACACCATCCATGCTCAGCCCTTGTTGGACCAGCCCATTGTGGCACCAGACCTGGCTGACTCCATGGCTGACTTCCAGGTCAGCAGGGCTACGACACGTGCGCTGGTGCACGTTGATGCCATCATGTCACGTGGATCTGGGGCAGCAAGGTCATCTGCTGCACCAAGGAGGCAGGGCGGAGAGGCTGCAGGGGCAGCTGCGGCTCCATCCACCCCAGCCCTCACACACCCAGCCAGGACAGTGTCGGTCCTAGTCCATGCTGCTGACATTCCCCCTGACACCATCACACTAGAGCCAATGCCTGCACCAACTCCCATGCTGAGTGTGCAATCCCACACTCCTGATACAGAGTCCACCAGGGCTCCTGCCCCTAGTGTCCAGAGCGGCGCAGGACACTCAGGATCACCACCACCTTCCAAGCGGAAGAGGAAGAGTGCTCGTCCGGCACAGGCTGATGCCCCAGACACGGCTACACAGTCCGGCCCGTCCAGGAAGCCCAGCTTCACGGATGACGAACTGAATGCACTTGTCGAGTATGTGTCCGGACATGACAACGAGATGGTCATTGTTGCAGGATCCAAGACCACACATGCACAACGCCAGGCACACTGGCAGACCGTTGCGGACATCGTAAGTGCCCTTGGAATCGTGAGGCGCACAGCCAATGATTGCTATAAGCGCTGGAATGACCTAAAGCGCAGGGCAAAGAGTAAGCTGGCCTCAAGTCATGCCGCAACTCTAGTGATTGGAGGTGGGTCTCCAGTAGTAGACATGGAACTCACTCCACATGAGTCAGTCGCTGGGACCTACGTCACGGAGGAACAGATCCAAGGCGTGGGAGATCTGGCTGATTACGAGGCATTGTCCGGTGAGTGCACATGCATGTGTGTGTCATCCATGTGCATGGTGTGTGTGTGAGGGCTTCTGTTCGGGTGCCAGGTGAGAGTGTGTGCGCCTGAGTCGTATGGGTCAGCCATGTGCTTCATGCAATCCTTCCTGCGCAGCTGCATTTGGCCATAGCAGTATCCCTTCTGCCAACAGTAGACATCTAGCACAACTGCACGCCAGTTGCCCTTGAAGTGTCACCTTGACCCAACATATTTGCTTCTTTTTCACTGTTCATTCAGTCAGTTTGTTTGCATTCCACCACTTTCACTAGGCATGTCGCTGTCCACTAGTCACATGTCTGACATGGCTATGGTAAAGTGGAGTGACTTTGTTACCTGGATATCATTTGTACACACATGTCCCTGTGCAATTTGACCATTTCAGACTGGCAGCTCCAGGTGAAAAATCTGACCTGTTAGAATTAGAAAAGCTATTACATGCGGGAACTGGACTGAATGAATAGGTGCTGACCTCCTCTCCATCTTCACTCAATAGCAATGGTACATGCCATCTGTGTGATGGCATGTGTGTTTCACCTGCCAATCACAGGCCAATGTGTGATGCCACTGCCAGGCAGCATGCAGAAAATGTTTTCATCTTCCATCTTGGTGTCATCAGTGTGTGCCATTTGCCTGCACTTCATACGCAGTGAGGGTGCATGCATGGGAGGGTTTTAGTCATGTGGGACATGTGTCAATCAAGTACTGGTTCTCTTGCTTCTCAGCCCTCAATGTGTGCCATGGTGCTAATGCCTGTTTCCATTTCTTTGTTTACATGTCTTTGCAGGGGAAGACGCACCTGATACTGCTGGGGTTGTGGAGATGGCGCAGACCCAGGAGGTGTCCCAGGGCCGACCAACCACCAGTGAGGGACGTGGTGTGGTGGTGGGGGAGAACCCACAAGTGCTGCAGGTCGTGCTCTCAAGGGGTGTCTCTGGCTGCACCTCCCCCGAGCTGTACTCAGGTGTTGATTCGGATGAGACCTACGTGCCGTCGCAGGTGAGTGTTCCAGGGAGGGATTCTGTTCTGTCTCACCCACCTGCACCAGGGTCAGTACCCTCCATGGGGATGTCAGTGTTGGCAGCTACGCCTTCGGTGGTTACGGATGCAGGGTCACACTCCGCGACATCTGATCCTGTTCCTGGGCCAGCAGATCAGAGGGGGAATGCAGTCCTGCAGCCTCAGGCAGTGCCGGCACAGGAAGGCGCAGTTCGCCTTGCCCCAGACAGGTGTGGTGCCCGCCGACGTGGTGGCCGTACGCCACCCGGCAATACCGCATGGGAGCAATCCATTTACGGTATGGCTACCCAACAGGCTGCATCATCCGAGATGATGGCTCAGGCCATGGATAGGGTGGCCACTTCCATTGTCCCCCCAGAAAGGCTGATGGAGCAACTAGAGCAGGCAACCGACTCCATCTGCCAGTCACACAGGGAGGACATGTTGGGGTCCAACAGGGACAGGCGGGCGGCACTGGCGACTCTGCAGGAGGCCATCTCCATTGACTCCCAGGGCCACAGGGAAGCCCTGAGGCAGGAGCTCCTACACCTCAGGACGACTCTTGTTGAGCTTGAGGCTTCAACACACCAAAGGACAGAACAGCAGCTGGAGCGTCTCACCCGTACGCTCTCAGCTGAGATGCAGGCAACGAGGGCGGAGGTCCGGGCATCCCGTGAGTTGTTGCATGGGGACCTCCGCACACTCATCCTCCAGAACCAGACCTACCACACCCGCATGCTTGCAGCCATGGAGGAGCAGACTAGGGCCTTGCGTGGGCTGCCTCCCATAGTGCAACCACCTCCGGATGCAGCTGCACAGGGTGATAATAGCGACATCAGTGATACTCCCACAATAGGGTAGCCGTGTGGGCCATGAGCCCATGGAGGTGTTTTATCTTCCCAGGATCCACGCAGGTGGGTTCTGGTGTGCATCCTGTCCTCGGACCTCCTGGGTGGCCTCCCCAACCCCCCCGGGCCCATCAATGGCCATTTTTGATTGTTTCTTATTTTTATTTTTATTTTGATTTCTTTTATTCCCAATTTTTTTGGGACGATCTGTTGGCTTCGATCTGTTGGCTTCGATCTGTTGGCTTCGATCTGTTGGCTTCCGTGGTTCCTGTGGGCATACGCTGCATTGTGGCTGGGCACATGCAGGCTTGTAATGTATTTGGTTCAGATGCTTGGGTTTGAGTCACACACACCCCTCCTGCTTCCCGTTTCCATGGGCTTGCAAAGGGTGTGCCCAAGTGACAGTGAATTACACAGTGACGTTGGACTCCCATGAGCTGTGTGGCCAGTCTTTAGTCAATACTGTGTATACATTCATAGTGCATATTGCTGTTGTGTTGTACACTGCATGTTGCATTGATGTGTAACTCTTCTTCTGTGTCTACCTCCCAATTTGCAGGTCCCTTCCTCAAGTCCACACAAGGACCTCTAGTCTGGAGATGGGGACCATGTTGGCAGGAGTGCACCTACAACTCTACATGGCGACAACACTGCACAGTTGGTAGTGGTGGGAGTGCAGGCATTTCCAGGTGGTGAGACTACTAATATGTAACATTTGTGATGTCATGTTAATGGTACTACGTGCTCAAGTATGTTGTTGGTCCGGCATTGCTGTGAGCATTTCAGGTGTTGCAGGTTTCTAATAGTGCCACTGTACATAGTGAGAGTGATGTCATGTTGTGGGGATTACTTTGTTTACCTGCAATTAGCATGACATGGCACGGTGTGTCGTGTGGCAGTGCTGGGGTTGGGTTGGCTGACATGGCACTGTCCTCTTGTTGCATTTTGCAAGTGGGTATTCATTTTAGCTGCTTCAATGTGTAACTTCACAAAACTGCATTGGTGGTGTCTGTGTGGGTAGGGATGCACACATTGTGACACTTCCAGGTGAACAATCTCAGGCTGACATGGTATTCCCGGTTCATTCTCCAGACATTCAGGATCAGTGTCAGGTTGAGTCATCATTGATTGTCAGATGGAATGTGCCAGGGCAGTGTGCACTCCACAGGGGTGTGATTTCTATGTGAAGTAATTAGCCACTAGCTGTGTACGGGCTGCCTCCCCCCGTGCCCTTTCCCCTCCCATGCGCAGCGGCTGTGCATGTGGTTGGGGATGTGGGGCCACCACCATGTCCACGGCCAGGCCCCGGCGTGTTGCAACATTGTGCAGGACACATGCTGCCACTATGATCCTGCACACTACTGGGGGAGCGTATAACAGCTGCCCGCCAGAACGGTCAAGGGAGCGAAAGCGTGACTTTAGCACTCCGAATGTGCGCTCCACTATGCCCCTGGTTGTAATGTGGGCTGTGTTATATCTTACCTGGGGTGGCGTGGTGGGGTTCCGAATTGGCGTCATCATGTGGGGGCTGAGAGGGTAGGCACTGTCCCCTGTGGAGGTGGGGATTGGTATCATTGGTGAGGTTGTGACCTTGCTCAGTATCCAACATGCATGCATGTGCAGTGGCATACATACTCACCAAGCAGCCATGTATCGCCATGCCGCCCAGCTTCTAGGTCCCGGCTTAGGGTGGACATTCGGTAAATGAAGCTGTCGTGGGTGGGGCCGGGATAGTTGGCATATACTGAGGTGATGATTCCCTTGGCATTACATGCTACCTGCACGTTGATGGAATGCCAGTGCTTGCGGTTCCTATAGATGTGCTCAGATGCCCTGGGGGGACGTAGAGCCACATGGGTGCAGTCGATGGCACCTAGCACTTTGGGGAATCGTGCCACTGCGTAAAAATCCAGGGCGGCAGCATGCCTTTCTGCAGGTGTTCTGGGCAGGTATATGTGCCTGCGGACTGATGGGCGT